>NC_050476.1:8510500-9110500 GCF_013373865.1 Monomorium pharaonis
TTTTCTTCTCCTTACTTTTCGCCACTACCTCCTCTTCTTTTGCTTCCTCTTTCCAAGTGCCCCTTTCTCTTTCCTCCCGGTCGTCTTTTCCTGCCTTCTATAAACCTCTTGTTCCTCCTCCTTATCTTTTCTTCTGCCGTCTGTCTTTCCTGCCGCAATCTTTCTCTTTGTCCCTCTTCTCTCCTCTCTCCTCTCCCTTTTTTTTCTTTCTTTTTCTCCTTCTGTCTCCTGTTCCTTGTCCTCCACACCTCTTCGTTGATCCTTTTCCTCTTTTCCTCGTCCTCCACACCTCCTCTCCTAACTTTTTCTCCTCTCCTTCCGCTGCTCCCATTTCCTCTCATTATCTCATATCTTTCTCTTAATAGCTCCACTAACTCCTCCAGGCTCCTCCTTATCAGTCTCATCTCTTCTAATATCTCCTTCATGCCTTTTATTTCCTTTCTCTATCTTTCTTCGGTTGGTCGTTATTCCTCGCTTCTTATCATCTCGTCATATGCTCCACCATCTCTCTGATTGGTCCGCACCGCCCTCAATTTCTCGATCCTTCGATATATCGGTCCCTCGTTTCTCTCTATTATCCGTGTTTCTTCTCACCGCCATCTATCATCCTCCTGCGTCACTTGTCACCACATTTCTCCACCAATCTCTGTGCCGTTCCGTCCCCTCCCTCTCTCCATCATCACTACTGCCAACCTATTCTCCTCTCACTGTGTTATCCCCTATGCCCTCCATGCTCTCCACCGCCTCTCTGGATTGGTTCGCACTGCCACAACTGCTAAATAATTAGTATATAAATATTTGGTTAGTTTCTAGGCAGTATTTTTGTATATAAAAAGGAATCAGTAATATTAAATAGTAACGGGCCGAGTAGTCAGTCAAATAGCATAAATTTCTACCAGGGATTGAAGAACACTAAAAGAAAAGAGTAAATAAAAGGTGCCAGTTCTTGTTTATTATTCAATCAGTCAAGTGGTGTTGCATGTTGCGATGATCATGTGGTATTTAGGTTACGTTAAATATTTAAATACAATTTCTGTGCCTGCATTTTCTGAAAAACAGATTTGAAAAGGGAAATACTTCTGAAACAAACAAGAGACTCTTGAATTATGAAAGATAACGGGACTAATCAGAGACTTGACAATCTCTGATATCACAATATCTTATTTTTATTTAAAAAAATCAGCAAGTTTTAACTTGAGAAAAATAGTTTCGCATTTAATTTATTTTATTGGCCGGATGATGGACAGACATCGAAACTTTTTACCTATCTTTCTTTCCTGAAACAATAAAGCACAAATGTCATGTACGAATTTGAATTGATTTATCGAATTTTTAGTTTTTTAATCTTATACAGGGACCCGGACCGAATGAAATTAAGGTTCGGTTACGATTACGGTTTCAGTTTCGGTTTCTTGGCAAATACAAAAACCCAAAACCGTTTAATTACGGTTTTTTCGGTTTTTTTTCCGGTTACGGTTCCGGTTCTTCTAATATTATTATTTAATAAGTAATTATGTAATAGTAATTATTACATAATTTCTATTTATATTTAATAATTTATAATATTTAATATATTATTAAGAATTATAATATTTAATAATATTAAAAAATGTTTAATAATAATTTATAAAATATTATTTACGTATGAAATAAGAAATCAATTTGAATTGTGCTACCAATAAATCTATTGCTTCAAAAAAAGATGACTAAATAAAAGAAATAAGAGGAAAAAGCAAAAAAGTATGAGTAGTTAGACAAGAATCCGCAAAGTTGCAAATAATGAGTAATAATCAAGATGTGTACAATAATTTTTTATATCCAGAATATATACAAGGTGTTTCGCATCAAGTATGCAATACTTCATGGAAAGATAGACGGGATCAAGATAAATATAAAAGTCTACTATAGTTTTTGGATATCTCTAGTGATAGCCGAGATATTAATTTTTCAAATTGTACGAATGAGAGCGCGCTGAGCCGCTCGAGCTATAGCACTACTGCGTCAATCAGTAGCTGCCGGCGGCAGCTCGAGCGGCTCAGCGCTTTCCTCGGCGTGCTTTCATTTGTACAATTTGAAAAACTGATATTTCGGCTATCATTGGAGATATCCAAAAATTATAGTGGACTTTTATGTTCACCTTGATCCCATTTATCTTTCCATAAAATATTGCATATCTGATGCGGGACACCCTATATAAAAACATACAAATATATAGTAATAAGACTGAATGCAGTGGTAATAAAACTAATATGGTACGCTGTAGTACATCTTAAACTAAAAAAAGTTTTAATAGAAAACACTATGTTCATGTCACATACGATTGTTGCAATTTCATAATTGCAATCTCAGTTCAAGGATGTCACATTAAGAACCAGTTAAATATAAAAAGCAGTAATATTCAATTAGAAGTATTATTAAGTAAAAATAATAAAAAGAAAAACGACAAAAAATTTTAATTAAAAAGATAAAAATATTATGTAAAAATAAATTTAAAAAACCGAAAAATATACCAAAAAAACCGTAAACCTAAAAAAATTTAATAGTTTCCGATTATGGTTCCGGTGCTATAAATTTAGCAGAATTCGGTTGTGGTTTACGGTTTCGGTCCGGGTAAAAAACCGGTTATGAACCGATTATCGGTTTCGGTTTCAATTACTGTTGCGGTCCGGATTACTGATCTTATTATTTTATAATATACGTACTACTTTTTTTATTAAACATCAAATATAAAATTAATTCTCTACTTGCAGTCACACTAATGTGTACGTTTGGTATTTTTACTTCAATGTAACATTTAAAAAACATGCACTATCTTTTATATTGTAAGCTGATGAATTCAAAAATATAAAAATATAAACATATAAAATAAATTGTTCTGTTATTAGGGGAATCTAATATAAAATTATATTAAATTTAATATTTAACTCTCAATCCCTACCTATGGGTAATTTTTGTCCTGCTTAAAACTACTATCCTTAATTTTTCGTACAACTGCGATGCTAACGCCATCAAAGTTGTACTAAAAAAAACTTTGGAGGGAGGGGATCTTCAGTGCACAGGGCCAGCCCGGTCCGTTTGTTCTACTCCAAACGCCAGCCAAGTAAAATTTGGATAGGACGTTTTCGACCCATAGGTAGGGATTATGTAAGTAAAAGTAACTTTCTTGAAAAAAATTTTTTTTTTGTTAATTAAGTAGTTTCAGATACGTACATGCGTTTTAAAATATAATTATGTATATATTTTAAGTTGAACCTTCAATAAAGATTAGAAATCCAGAATACTTTAAGCAGACCAATAAAATTTAGCATTCGGCAAATATTGGAAAGATTGGACATTAACTAATCCTTTCTAAAAAAGGGCATGGCATCGATACTCGCATCTCTCGAAGTATTGTTGTCGCTTTTTCGCGATGCCGATTCTCTCGTTGCGCTTACTTCGTGTTGCGAGAGTAATCATTGCGATTGAATTTTGACAGCTGTCAAACTTGTATAAATTATCTATACCGGAAGAGACGGGGAGAGACGGGGAGAGACCGGGAGAGACCGGGAGAGACCGAGAGAGACCGGGAGAGACGGAGAGAGAGAGAGAGAGAGAGAGAGAGAGAGAGAGAGAGAGAGAGAGAGAGAGAGAGAGAGAGAGAGAGAGAGAGCTAATTAAAGAAAAAAAAACAAGAAGAAAAAAAGAAGAAGAGTCAGAGCTGACAATATTTCGTTACATTTCAATATCAATATCATATTACTTTAAAGAAGATTTATGTATGTTGTGTATATTGTATTTCTTTTTTCCTTTTTTTATGTGTATAATATTTTTAAAGAAGAAAGAAAATTAGATAATAAATTAATGTATGTAAGTATGCTTTCTCTCTCTCTCTTTCTCTTTCTCTCTTTCTCTCTCTATTTCTTTTTCTTTTCTTTTTGTATATAATTATTTATTTATATAATTATTATTGCAATTGTTATTTTTAAAAAGTAAAAAACTAAATAGCGCGCGCGTAGCGCGCGCCTGTGTTGTTCTAGTAAATTAAAAAAAGAAAAAGATATTTTTATTGTTTACAAATTAAAAATGATAAAAAGACCAATCAATGTTGTGCTCGATGCAACAAACCCGTTTGCAATGATCATCGTTTAAATTATTGTTGTCACGACTGTTTTTAAACTGTTCTTTTTTTATTTTTATAACAAAATTTTGAATTTTTACTATGTATTAAATAATAAATTGTTAAAATTTTAAGCTAAAAGAAAATTATTGACTTATTGATGTTTCCCTATTTTACAACGTTGTTCATCATCCTCGAGGAATTTCAATTTTATATACCGAAATTGGATATCTGCTTTCACTCTACGTTGATCAGACATTTTTTTTCGTAAGGAGGAACTTTTTTCTTTCCAGAAACTAATTAAAAACAAATTTTTTTTTTAATTTTTACTATTGCTATATATTTTTTAAAAAATTAACTTTTTTACCGATTTTTCTCATTGCTTATTAAAAAATACATATTAAATTTTTTTTGGAGAGGGGGTAATATAATGATGGTTTCTTAAAGAGAAATGTTTAAAGAGTATACATTTGATGTATGATTTTTTCAGACTTTTTCAACTATTATTTATATGATTATAAGAGCAAAGACGAAAACGATCCATAGGTAGGGTGCAAAACACGTCCGAAAAACGGTAGGGATTGGTTGTCACTTTTAAAGATATATGAAACAAGCAATTTATCAGTACTTACAAATTAATTTACAATGATTAATACTATTGTAAATTGTTAACTTTTAAATGTACAATTTTTTTATTTTATTCTAAATAGTTTATATTTTCTACTTACATCATTTCTTGCTGTGCTTACGCATCCGCTTTGCATATGAATTGTGTTTAATGTATTTTCGTAAAATTTGATTTTATCTTAATTTATGTATTTTTCTTATGAGGAAATCGAGCGAAACACTTTATTTGATTTGTATGTGGCATATATATCATAGATCTATGATATATAAACTACGTATCTTCGTAAAACCGTAAAAACTAAAAGGGATGAAAAAGAACGTATCATTTAATTCCCTCTATATGTGTAATGGAGCATGCGTATGCAGAGACGGGAATAGGATAATATTAAAAAACTGTTTTTCGCTCCTTGTTGGAACAGACAAACCTATTGGAAACATTGTAAATGGGTGTAAAGAAAATAAACTTAAAGAAAATAAACCTTGGACTGTCCAGAATTGTGTGGAAAACTTTTGACGGTAAAACAAAAATCTAATTTATAAAAGATAATGATAAATTTACGGAAGAGTTTATATGTCCTGAACGATACGAGCTTTCACCGTTTTAAAAAACATAAAGAATAATATTCCTAGCTTTAGATATCCTAATACTCAATGAAACTAACAACTGCAATATATTATGCCCCACAAGAACTGAAATCTCAAAACATATACATTTACAGTTTTTAATACAAAAGATAAAGGATTTTTTGTTACTAAACAGTCAAAGTGATTCCTTTCGTATCATTTTTTTTTATGTACAAAGTTGTTGATTTTAGCACTTTAACATTATGGCGTAAGTCAAGATGAAAAACTTTTCAGCATGATTTTTTCTGTACGTTTAATCATTTCTAATACCTTCGCCTTCATTGCCATACTCACATCGTATGCACGAATTACCGACATTTCGTCGCTTTCGCGAACCTGACCTTAGTTAATTTGTCAATTCATTCGTAAGGATCCAAGGATACTCAATGACCATACTTCGACGCATTGGTACCAAAAACTGCAGTGTTTAATGTGTGGATCGGCTTTTCCTACTTGTGCGAGTGAACGTACTTGTCTTCAACTCAGGCGTCCATTTTCCTCACTCGACTGAATAATCCGACCTTCTGCATTTGTTACACAATGTACTATTAAGAGATCCATTCAGGAGTGTTGTCAATTTATTATTCAAAGACCTGATTTGAACCTTTCTAAAATGGCGTTCGAAGTTATGATAACCGAATCTTTGAATTCCATTTTGAGTTTTTCTTTGGAAGAGATTTGGCAAAAAAGTAACTAAATAAAAAATATATTTTAAACAGAAATTAAAATCTATTATATATATATATATATATATATATATATATATATATATATAATGTATGTATTATATATATGTATGTATGTATGTATGTATGTATGTATGTATGTATGTATGTATGTATGTATGTTTTAAATGTATTGTTTCAATTCTGAGATTTTAGTTCTTGTGGGACACATGATATGTTGCAAATTGCATCCTCTGTTGGTTTTACTGAGTATTAGGCTAAATACCAAAAGTGCATTATAAATATTATTTTTAAAACAACAATGAAAATACGTAGCGCTTAGAAACTGTTCCATAAACTTATCGTTATATTTTATAAATTGCATCTTTGTTTCTGCAGCAAATGTCCAAAAAATTTTCTCTACAATTCTGAACATTCTAAGGTTTATTTTTGCCAAGTAGACACTCATTCCCAATAGGTTTTGTTCCGTTCCGGTGAGGAGTAGAAGAACGGAATCTTTTAACATTGTTCTTGTGTACATTGTTTTGCATATTTCTCATTGCAGTTCGTACTGTGGTACTCTCGGCTTACTGTCGTATGCTACGTAAAATACATACGATGCACCCTCCATATATTACGGGGGTCCAAGGTGTAAATCTGTATACAGTTGAAAAATTGTATAATTGAAAAATTTGTGTTAAGCTTAACATATATCGTGCATGTGTCCCCAAATGATTTACTCAAATTTTTGTGTTAATTTAATTCAAAATAAAAATGTCAAAATGTAAATACAAATATTTATATAAAAATTAGTACAAAATGTGTATTATAATATTTTAACACAATTTACAAACAAATTGAAGAAGCATATTTCTTCAATACTAACGTTTCACAGTTAAGATTTATAATATGTTTACTAAATTTTACAAAATCAAAATTTTTAAAGTCTATTTTATATATACATATATATAAATTTTATTTTATTTAAAATTACTCAAGTTTTACTTTTAAGATGTTTACGTTTGCAGTTCTTTCATAGTAGAATTTCTCGTGGATAATAAATACTGAATTAAAAAATACAAAGAGATAATAAATATTTGTTTTTTCTCACAGTTTTCTTTTCTTCACTTTTATTTTTCGAAAATTTTAATTATCTAAAATATACAGAATAAATCACAAATAACTAATCAAAAGACAATCCATTTTGACGAGACTTTTATTAGAATGTTTCTAATTCTCTAATAAAAGTATATCTAGTTTTGTAAATTTCTTCTGTTTGCAACGTGCAATTGTTTCATAAAAAATTTAAAAAAAATTATGCTACATCTATTATGCTCTTTGGAAGTCAATCTACTTGAATTGTCCAAAGATTGGAAAATTCCGAGCACTAGTGAATAGCACACATGCAAAAATTGTTACGCTTTAATCTTGCATGCGTGTATGCTTTAATCAATCTAACTTCTCTCCGTCAAGTTCGAATAAATAAAGCAATCAACATGATGGCTGCACTGTAATCACACATGTGAATAACATGAAAAATACGACGCACTGACATTACGATGGACAGACGAGGACGGATTTAATTTCTTTTTACTATCACATGAAAAATTAAACCTAGCAATTTTGCAAGAGTTTACGTTAGCCATATGCTACTAGGGAAAATTAAAACATCTGTTTGAACGGAGAAAAATATGAAAACTTAAATGTGATAGTTATGACTCTAATGTATTAAATTATAATTTTTTTAACTATTCAGAGAAATTAAAAAGACATTAAAAATTTTTTTAATTGCAAATTATTATGTATAGATCATAATAATACATTCTTATTATAATAATGTATATTAATATTAATATATTTAATAATTAATATATTTTAGTATTTAATATGTGGACATATTTTGTATCTCTTTGATAAATAAAAATTTCATGTTTATAAAATTTATTCTTGATATGGAAAAATAATATTTGTAATAAAATAACTAATGGTGTATAGTCTTATCTGTCCTTGCACTGTCCTTGAACACGTAATGTTCTCGTTAAGCGTAAGGGTTGATGTAACAGAAATGTCTTTCTATGGCCACGCTTATCGTCCGATCGCGAGAGTGATGAGGTATCTTCTAATAAACGTGGTTAACTTGCAATTATCGAAGACACACGCTGAGCGAAAGAAATTACATTTTATCGATACAGAGCGCCGAAAGCTTCACCCACTCAATTAACTTTTCCATACTGTTCATCACAAGAAGGACCTCTTCTGTGATAGACAAGATAAGTTAACCGGTTGTGTTGAAGGCAAACGTAATTAGAACGCTCAAATAGAATCTAATTAAATATTGATCATAACTTTCGACGTGACATTCGCTCACGCACGGATGCAGATATAAAATAAAAGAATAGACATAAAAATTCAGCCTTTTCGATTTTTATTTTGTTACATCTCTGACTTTTTTTTCCCCTCATTAAACTCTATCCAAATCGCGCTAAGTGTACAATTCTGTCAAAGTCGCTCGAAAGGAGCGACCTTAGTAATTATCGGAAAACACTCCTAGAGAATATTCGCCGATGTTCGATAGTAGCACAACGGTGCATTAAGACATCGCGTTCACGAGGATGTCTTGTACAATTTCTTGCGTTGTAATATTCTATAACAAACTATCATCCAATTCTATTATACCTACCTAAGCATTAATTTAATATAAGATGATTGTGTTATTAAAATATTTTGTCTTAAATTAATATTCAACATTTCTCAGTTAAAATAATAATTTATGAGTAAACAAACAAATAACATAAAAATAATATAGTTTATGAACCTAAATTTTAACATAAATAAAATGTATACGTTAACATATTATAAACGTTAATTTTTCTGAAAAAAATATGTTTTTACAATTTTTTTCAAAACTGTGTCAAAGTTGATATTAGAAAAAAAATCGTATTAAATTGGAATGCAGAAACTGAATCATTAAATGAACTTTATGTCAGTGTCTTTGAGAGACTTATTGAAATTTGTGGAAGACAGAAATATAAACATCCCAGCAAACACAAAGTTACATGTAACGTGCTTGTTAGTTGTAATTTCCCACTCAATAATATAATTGCAATATAACATACGTGTTATATTACAATTACATTGTTGAGTGGGAAATTACAACTAACAGGTACGTTACATGTAACTTGGTGTTTGGTGGGATGTTTAAAAACAATCGATAAAAACATGGTATATGTTTAATAATAATATATCTAATCGTTTCCTTGTTCACAATGTTATTTGTTATTGAGACGCTGATCAATAAGATTGTTCATGCACATTATCCACGGCGCTTTTAAAATTTGACCTATGACAACATATAGATTTACGATTTACTTTTTACATCAGTAAATCATTATCTATTTCAAAGTTAAGGAATATTGTAATGCTGTTACTGTTACTTTTTTTTAAGTAACAATTGTTACTTTTTTGTCTGTAACGATAACAGTAACGTCGTTATATTTGTCGCTGTTTTACAATAATGTTAATGAATTCAGCTATTACTTTATTGTCGGTTTCTCTGTTATCTTTTACCTATTCAATAGATTCGCACCTCTTCAGTACGCAAAAACATACATAAATATAATATAAAGTTGTAAGATGAGACTGTCAATACGACAGACTGGTTTTCTTGGCAAGAAAAATATCGAGGCAAAGAGATTAGGAATCCGAGACGTTGCGTTTGCCGAGCGATTGCTCTTTCAACTGACAAGAGATATTTAGCAACGTGAAAATTTAAAAAGATATTAATTTTTTAATACAAAAAATAATAAATCAACTAAGATTCCAATAATTCTTAATAATAAAAATGAAGAAAAACGGGTCGTAAAGAGTCAGCGCTGTTATTTGTGTCAGTGCTGTTATTTATATATTATGTAATTTTCTCTGATTTTATTGAATTTTGTTGAAGATGTTTTGTGATCCTGAGGTGAGTTTTTATTGATATAGTCAGGTTTTAGAATGATAATTCTCTATTATTCTTATCTAATCTCTCCATCTATATAATTTAGTTTCTCCATCCGATTATGGAATACAAAACACTATATAGTTGTTAATTCTTTGCCCTAAGGATGGCTCAAAGTGTAACCAAAACGTTTGATTAACAATAATTTCTGTCTTTAAATTTACTAGAAATTACTTGCCTTGAGTTTATTGAGTTTATTTTGCGCACGAATAACAGCGCTGACTTCTTACAGTCCGTTTTTTCTTTGTTTTTATTAATTTTTTAAAAATTTAATAATGTTTTTATAAAGTGTTATTGAGAAATAATGACAATGAAATTTTTATTTAATGCGTTTTTTTATATTTTTAATAATTGCTGTAGGTAATATATTCGTTCATAAATATAATACCATTTTCTTTTCAAGGGGCTACTTTTATTCTTAAAATTAATTACGGCCACTAACAAAAAGTGTTTCATTATTAGGTTTAATCTATAATTCTACGAAAATTCGAATTTTCACGTTGCCGAATGTCTATTATCAAAGCCAGTTGGATAATAGAATTAATAAAATTTACTAAAAGTATAGTAAAATTTATTATACCTGTAGTAAAATTTACTAAAAGTATAATAAATTTTACTAAAAAGTGTAGTAAAATTCTTTGAAGTTACATTATCGTACAATCAAAACAGGTTTTGAAGGTAAATTTTAAGAGAAAATTTTTTCCGTGTATGTCTCAAAAGATCCATCCAAATTTTTATCTTAATTTAATACAAAATAAATATGTTAAAAAGTAACATATATATTATGTAAAATATTAACACAAAAATAGAATATTTTGATATAATAAAAATAATAAAATAAGAAATATACAAGCTAATAAATAAGTAGACACATTGAATTATTTTGTATAATATATCTTTAAAATTTTATAAAAGCTGTTTAAAAAGTAGATGTTTAAAAGAGTAAGAAAACATATACAGCAGTTTTCGTTTTTAAAAAACCCTGAAAATAGATAAGCACTTCTCTAAACTAGAATCTTTACATATAATCTTTGATGTTACATGCTGACTATTATTGTTTTATTCAAATAAAATTACTTTATTATGTACCATAAAAAGAAAAAGTAGGTAAACGAAAACTGGAATGTGGGCGTGGATAATTCATAAAAGACATTCGGCAACGGAAAAATTCGAATTTTCGTAGAATTATAGATTAAACCTAATAACGAAACACTTTTTGTTAGTGGCCGTAATCAATTTTAAGAATAAAAGTAGCCCCTTGAAAAGAAAATATATGTTAAATAGAATATAAATTTAATAAAACTGCATATTTTCATACTCACGTAAGCGTATTCATGCGGTTCTTTAACAATTTATCTCAATGAGTAGAAACACACGACAAAATGGATGATAAAATATCAATCAAGAACGAGATCGTTGAAAAAAATCTAGTGCAGCAAGTTGCAATTAGTTTGTCGATTGACATCTCCGTAAAGGCAAGCGCTGAAACGATTTCTATTCAATAACATTCCGTGATCCTAACGGGTGCGAAAACCAGTTATACTCTCGTATCACACTGCTGACTTTTAATTAAACTTTTGATTAAACTGTTTGACTAAAGTCGGATTAGTTACGGGCATACAGTTTACATTAGAAAGTTATTTTCATTATCATTTAATGTATATATGTATGATACATAATTTTATATTTTATGTACATGATCAATAATTTAATATTTTCAAAATTTTCTAAAATAAGAGTATGAGAATTTGTAGTTTAGTAAGTTACGAGTTTGTCACATATATCACTCGTTCCGTTTTTTTCCATAATTCCCTGTCCCACAAAACAAATTATAGCCGTTAATCCATTTGGTATTCTAATCAACATAAACAGTGCAAATTGATAATTTGACGAGTTGCGAACAATTCTTCAGCCAATCACAAGAACAATGTTTGAAAAAAATTTTTGATCTCTAAAATTCCGTTAAAAATTACTTGAAAAGTTGTCGAAACGTGTCCAAATTATCTGTGTAATATATAATGACAGTTGACAATATGAACAACAACTTAAATGTAAAATTTTAGTTGATTATACTAACTAAGAATGAACAATCGCGCATCAACTAACCTCGTCCGATATTCTTCGTTTTTCTAATTTTCAAAATTGGTATATGTTATAAGATAATATGTATATTGAAATTAAATGTATGTTGAACTGATTTCACTGAATAAAATAATTTAGAAATAATTATATTAGACGTTTAAACTAGTAGTTGGTATGCTAAAACTTTATGCAGCGAAATTATTATGCCTACATGATTTGATAATTCTATTTCAAATTATTTTGAGATTTGTATCTTGCTAGATTTTTAAATATTGAAATTATGTTTTCCTGGAACAATGTGAAAATGTGACGCAATGACTTTATTAATCAAAAACATTACTGTATCTAATAATAGAAAGAGAGAGCTTAATTAATAAATTTATTTATTCTTATCAATATACAAAGATCAAACATCTATCATTTTAATTGAGCATAATGTGGACATTATATTATATAATAGGTGACAATATAATTGCAAATTGTGTCGAACACATCCCAATGAACGCATATACATTACTAATCAATTGATTGATTGAATTTCTGTGATAGACACAAATTAGTCGTTACAAACAAGGCTTTACATCAATCCTTGACAGTAAACATATATTATTTTCTCAATATAATATAGATTTAAAAAATATCCGCGTGAGAAAAAATATTTCTAACCCGCATCTTTGATTTTTTTATTAATATTTTCGTGCAATTAATTTAACATGACTTGTCTACTACTTCACGTATCTACGTAAATTGAGGGCATTTTTGTCTATTTTTATTATATTTTTTAAGTAAAATGTATATATTAATAATTAAAAATTGGAAAAGAATATTATAAAAAAGATTAGTAATTCTGTATCATACACAATATAATAATGTAATTACGCATAATATTAGAAATTATTTTGGAATTACATTTTTTGTCATACTTAAATTAACAACATTTTCATATTTAAATTAACAGCTTGAACAAAAAGTTTAGCATGGATTCCAAGGAAGGATTCACGTGACGTAGAATGTATTTCTGTTACTTAAAGGTCGATTACGGATTTATTATAAATGCTGAACATAATTCATGATAGTCGCATGATAATCGATACAAAGTGCGGCATATTTTTATAAGTTCTGAATATTTACTACATATTCTTGTATTTTTTTATGCTGTACTGATCGATGATTGAAAAATACAGAGACGTTGTCAGAAAAAAATTGATTATGTCCACACATGTAGGATAAATCATCAGTTTCCAGTTATAATAGTGAAAAGGATGAATTGCGGAAGAGCGACACAAAAGAGAGTTACTGTCATTTTACGGTAAACGTGAGAGCAGATATTTAGAACATCATGTATATTTTTCCAAGATATCTCACATAGAGCTATGAGTAAAAAAAAAAAACTGTTAGTACGTGGTTATTGTAACGTAAAATTCTAAACTTTCCTGACACCTTGAAAAAGCAACGTTTAATTCGGCAACTTGAACTTTTTATCAAAGAGAAGTGAATAATTGCAGATTTAAATAAAATAATGTCTGTTGCGTATACGATCGCACGCTTCTAACAAATTCATATAACGGTAAAACGGTAGAACTTTCGGGATTTGGGCCTGGCATGCATAGACGCGTTCTGTTACGTGCCTAGACACGATAAAAATTCTCTTCTTTAAAATATTTCTATCTAATCACCCTGTACAAACTATGTCTTAAAACTATCCCGATATGTCATACCAGATCTTTACTTATTGATAATCTTTTCTATCTACGGTCTTTTTAAACTTAATATTTGTCTGTTTCCTCGTCCTGTAAACATCCTGCATCCCACCCAAACTATTCTTTATGACATAGATATCAATTATCAAATTCTCTCCTTTTTAAGAAATCAACCAATAGCTATTTCCGCCTTACGAGCACTTCCTATGATTGGACGATGCTAACTTATTCCGATTTTAATATAAGGATCCCTCTCGATGATTAGAGTTAGTCTCTGTACTAAACCACTAGAAGTTAAACGAAAGTCTGTAAAACGTTAAAATAAACACTTTAAAATACCAGTGCGATCCATCTCTCACATTACGTGCATCTCACACGTAACAGTTCGTTCATGTGCAAGACGCATTCCACGTCATCAGTCTCAAGCAACAGCACCGGAATGTACGAGAAGGTTCCGGAAAAACCAACACAATGTATTTAAGGACCGATCCCCCGATTCCTACTAGCATTCTCTGTCAAGGCGCTGGTCAAGTTATATCGTAACAAAGGGTCGAAACAAAACGTGAACAACGCGCACGTGCCACGGTGCAATCCGAACAAACAGTCCGTATAGTAAAAGAAGGTGGATGAGAGGCTGAGTCCTCTCAGATCACTACGTGTGCTCACTTGCCGTAGAACATTAATAATAACGCATCGTGCAGGGCGAAAGAAGGTGATTCCCAGACTGAGTCTTTCGGGACACCACGTGTTCTCGCCGCTGTGACATGCCACAATATTCATTAAGCGTATAGTCTAAAATAAAACCTTCGTGAAAACGATTCATTGTACATAAAAGACACAAATAAACTCTTACATTACGCGAAATCGAGAAATGTAGATTAATCCCTCACTTTCTACAAAACAATGTCATATAAATAGAATGCCATTTTTTATAATATATATTATATTCTCTCTTTCTCCCTTTCTCTCTCTCTCTCTCTCTCTCTCTCTCTCTCTCTCTCTTTATTCATCTCTATTTAAAGAAATAAGTCTGGGAAGATGCAGTTGGAGAAAGAAATCACTTGGATAATAATTTCTTCATAAATCAGAGATTAACGCATAAGCTTGCACGAGTGGGCTTTGATTGCTTAAATTCCCGATTGCCTACAGTTCCCTTTGCACACAAATTTTACAGAAATGCCCGAGTGTCTACATTCCCGATTGCCTACATCTTGACTGCTTACAACTTTGTTTGCACAAACGAAAATATTAAGGTACAAAAGTATGATTGCACACATGACATTATTGCGCACATACACATTGCACACATAACGCTATTGCACACATATACATTACACACATGATATTATTACGCTCATGCACGTTGCATACATGACATTAATACGCTCATATACATTGCACACACGACATTATTGCACACATGACATTAATGCGCACATGCACATTGCACACATAATACTGTTGCGCTCATATACATCAAAACGATGTTTGCGCTTGTATTGCACCACATGGGTTTACGACTTTCTACGCTAAGCGAAGTCCATTCATCCCTCCCTCCTCTGTTTACAGAACGAAACAACGTCCACACTTGTACTGCGTTACACGGGTTTGCGACTTTCCACGCAAAACGAGGTCCTACACCTTCCTCGGGAGCGTCCCAAATGCGCACAATGTAAAACGATCACCAATCAGATTACTGCTTTAGTTAAAATTAGGATAAATTTATAAAATTTGATTAGTGGTGCCCGTTTTACACTGTGCGCATCTGGGACTTACTCCCTTCCTTTTGCTTACAGAGTGTGTGAGCGTAATAATATCATGTGTGCAATGTGCATGTGTGCAATAGTGTCATGTGTGTAATATGCACATGTGCAATAATGTCATGTGTGCATTGTGTATGAACGTAATAATATGTGCGCAATGTGTATGTGTGTAACAGTGTCACGTGTGCAATGTGCATAAGCATAATATCATGTGTGCAATGTGCATGTGTGCAATAATGTCATGTGTGCAATCCGAATGTGCAACAGCGTCATGTGTGCAATGTGTATGTGTGCAATGTGTTAATATTATTTTTTTATCTTATGTGTGCAATAATGTCATGTGTGTGATGTGCATGTGTGGAATAGTGTTATGTGTGCAATGTGTATCAGCGTAATAGTATCATGTGTGCAATGTGCATGTACACAATAATGTCATGCGTGCAATGTGCATGTGTGCAATAGTGTCACGTGTGCAATGTGTATGTGTGCAATAATGTTATGTGTTTAATTGTACTTGTGTACCTACTGTAATTATTTTCGTGTGTGCAAACGAAGCTGTAAGCAATCGGGATGTAGACAATTGGAACCACCCCGTTTTGGTGAGCCTAACATATATATTAACATAGATATTAGATTTAATATCTACTCTTATTGAGTATATATGCATCTATGGATCAGTAAAATATAATTTTTAAATTTATTTCTGAAGTATGCAGAAACATTTATAAATAGTATGTATTCGAAATGTGTGCGGCGAAAATTTGCAATTAGTCACAATCTTCAAAATAGGAATAAGAGCATCGCAATTTATTCCCTGTCGATATCTGCAAGATGAAAATAAAACATACAGAAACGGTACAACAATGGTCCCAAGTTAGTTGAGAAAACGAAGAGAAAAGTACGAGATAAATGGATTATATTTTCACGAATCTTTTTTTTTTCTCGCAATATGTCCACGAATGGCGGCGATTTTCTAAGTGATATTTTTTTCTATTATCTATCATGCGCAACGTAGATTGCATGTATAATAATGAAAGCATTTTTTTCCAGCGATTGATCCGCCAATTACTATTTTTATTTTCACTGGCATAAAATGTATGTCGGAGTTATCGGAGATTAATAATTTTTTATATATAAAAAAACAAAAGAAATTTTTTAATGCTTTGGCTATATAATACCAACTAAAAATTACAGAAATTTAAAAACTGCAGCTTTTATTTTTTTTCTTAATTAACGACAAATTATATTGATCATAAATACTAACATTATTTTTAATTGTAAAACGAAGTGTAAAAAATAAATAAATAATTGTCTTTTATAAAATAAATAATGATATTTTACTATAATTTTTAAGTAAATAACTTTTACATCTGTTTTTATTAATGCAGATGAACATTAATCTTTAACTTGCTCTTCATCATTTTCTAGTTCTCAAAATTAGAAAAAGATGAAAATAGATAAGTTAAACTGAGATCAAAGTTAATTTACACTGGAAATGGAATTAAACATTTAAATAGATTCGAACTTTGCGCACATATTTATTTGTTATACAGGCACAAAAGTAGTTGGTCCGGCGGACCAGACATATCAATCCTTATGTATTTTGACCTAGCTGCTGAATCCGAATCCAAGGTCATAATTGCAAAGTGAGCTCATATTTCCTAACCTCAAAAAAAATTTTTTTTTAAATGTTGGTCTGGCGGACAAGACTAGTTTATCCTTTTGTATTTTGACCCGCTAAATCTAAATCCAAGGACAGAGTTGCTGAGTTGGCTCATTTTTTCCTAACAAAAAAAAAATTTTTTTAATGTTAGTGCGGCGATCAGATTAGTCTATCCTTATACAGGGTGTACCTGAATATGTTGGTCAACGCTCGTAAAAAGGTAGAAGGAATCGAAATAAACATAAAAGTCCAATATTGTCTTTGGTTAGATCTTGGGTTAGGTCTTGGGTTACGTCCACCAATATCGAGGTATTAATTTTGCAAATTATGCGAATGAGAGCGCGCCAAGGGAAAGGCTCGATCCGCTCGAGCTATAACACGGAAGAAAAGATCTATCGTGAATGTACGATAAGCTTTCATTAATTTATTGTTCACAATTACGGTAGAAATTAATTAGATTTTTGCAGATCCCGCTAATATCTCGATTATTAGTGGACCTAACCCAAGACAATATTGGACTTTTATGTTCATTTCAATCCCTTCTACCTTTTTATGAGCGTTGACTCATGTTATATATGAGCGTTCACTGAGTCTGCAATATCGTTTTAGCCTTTAGATCTTCTTCCCTTCCACAGTCGCAGCTCGGTACCGAATCCTCAAATCTGGCAACATTGCATGTAATTCGAAGTCTACACATCTTATATATATTTGAAGGGTGTTACAAAAGCATCGGATTTGCTTAGCACCGTGCGATAGAGAATGAAAATCTAAGAAGAAATGTCTAATACTATTTTTCAACACGGTAAATAGTTTCGCTTTAATTTATCATTGTAATAAGTCAATAAGCGCGAAGTCAATAATAAATTTAATGGTAATTAAATTTATTTATTATAAAACGATAAAACATTATAACAAGTGCTTCTTATAACAAGTGCTCAAAGTGTCCACTATTAGCTTCCAAACACTTATTTGCTCTATTTATGACACTTTCCGTCAAAATGGAAATATTTCTCGATAACCGACAGTTCCATTGAAAATTTTGTTGAAGGTAGCCTTCCAAAGAATTTTATTGATAATTATTAGCATTAGAAGCATTTTTCAATTTTTAATAACAAAGAGTCAACTTCATGCATTCTCCGTCACTGACTTTCTCTTGTACCTCCGTACTTATTGACTTATTACAATGATGAATTAAGGCGAAACTATTTACCGTATCGAAAAATAGTATTAGACATTTCTTCTTAAATTTTCATTCTCTATCGCATGGTGCTAAGCAAATCCGGTGCTTTTGTAACACCCTGTATATTACATCACTATATTAGCACATTTACATATCATAAATATAATATTTAAAGCATTCTGTTACATATCTTAAATAATTTTGTTGCTGACATTCTGTAGTACATGTAACGTACATGTATGTTACACGCTACATAACACGTTACCTCGTTATACTTGATATTATATATATGAGATATATGTATATGTTACATTACTGTGTTTGGTGAGAATATAATTCATTACTCTACAAATATATACTCTGCGTTAATATTTGTGTCGTATATCACAGTACATGGCTTAGAATTTCAATCACAATTTCTTCCTAGATTTATACTGTTTTTTTAAATAGAAAACAAAATAATTCCTTTTAAAATTTGTTCCAAACAATTCTATAATACTCACATGTTTGACTTGATCAATAGTAGTTCATTGCATTCAAATAGTTAACAATGCTTTCACAAGATTTGTAAATTATATCAGATTCAAACCGCCGCATATGCACCGTGTGTCTCGTATTCTGGGCCCATAACTTGATAGAGGGACAAGATTAATAAACAGGCAAATACTCCTTTCCGTTAGGACTCAATGTATTTAAGAATTCCCTACATAAGTATAGCTTGAGTCGCGGGAATTAGAGATACTATAACAGAGATTCGCCGATGCGTTAACGATTTCTGATTGGCTCCCGTCGCTTGGGGTATAATCGGAAGTATGAGAGAGAAAGATAGATATAACTGACAGAGAAAGCCTAGCCGACCTAACCTGTCACCTGTCAAAAGAAAACAGAGTGTCTACGTGTCTACCAAATAGAATATAAAATCAGAGAGAAACCTGAGGTTGCACATATTTTTCTACGAGTCTAAATACAATGCTTAAATTATATTTATAATACATAATGTGTATATAAACATAATATGTATTTATATATAATAATATATAATTTCTTAATAATCAATTTATATTACTTAACCTTACATGGGATAATTAATGAAATATGCCTAAATCTTTTTTTTTAATATATTGTGTTTTAATATTTATTTTGTTCACGATTATTAAATATCAATAACTACAAATAAAAAAAATATATTGTATTCTTGCATTTACAATCAAAATAAACCGTCATATCCGATATCCGGTTTACATCAAAAACGTCATATCCGATATCCGGTTTTACCCCAAGACGGCACATTGGCGAATCTCTGTTATAGTATCTCTAGCGGAAATAGACTGTACACACAGGGGATGGCACCAACGCACTAGTAAAGGCCACTGCACAAGCTTTTCCATAACGCGTTACGTTACGTTAAGTACTCCATACGAACCTAAGTTGTACTTAAAATTTAACTTAAATCAACGCACAAAGAAATCCTTAACGTAAGTTCTTAAGTTCTTACGTTAAGGATTTCTTTGTGCGTTGATTTAAGTTAAATTTTAAGTACAACTTAGGTTCGTATGGAGTACTTAACGTAACGTAAGCCCTCGTCTACAATAAAGATTTAAGCTTTAAGCCGCAAGAAATTAACCAATCACAATCGAGTATTCTTATAAAAATCTACTGTGATTGGCCAGTTTCTTACGGCTTAAAGCTTAAATCCTTCATTGTAGACTAGGGCTAACGCGTTATGGAAGAGTTTGTGCGGTGGCCCTTATGGAAGAGTTTGTGCTGTGGCCCTAAGATCCCGCGTGCGACCATAGAGTACGGGTTACGCACGAGATGGGACGCCTCGATTTACAATAGGAGATTATATAGGGCGTCATTTATAAGGTTCGACCTATCAGGTCGCGTATAATGTTCTCACCAACAAATTACTTATTATTTATACCACATTATTAAGTTCTATAATTAAACTAATTAACGAGTAAGCGTTGCATGTTGTGTATAAAAAGGAATATTACACATGATGCAGTAAAAAAATAAACTTGTTTCTTCATCGAGATATTGGTCATTAATTTCGCATTATGTAAATGAGCTATCTACTATGCATATATGTACATATATTTTGATTATTATTTTATATTCACTTCGTGTTGCATACTCGTACGTAAAATTTAATTATTCTGTGAGTTATATTATTCTTCGCTAATTATTAAGTACGGTTTATTATTTGCTTTATCTTGCTTTGTATAATAAAATATTATTTAGCATAAATTTAGTTAAAAAATCTTTTATGTGACAAATTACGTTTAATATAAATTTGTTGAATAATGCTGCGTAATCATCATGTATGTCTTTTTAAATGCGATTGTATTATGTTGACAATGTAAATTCTGTCTAGCAAGTTTAATAAGGTCAATCCTTCATTCATGTGTTTCATCGTGACATGCTTTCTTGCGTCATTAATAGTAACAATTATCAAACTTTATATGAACTTTATCTATTTGCGATAAGTTTTTATGATAATTCCACATTAAGTATAATATATTTAATCGAACAAGAGGACAAATCATAAATTAGCATTGCACAAACAATCATCGAACATTAATCACACATTCACAATTTTTCCCCCTGACGTAAAAGTATGAGAACAAATAAAATGGAAATTGATTGTTTTGAAAGATATCCTCCAATTTCTGTTTTCTGATATAATATATTTAAAATATTTAAAAGTAAGATATTAAAAATTTGTAGATCTACAAATATAATACTTATATTACTGAAAAATGTTTACTATTAAACAAAAAACGCGAAGTATACACAAAACAGAGTACTAATTTAAAAATAAATGTTAAATAAAAATGATAAAATTTAAATTATTATGTAAAATACTAACAACTAAAAATATATAAAAATGTAGGAAATTTTTGATTCTTAGCATGAAAGAGAGAGAGAGAGAGAGAGAGAGAGAGAGAGAGAGAGAGAGAAAGAGAGAGGAGAAAGAGATCAAGTAAGCTTTAAAATTATCTGAATAATCTTGTGTACATAAAAAAGAAAACAGAAAAAAGATAAATGAAGTTATTTAAAAATGTAGGTTATTTGACAATTAAATTTTTGTTCTAAAAATGTGATTATAAATATTTTTATAAAATCTATCGTTTTATTTTTATTATTACATTTTGAAATGTATTATTACATATTATACTTTTTATTATTATACTTATATAATTATATATTTATATTTAAATTACAATTTGTTTTAAAAAATTGTTTACGGTGTCAATGTAATATATAACATTTTTATGAAATAACATTAAAGTTTATACAACAAAATTATTTTTTACAAAAAAATTTATTTTTAGCATATTATTATTACTTATACGTTAACAATATATAATTTATGTTTAATTTTTTACTTTATTTTTTTTTACTTTGTCTGTTATAATAGGTTTATAAACGTTAAACTAGCAATTATAAATGAAAGATTAGAAAATGAAAAATGTTATATTACAAAGTTGCATAATGTCATAATTATGCGTGTGATTGGTCGTAATAATACTTGCACAAAATAATGAATAACAAGGAATAATAGAAATAATATGATATAATGACATCTGATATAGGAATAATTACGTATAGCGCCACTCGTCGCATAAAGATTTCTTTTCATATGATAATCAAGTAGTTCAAAGTCCTAAACATTATTTACAAAGGCAAATACGCAGATCGGAAAAATCCAAAGACCACAAAAGACGTTTCTTTCTTCGGAGAAATACACTTATTATTTCATGTTTTTCAAAATTAATCCCTGTCTTAATAAACAAGAGAAAATTATAAATACAAAACATGTGTCTGTTCGCAGTGAAATTTTACAACTTTTTAGATTGGTTGCATATTCTATCTCCTCACTTGCCTAATAAATGTCATACATTTCACAACAACTTTCTTACAGAGATTTTATATAATATTTGTTTTTTAATTATTACAAATTAATTTCACAAAAAAATTTATGTATATATGTATTTATACGTTATATAATATAATATCATTAATTACTACATGTATATACAGGGTGTTTGGTAAAGATTTATGCAATCTTTATAAACAGATAGAGCGCATTAAACTGAACAGAAAAGTCTTTTATTATTTTGCAATTTTCGTAATAGTTAATAAGTCATTGATTACACAGGCACACAAAAAAGTGGTTGGTTCGGCGGACGAAACTAATCAATCCTTATGTATTTTGACACTGAATTCAAATCCAAGGTCAGAATTGCTGAATTGGTTTATTTTTTCCTAATTTTAAAAAGAAACACCACTTTTTTTGTGTACCTGTGTAATCAATAACTCGTGAACTATTGCGAAAATGGAAAAACGGTAAAGGACTTTTCTGTTTAGTTTAATGCGCTCTACCTGTTTATAAAGATTGCATAAATCTTTACCAAACACTCTGTATATTATTATATGTAAATACATTGACGCAGAAAAAACGAAACAAAAATTTTGACCAAAATTTTAGGCAATCTTCAAAGTGATGCAACTTTGCAAAAAATCATCCAAATTACATGTACTTTGTTCTAAATTAAAGGGCAAAGACTCTACTTTGAGAATCCCTAAGCAAAAGTTTGATTTGTTAAGTGTGAACCTTTTGTATTGCATGAAAACCAAACATGTTTTTTTTTAATTGAAAAAAGTAAAAGTTTGTTATCATTTTTCACAAGTTTCTTGTTAAAATCTTGCTAATATTAATCCAAATTTTTAAAGTTCATTCTTTTCTAAGTATCGTTCCATGAAACACGATATCACGATACCATGAAACATAATACCATGAAAAAAATATATTCTAGGTATATATTCTTTTCATGGTATCCAAAGAATATTGTATTTATTCGCTAAAATATCTTAAAATGTAGTGCAAATTTCAAACTCGTGTGCAATCAACAAAAAACATCGTATCCACACGTTTTTTTTTAAATTGCTTAGAAAAGAATGAACTTTAGGAATCTGGATTAATATTAGCAAGATTTTAACGAAAAACTTGTGAAAAATGATAACTTTTACTTTTTTTAATAAAAAAAAAAAAACATGTTTGGTTTTCATGCGATACAAAAGGTTCAACTTTCGCCCAGGGATTCTCAAAGTAGAGTCTTTGCCTTTTAATTTAAAAAAGAGTACATGTAATTTGGATGATTTTTCGCAAAGTTGTATCACTTTGAAGATTGCTTAAAAATTCGGTCAAAACTTTTGTCTCGTTTTTTTTTTTGCGCCAGTCTATGTACATATATTATAATATTATGAATATTATAAAATATTACGATGATAAAATGATTTTATTATTAGACTTATAAGCTCTCGCTTTTTGGAAAATTGAGTTATAAAACAATTCATCGTAATATCTCACTTGCTTAAAGAGCCACCGCATTCTACTCCATAAAAACGCACAGGCTATTAATGCGATGGAAAATGCACCGGTCACTCTGCGACACACTTTAATAACGACGTACTTTAAACAAAAGTTCAAAGTGCGTGGTCTAGTGATTTCCGCTGGAAAAACGGTATTACGTTATACAGTAATAAATTGAATTTGATGCAAATTTCATTTCCGATTGCATTAATTGCTATCAAATTTGGTCACATTCCTTTCTAATTTATTGATTTCAGTACACTAATCTTGATACGATATTTGGTACATGTTATTCCGCCTTCATTTATCGCTAATTCAAATGTCTTTGACCTCACAGAAATATTAAAT
The DNA here is from genome assembly GCF_013373865.1 of Monomorium pharaonis. Taxonomy (NCBI): domain Eukaryota; kingdom Metazoa; phylum Arthropoda; class Insecta; order Hymenoptera; family Formicidae; genus Monomorium; species Monomorium pharaonis. The sequence continues at coordinate 8,534,626 of NC_050476.1, forward strand.
TTATTTGAATTAAATTTATCCAATGCCATCTGCTTTTATCCCTCCCTCTATCATCGAAAGTAAAATATTTATGTAGCATTTGTCGGCTCGCAGTATTTAATGCATATTTATAGTGCGTATGAAAGCAGTGGAATCTTTCCAATATACTTCCGTTACGCCTTTGCAAGTTTTTGACCGTGATACATGATTCAATAGGCTATTAATCTTATTTATTTGACGTCGCTTACCCGTGTTTTTTCAAACTCATTTAAGATTATAAGTGTATTATATCGACCATGATATTTACATTTCTTTCACATAATTATCTTAAGAATAATGCTCAATATTTGAAAGAAAAACGAAAAATTCTAATGACATTTTATATATAAAGATTTAAAATAATTAGAATAACTCTATACATTTCGATAGATATATCTAGCAAAAACTTAATTTATAAAGTATTATTTACTGCGTTTAAGGAAAATAAACTATATCAATAAAAGCTTTATGCTATCTATTACCATGAAAAAAGTAGAAACACTTTTTTTGTATTTAAAAAAACTCTAAGCTCTTCCATTTTTGCCATATATTCCGTATTTTTCTTACTTTTAACGCTTTTTGCACGTTTCCTTAAAAAAAAAATCAAATAACGTTTAATGTATATAATGAATATTGTTGAATACAGCTGATATAAATTAGATCTCACATAGCATTAGATTATGAATATAAATTTTAAGTCCCAATGTCCCGGGATTAAAATAAGGCTTAAATAGGATGTTTTTTTTGGATATAAATTGGATATCTTAAATATATTATCTTCAGACATTAAATGTATGTTCAAGTTGAAATTGATTATCTTTTTCTATGTTAATATTTAAAAACATTGATTTTTATTACTGAAACTATTTAAAAACTTAAAACTTAATTTAGGAAATCAAGTATATTTTTTATCATTAAAAATATTTTATTAAATTTAAACAAATGTTTTTTAATTGCCTTTTTGACTCTAATTAAAGTAACTAGATAAAATATTACTTTTACTTAAATTTATTTGACACATTATTTGTCAATTTTAACTCATTTACGTTAAAAAAACCTTTTACTTTTTAATATCTTACATTTATCAGTTTTTTATTATGATTGGTTTCTATTTAGATATTGGAACTAACCAAGGACAATTTTTGGAAAACCAATCATATTAAAAAATTGTTGAGTGTTTATTTAATAAAAAAAAAAGTACTAGTACTTGCTTACCTTCTTCAAATCATGATTCTTCAAATCATGATATTTTCTCTACTCTCTACAATATGAGTGTAACTATACAATATTCGGCAAATAGAAAGAATTTCAAATTTTATAAACTTAATACATTGTAAAATTCTTCTACGCAAAGTGATACTTTTTCTATTATTTATTGTTGTCAAGGGAAAAAGATAAGGTAATTGTTCAGTATAAGGGCGACCTCATCGATTTGGCTGTAACTTCACTATTTTGTATATTTCGGTGCGTATAACACGAATCTGCAAGTAAAAATTGTCGGTTTTAACTAGGAAAGCTAAGCACTAAAGTTGATAGTTGCGTGGTTAGCATTTCTGTCATATTGACATGATATAGACGTATCAAACCATGCGTAAGGACATAAAAGTGCATGAAATTACAGCAATAGAGAGAGAGGGAGAGAGAGAGAAAGAAAGTGTGTGTAATACAACTGTAACCTCTGTTAGTTTAGTATACCGGTAAATTGTGTTTTGTTAAAGCAGAGAATAAGTCGTATATGGAAAAATTTCCGTATATGACTTATTCTCTGCTTTAACAAAATACAATTTTATCAATTAATGCAAGGAATTCGTGTAATTTCATAGTTTAATATAAATTACAAGGATAACTTATAAAACCTCCAGTAGATGTCCATTAAACATCTGTTATGGAAGTTTGAAACTTCCAGTAGACTTCCAGTGGACGTCCATTGGACATCCAATACAGAGCCACTGGAAATCCATAGTTCCGCATTGCGTACGTCCATTGGACTTCTATTGGACATTGTCAAGAATGTCTACCGGACGTTGTGTGGATCGTTGATAGAAGATTTATGGAGCCTTGATGGATGTCTTACGGATGTTTTGTGGATCATTACGTATAAAAAAATATATTCTTAACAAAATGCAAAAGTACCTTTATTCAAGAATATTTTATACTTAAAATTGAGTATAAATATTTCTTGATTAAATGTATTATTATGATTCTTATAAATATTTTTTTTAAACATATCATTTTTTTTAAATAAAAGTTTTTATTTTGTCCTTTTCATTTTTATCATTTTTTTTTACAGACTGATATAGTTCACCAGTCTTGTACTACATGTCGATGGCGAAATCTTATTTCCTTCTGCGCTCTTGACGAGTCCCTTTTATTTACCTAAAAAGTGCATTTTATTTACAAGAAACACACGCCACGTAGTGAAGGTTTTACAGAGATTCGGTGGATGATTGACCGATGTTTTATGGATCATTAGTAGTGAAACGTTTATTCACGAAACGTCCGTCAATCGTCCATCGAGGCTCCGTGAAGCCTCCACTAATGATCCACGAAACGTCTATCAGTCGTCATCAAAGCTTTATGAACTCTATACCAATGATCCATGAAACATCCATCAGTCGTCCATCAAGATTCCGTCAAATCTCTATTAATTATCCGCGTAACGTACATAACGGATATCTTTTAAGATGTTTAACAAATTTATTTGACTGTTCCCGAGTAGAAAATAGTTAGGGAAATTCTTATGTAGCATAAGGCCCCGATGAGGATTTAATAAGGATACCATAAAAAGGGCTACCTTAATATTACCACATCAGGGCCTTATAAGGTGTTATTAAGGATGCCTTAAACTTACTGAGTAAGATTTTGTTATGGAAAACTAACAAGGGCCTTACAAGGTACTATTAAGGATGCTTTAGATTTATTAAGTAAAATTTTGTTACGAAAAGCTAATAAGGGCCTTACAAGATACTATTAAGGATGCCTTAGATTTACTAAGTAAGATTTTGTTATGAAAAACTAACAAGGGCTTACAAGGTGTTATTAAGGATGCCTTAGCTTTATTAAGTAAGATTTTGTTACAAAAAGCTAATAAGAGTCTTACAAGATACTATTAAAAATGTCTTAGATTTACTAAGTAAGACTTTGTTATGAAAAACTAACAAGGGCCTTACAAGGTACTATTAAGGATGCCTTAGATTTATTAAATAAGATTTTGTTACGAAAAGCTAATAAGGGCCTTACAAAGTACTATTAAGAATGCTTTAGATTTACTAACAAGGGAACCTCGCGGAACAACAGAACCCGAAAATTCTGATTTTAATGAAACTTGGCATAAATGTAGAGGGGGTAAATACATGAATTTAAAAACTATAAATTGGTGCTTATAAACGGTTTAAAGGGTTGAAACCATCCTTCAAAAATTTAGAGTTTTTGTCTTTTCTCGATATATCTCGTAAATTAAACGAAATATAAAAAAATGTTTCATACAAAAGTTTTACAGTATAAGTATTTCTATTTAACTATGTTATTTAATTTCTTTAAAAAATTTTTTTTAAACAAAATTTTTTTTGTAAAAAAAATTTTTTTGGAAAAAATAAATAAAATAGTTAAATAGCGGTATTTATGCCGTAAAACTTTTGTATGAAACATTTTTTTATATTTTGTTTAGTTCACAAGATATATCGAGAAAACGCAAAAATGTCTCAACTTTGAAGCGTGCTTTTACCCCTTCAAGCCGGTTTTGAACCAAAATAAAACATTTTTTATTAATGTATTTACCCCTTCTACATTTATGCCACGTTTCATTAAAATTAGAAAATTTTCCGTTTGGGTTTATAAACGATTTGAAGGAGTGAAACTATTTTTTAAAGGTTGAGATATTTTTATCTTTTCTCGATATATCTCGTAAACTAAACAAAATATAAAAAAATGTTTTATACAAAAGTTTTACAGCATAAATGCTTTCATTTAACTACGCTGTTCATTTTTCGAGAAAAAAATTTTTTTTAATTAAAATAAATTTTCAATAAAATTGACTTTTATGTATATAGCATTTATAAAGTAATTATACTATCTTATACTACGGTTTATTTATATCATCTATGTGTACATTACATATGTTATATATTACCTATGTTATAATACTATACATTTATATCTGTATCCCTGTATGTATTAGTTTTCATCTAACAGGCGCGCAATATTAGAGTAGTCACGTTGCTTTCACACAGTTCATTCTGTCTACGTCACAAATTCACATTCAAGTTTTATATTCGTCATGTCACGGTATATATCATATATGAAATGGAAGTTACGTATCAAAGTTTAATATTTTTATTAATGATGTTACGCGTCATTTTCACATCAGTATCAAGTCTAACGTATGTTTGATCAATACACCACATCTAACGTGTTTGATTTTTCTGTTAGATTGTTTTTAATTATGCAAAGCATAATGTTACACATAAATGTTGCGAATGTTCTTAATATGTTAATTATTTTATTTCAAATTACACATATTCCACTATAAATGAAAGAGAAATACAATTACGTGACGTGATAAAAGATATTATAACAAATGCAGTGAATGACTTATCATTTGATAAACTATAATTACTTTATAAATGCTATATACATAAAAGTCAATTTTATTGAAAATTTATTTTAATTAAAAAAAAAAATTTTTTTGAAAAATAAACAGCATAGTTAAATGAAAGTATTTATGCTGTAAAACTTTTGTATAAAACATTTTTTTATATTTTGTTTAGTTTACGAGATATATCGAGAAAAAGTAAAAATACCTCAACCTTTGAAGGATAATTTTACTCCTTCAAACCGTTTATAAGCCTAAACGTAAAATTTTCTGATTTTAATGAAACTTGGCATAAATGTAGAAGGATAAATACATTAATTTAAAAAATTTTATTTTGGTTCAAAACTGGCTTGAAAGGGTGAAAGCACGCTTCAAAGTTGGGACATTTTTGCGTTTTCTCGATATATCTCGTAAACTAAACAAAATATAAAAAAATGTTTCGTACAAAAGTTTTACGGCGTGAATACCTCTATTTAACTATTCCATTTATTTTTTCCCAAAAATGTTTTTTGCAAAGAAAAAAAAATTTGTTTTTGAAAAAAAATTTTTTTGGAAAAATAAATAATATAGTTAACTACAAGTACTTATACTGTAAAACTTTTGTATGAAACATTTTTTAATATTTTGTTTAGTTTACGAGATATATCGAGAAAAGGCAAAAACTAAATTTTTGAAGAGTGGTTTCAACCCTTTAAACCGTTTATAAGCACAAACTTATAATTTCTAAATTCGTGTATTTACCCCCTCTACATTTATGCCAAGTTTCATTAAAATCAGAATTTTCGGGTTTGCAAGGTTCCCTTGTAAGTAAGATTTGGTTACGAAAAACTAATAAGGACAAGTCGCGATATCGAAAAAAATGTTAATGCAGTTCTTGGCAATAATTTTTGTAACAATTAATTGCAAAAAAAATTTTTTTACAACTTGTTATAAACGAATTTTTTTTACAACTTGTTATAAACAAATTAACAAATAATTATCCTAGCCTAAAATAAACCACGACGGAAACATATATAATATGTCCATGTTTATAACAAATAATATAATGTTTATAATATATATGTTTTTTGTTTATAACAAATTATTTAAAAAAATTTTTGCAACTAATTTTTGTTGCAAAAATTTGTTTTTTTTAATCAAAACAATCGTTTTTTAAGTTATTTTACATGCTATTTCTTGTATATGAAAATTAATAAAAAAATTTGTTAATTAATATTTATTTATAAAAATATAATTTAACTAAACATGTTTTATCTTTTTAATATCTATTGAACTGATCTACAACCCGTATGTATAACATATAAGTATCCACAAACATCAAGGGTTCATGGATCAATTCGAGGTGTTAGTTCCTGTACGATCTTAAAAGTCAAGCAGCGTTCAAGATGGTTCGCAGATGGATGGGTGACCGTTTTTTCGATTGCAGAAAATGCTGTAATAATGACCGAATCAGGCATGCCAGATTTGACGTTTGGTCCTGATCTGGATATGGTATACATAATATGGCCCCTAAATTTTTATTTTTATTACATCCCTTATCAGAATCAATTGGGGGTGGTCAGATCTACCCCGAATCGGCATACCTAGATTTTCTTATAAGGCCCTGGTAATATTTGCTTATAAGGTCCAGGGGCTCGATTCTTGAATTCATTCGCAAGAGAAACGTATTCGCAAATTCTGTTCTTACAGAAAACTTGGAAATTTATTGGCTATCGTATGACTTTTAACCAATAAACTTGCAACTTTTCGGTTAGAGCGGGTATTTGCGCATACGTTTTCTTGCGAATGAATTCAAGAATCGAGCCCCTGATAATTTTTCCTTTAAGGTACTCTTAAACCATTTGTTTCACTTCCTTTTCAGGCCCTACTTATATATCCTTGCTAGAGTCTGATTAATTTTAAGGAATCCTTATCAGGGCCTTATCAGTGCCCTGTTACATTTTCTACTCGGGTTACTATGGAAGTAAATATCCCAAAGAGCTATGGAAGTTTAGTGGATCTCTAATGGACGTCCATCTGACTTCCATCATGGAAATAAACATCCAATGGAGCCATGAAAGTTTACTGAATCTCGAATGGACGTCCATCTGACTTCCACCGTGGATATGGACGTCCCATGGATCTATGGAGGTTTAGTGGACGTCCATTGGCCGTCCACTGGATGCCAATTTCTATGGGTACTGTCCATGCGCATTAATGGACAATATTATAAAGTATCATTTTTTTATCATTTTCTGACTTACCAACATAAAAGCAGAGAATAGGTCAATTTCGAACAGTATTTATATACATAGAATATTTATAAACAAAATTGTATTTTGTTAAAGCAGAGAATAAGTCATATATAGAAAAGTTTCCATATACGATTTATTCTCTGCTTTAACAAAACATAATTTATCGGTGTACTAAAATATTAACAGAGGTTGCCCAGATAGCCAAGCGAGATTAAGCACATCGGGCAAATTAATGTACTGCATGTATGTTGTGAACTTGCCCACAATTTGCTGTCGTTGTAATTTAACGTGGAACGAAGTTAACATTAGGAGAGCAAATGACCTTCATGAGTTTATATAATTATAAGTGCATGCATTGAGAAATAATAAATTTGTCACATTGACAGCAATTGTGCATGCATATTGACAACTTGCCGTCAGTTTGTTGAATTCTAATGTAGAATTTTACATGATGTCAGAACAACAAACAGTTTGAAGAAACACCTTGGCTTTAGTTTGATAAAATTAATAGGGAATAAGTGACAGCAAAATAACAACACATTGCCTTTATTTGGCTATCTGGGTGTATGTAATTTCATGCACTTTTATGTCCTTGCGCATGATCAGATGCGTCTACATTATGTCGATATGACAGAAATCCCAACCACGCAACTATCAACTTTAGTGCTTAATAACTTTTTTCCTAGTTGAGACCGACAATTTTTACTTGCAGATTCGTGTTCTACACGCCGATATTGGAACTAACCAACGACAATTTTTGGAAAACCAATTATATTAAAGAATTGTTGAGTGTTTATTGAATAAAAAAAAGAAGACTAATACTTGCTTACCTTCTTCAAATCATGATTCTTCAAATACGACGAATATACAAAATAGTGAAGTTACAGCCAAATCGATGAGATCGCCCTTATACTGAACAATTACCTAAAATAATTTTTAGTGTATCTTACAAATATAAATGCAAATAAAGTTACTAAAATTGTCTAAAATGTGTTTTTATTCAAATATTTATTTGAGAGTGACGCATAAGAATTTTCATCATATACAATGAATTTTCGTTTTAGGGTAATTTTTCAACTTGTACAAAAAATTTTTACATATGATAGTGATGATGCGTCCATGCTGCGTGCGATTGGCATATCAATTGAGATTTAAAAGAGATACATCATTTAACAATACATTTAAATGTGCAATATTATTTTCGTATGTAAAATTTTTCGTATGAGTTCGAGAATCGGATCTCTGACGTCACGATTCAATGTGATCACGGAAAAGGGCATTAAAAGACATTTAGAAATCTAATATACATCCAGTGGATATTATTAGGATAGACATTATATTACATAATTATATCGTAAATTTTGGATCACGAAGAGATATCTTATAAACGGACATAAGAACATGCTTAGTATATCCTCAGTCTTATGGATTTTCACAAATGTACTCTGGATGTTTGAAAATCCCTCGACACACATCCGGTGGACGTAAATACTTCAAATCAACTATTGAACTTTATTACTGCGTCCCCTCAGGGTTTGCAGTCTCCTCTTATACATACATACATACATTTCATTTTCGTCAAAAATCTTGTTAATTATTTACATCATTAAATATCATACACTTCACTCCATCCGTCACCAAACCCTCTCTGAATTGTCTCATTCACTCTCTTCATGCTCTCTTTCCCTCATCTTTTATGTTACTTTTCCTTCCTCCCTCTCGTCCTTCTGTGCTTTCTCCAGTATTGCTTTTTCTTCGTCTCTCGTTTCTGCCTTCCTCTCTTTTACTACACGGCCTGGCCATATGCGACCTTACATACTTATCCTCCCTCCCCTATCTTCGTTTCTAATCTATCCTCCTCTCGTCCTTTCCTCCTTCTCTCTCCTTTGCCGTTCTGCCACCTGTTACAAAATAAATCATATTTTTTTAATAATTAACATACAGCAATACAGTATCTTTCACCCTCCCTCCTTTATTCCTTTACTTTACTTTCTCTAATCCACTGTCCACTGTCTGCTCCACCCCTCCCTCCTAACTCTTCCTTCAACTTTTCTCTCCTCTTCTCTCCCCTTTTTCCCTCCTTGCTTTTTAATCCCTTTCCTCCTTTCTCCATCTCCCCCCCTCTCCAACCCAACTCCACTTCCTCTCCTCCACCCACAACCCTCTATTTGATACTTCCACCTTTTTGCCCTTTGTCCTTTCTCTTCTCGCCGCCTCCAAGATCTTCCACCTCATCTTTTCTCTCCTCCAGCGTCAAGTCCTCATCCACTCCCACTCTTCATGTCCCCTTCACCTCTCCTTCCCTTGCCAATATCTCTTCTCTATCCGCATCTCTTTCTATCTCCGTTATTAACACCCACCTTCCCCCCTCCCCCTTCCTTTCCTCCATCCTGTCCACGGTCACCCTCCTTCCCAGCACCCGCTCCATAATACCCTCCACAAAAAACCTCCTCTCCTCTTCGTCCTCCCCCTCCACCCCTCTCCACACTACATTCTTCTCTTTTCTTCTCCTGTCTTCTTCTTCCCCTCCTGTCCTCCGTCTTTCTTTCTGCGTGGTTCTCTCTCTCTCCTCCAATCTGCTCCTCATCCTCTCCTCCATCTCCTTCCTGCTGTCTGTCCTCTTCCTCCATTCTTCCTTCTGTACTCCTCTGGCTCCTCTCTCCCCTCCGTTCTGCTCCTCCCTTCTTCTGTCTCCTTCTGTCCATTCTTCTTTCTCTGTACTTCTTTCCATTCACTTTCCTCTCTTTTACTACGTCCTTCTGTCACCTCCTCTCTATCATCCCTCCTTTTTTCTCTTCTCCTCTCCTTCTCTCCTTTCTTTTTCTCTCTCTCTTCCACATTCTCTCCTCCTCCGCTTCCACCTCTTTCCACCACTTCTCCATCATCTCCTCCGTCACCTCATTCTTCTCGTCCCTCCTCTCCTTGCACTTTTCACCTCCGTCTTTCTCCTCGTCTCCTCCCTCTGACTTCTTTTCCTTACTCTTCACCTCCTTTTTCCTTCTCTCTCCCACTTTTATCTTCTCTTCTTTTGCCTCCCCCCCTTCCTCACTCTTCCTTTTTTCTTCCGTCTTCTTCTCTTTGCTATCCCGTTGCCTGTCACCACTCCCTCTCCTCTGGACTTCTCCTTTCTTCTTTTTTTTCTCACCTGTTGACCTCTGTTCTTCTTGCCCATCCTTCCTCTTTTCCTTTCTGATCTCTTTCCACTATCTCTCCTCCTCGCCTTTTCCCTCGCTCTTCCTCTTTCTCTATCTACTTCCTCATCTACTTCCACAACTCCACCAAATCCATCATACCTTCTCTTATTCCTCTTAGCTCGTTCCTTATTTCTCTCAATTCTTCGATTTCCATGTTCTTATCTTCCACCTTCTTTCTTCTATTTCTTTCCTCTCTGTTTTGCGTGTTCCGCCTCTCGTTTTTCGCTTCTTTCTTAACTACCATTTCTTTTCTCATTACCGCATGTGGCACTTCACCCTATTCTGACTCGATTTTTCTCTCCATCTTTCATTCTCGTTTTCTCCACCAATCTTCTTCCTCCTCTTCCTATTGATTTATCGAGATCTCGCTCCACTATTCTACCTTCTTTCTTACTATCTTTCCTCTCTTTCTTCCTGACGGACCACGTATTTGCGAACGCTAGCATTCCCAAACCCGTTACCGCCATCCTTCTGTCCATTCTGCATCCTTCTCTTTTTTCGCTCCTATGACTCCATCTGCCGTCTTCCTGCATCGCCAACATTGCCAATTCTCTTTGCTCTCTCCACCAATCACTTTCCTCCCTTAACTCCTATCGATCTACCGATATCTCGCTCCACTCGAAATCTCCTGGTGGACCACGTGTTTGCGAACGCATTGCGTTCCCAAACCCGCTACCACCATCCTTCTCCTTCTTCCGCGCCATCTGCTGTCCTCTCCGCTGTCACCGCTGCCAACCGACTCCCTGATCCTTCTTCTATCTTCTCTCTCCTCTCCACTTTGGTCGCGCCTGCGTGTTGCCCTCCTTCTCCATCCGCCACATCATCTTCTCACTTGCCTGCTCCAATTTTTCTTATCCGCCTCCTGCCTATTCTACCTCCTCCGCACACTTCAATGTCCGGTCCTCCTTTCCACTTTTTCTTCCTCCTCTTATCATTTTCCTCACTCCATCACCACTTATCACTTCACTTTATCCAATGTTTCCCGAAGAGCAACTCTTCTCTCCATCCACTCTTCTCCGCCATTTTTTCCCTCTCGAATTAACTATTATTGTATAAGATAGTAGCCGTTGGTTAACAGTATAGTAAATACGAGTTTATTTTACGTGATCTGCGCAAGCGCACATATTGCATACCCAACTACTAAACGTCTGTACAATGCCGGAATAAATCCTAGCGCTAAAAATGCTATATATTGCAAGCAGGATATACAAGATATTAAGTTAAATAAAAAATAAGAAGAGCTAAGCATTTGTATTTTACTATTTCATCTTTTACAATCACTCTATATTTACATGTATCGTGGAATAGTCATTGAACTTTTTACACACTTTTTCCTTATTTTACGACCCAGTGAACACATTTTATAGCGGCAATATAACATGGAAGTTACATGTAATTTAACATTGTTATTCTTGTGATATGTAGGTGCTATATGACATGGAAATAACCTGTTACGTAATATTTGTTATACGCAAGTGATCTAGCTGTTATACATCGTTTTGGCGTTACAGTTATTCAACTGTAACAAAAATTGTATAATCGTAACATAACACGTTCGTATCAATGTTATTACGGAACGATGCGTCGTAGTTGACTCAGAAATCAGACATTATAACATCCTGAATGACAGATCTATTTAATAATAAAAAAAATTATTATAAAGATAATGTTTCCAAAAATAACGGTTTGTCTACAATTACTGCGCACAAAAAATGCACAAAATCTAAATTCATCATGTGCTGAACAAAAACAGAATAATAAATGTATACTATTCAATTTTTCTTAGAATTATGATCTATATAGTTAACCATCTAATTAATCATTTGAACGCTTCAAAGATTAGTGCTAAATAGATCGCAATTTCCATCAAATTATTAAGGTTATGGAAAAAGATAAATTTAACAATGAAATTAATAAGTAAATAAATTAATGCTATTTCTTTTTTAAATGTTTTGCAAAATTTAATTGCTTTTATAAAAAATAATATAGTCGCGTCAGTTTACATATAGGTATATGTAGACAATAACAAGGAGTGAGTCCCAGATGCGCACAGTAATAAACGGACACAGCAAGCTGAGTGAAACGGACACAGTAACAAACGGACACAGACCAAACGGACACAGTAATAAACGGACACAGTGCGAAACGGACACAGTAACAAACGGACACAGTGCGAAACGGACACAGTAACAAACGGACACAGACCAAATGCGCACAGAGCGAAACGGACACAGTGCGAAACGGACACAGACCAAATGCGCACAGAGCGAAACGGACACAGACCAAATGCGCACAGACCAAATGCATACACGGAAAGTCGCAAACCCATGTGATGCAGTGAATGCTTTGCACGCACACACACACACACACACACACACGGCCCCCTCCCGCACCCACCCCGTCCAAGTCGCTAACCTATGTGGACTTTACTCTGCTTGCAATGTACATGGATTGCATTTGGTCCGTGAGCACGTGCAGTGTGCGCATGTGCAGTGTGCGCATTTGATCCGTGTGCATTTGGTCCTTGCGCATTTGGTCTGTGTCCGTTTCGCACTGTGTCTGTTTCGCTCTGTGCGCATTTGGTCTGTGTCCGTTTGTTACTGTGTCCGTTTCGCACTGTGTCCGTTTTGCTCTGTGCGCATTTGGTCTGTGTCCGTTTGTTACTGTGTCCGTTTGTTACTGTGTCCGTTTATTACTGTGTCCGTTTGGTCTGTGTCCGTTTATTACTGTGTCCGTTTCACTCAGTCTGCTGTGTCCGTTTATTACTGTGCGCATCTGGGACGCTCCCATAACAAGTACCCATATCGATGAGTCAAATTGGCGTAGCAGGTAGAGTACAAGGTTCGTAATCCTAAAGTCCCGGGTTCAAACCTAGCAGCGGCAAGTAAGAATAAAATAAAAAATAACATAATTTAAATTTAATTAATTAATAAAAATTTATTCTAAATGTAGTATGTGCTGTTGATAAAAATAATTTCAAAAAAATGAAATTTTTATTTTATTTTATTTTTCTTTACTGTAACTGTTGTGTAACGGTTAGTTAACATGTAATTATAACATGTTATATTGCTGAGTCGGAAATTGTAACTTACATGTAAGTTACGTGTAATTTCGTAACGTAACTTGTTATATTCGGTTACATTGCTGTTACACTGCTGCTATATTACTGTGTTCACTGGGGAAGGTCGTGATATATGATTACACTTTTTACTACGTTGATAAATTGATTCAACTCACGTTGGTTTTATTAATATTTTTATTAATAACAGTAAAAAACTGAAATTACAATGCAATACTAACATAACGACATATAACAGAATAGTAATATTACATGTAATTTATCCTTACTCTTTTTTTACTTCTACGGTGTAAATCCCCATATTATGGCCGGTATTCATAATCGGATCTTATATTTAAGATCATCTTAAGTACTGTCTTAAGATGCCATCAGCCAATCACAGGCCCGTATTAGCATCTTAAGACATTGCTTGAGACGACCTTTAAATAAGATTCGACTATAAATACCGATCTATGTAAATGCTGGAGTTACATGCCTACATAAAGAAATAATGATATTTTCGTCTGACTATTATATTTATGAAATATTTGTTGCAGTTGCTGTTGTGATAGCATTCTTCATTTGCTGGGCTCCATTTCACGTTCAGCGATTGATTGCTATATATGGCACTAATACCGAGGATCATATCACATCGAACGGTCCGTGGATGGAGTTCCTTTACCTTCTAATGACTTACGTGTCAGGCGTTTTCTATTATGTATCCACGACGATCAATCCGATCCTTTACAATATTATGTCAAACAAATTTCGCATGGCGTTTATGGTAAGCAAAATAATAGCTGGTATTTTTAGAAAAATAATAAAAATTACATAATAACAAATTAAAATAAAATAAAGGTCATTGTTTAATAAAGCGTATCATGGAATAAGTATTAATATATTGCAAGAATAAGCACAATAATTTTCAAAAATCTTAGTATAAAGTTATATTCTTTATAAAATGCATTGTATAAAAATCTGCTTTTAATACTAGAATCGTCGATGGTGGACATTTTGATGGTGGACTCCGCAAATTTTAAATTGCTATAAATCTTAAGTATAAATTTTTAAATAGATTATTAATTTTCTCCGACTTTTTAGAAACTTGATTTATAAAAAGAATTTGATCCATTTTATTTGTGTTTAAACTATTATTATTATTTTAAACCCCTGAAAAGCGATTAACACATCACTCTTTCGTACTTCTGAGACATATATGTTTCACTTACAAAAATTGTTGCAATTTTTAAACAAATAGTTCTATCGACTTCTACTTTCGCTTATTTTAAAGAGGAATGTTCAAGCTATATGCACAAACATTGTTGTATTCTTTAAAATGTTATGTTTTTATTAAAATATAGTTATATAAACTTTGTAATAGATCCAACTTTTAAGGAGTAAAAAATAATCGTATATTATATTAAAAATTTATTGAATTAATGCTAGTTATATACTTAAAATTTTATTTAATTATGAAAGAAATACAAAAGATTAAAATTTTATTATGATAAATATTGTAATAGTTTGTACGTGTAATTAAAGTGTGCGTAATTTATTTTTCAGAATATTTTAATCATTTTACATATATTTTAGATTAAACAATCGTACGTGAATATGTGAGCGCGCGTATGTGTGTGTGCGTGTGTGCGTGTGTGATTATGTACATGTATTTTAGTAAAGCAGTATATACATATATATGAGTAAATGAATGTATGTATGACTATAATGTATGAATGCAAATACGTATGTACGAATATAATTCCAGTTCTTAGAATTACCCTCCTAGAATCAACGACGAGAACGTGGTGGTATTTCATGCACTGGGGTGCTTGATTATCGTGAGTTCTCTTGCCTCTCACGTATCTTATATGTGTGTGCGTGTATCTGTGCATGTGCATACGATGCGATATTATTTTATTCTAAATTGTTTTATAAACCTATAATGTTGCAACTTAAGGAGACGCTAGAGATAGGTTTGTTTTATCTATTAAACGCGATTATTGTTTTACTCAAAAATCTTTTTGTTGATTACACAGAATTAAAAATTTTTCTCCAGAATTAAAATATAGACAATAACGGAGAGTGGTACACACAAGTTTATATGAAAAACGAACAAAAATTAAAAAATTACAGTTTTGTAATTGATTCCTGCGGTCGACTCGTGAAAACATTTGCTGCGTATAAAAGTTTTAGAGTTTGTATGTACAAATAAGCGTGCCCTACCTATTGCATTACAAGAAAGAACAATTCTGTGCTTTTAGAATAATCTGGATTCTACACGCTTCAGTATAATAGATTTCTATTTATGAAAATCTCGTATGTATGTGTAAGTGCGGATTTGGAAGAAGTCGATAAGTAGAGTAATATGAAAAAAATCTTTTTGGTTTTTGATATAAAATCCAATTCACAGATATTAATAAATGTACTTTATTCTAGATAAGAATTTCCAAATCTATAAAAGAAATATATACGAAAGCTTATTAGTGATGTGCACGAATGACTCTACATTAGCGATCCCGATCAAATTTAAGAGGCAGTCCAGTATCGCCTTAAGAGGATGCTAAACTGCCCATCAAACTTGATTGAGGTCGATAATGCAGAGTCATTATTTATCTTTGTTCATGAAAAAATTTGCTTTAAAATACAAGTTATATAGCTTATACTTACAAATAAATGGTGTCTCGCAGTTTGGAATAGGAAGAATAAGACTATATTTGTCAAATTACGTTTACAAGCCGTAAAAAAACATATTTATGTAATCAACAATTTTATTCATTTAAGCGCTTCTATTTTTAAAATATCTTTTTTGTACGGCTTGTAATCGTAATTTGACAATTATAATCTTATTCCTCAATCTATTCCGAACCCGGGAACACCATTTATTTGTACGTATAAGCTACATAACTTGTATTTTGAAGCAAATATTTTTATAAACAAATAAACTTTAAAAATTTTTTTGCATTTTGGTCTTTATCTAATCGTCCCCGGGTTTATTTGTGTACGTACTTTAAAGTGTAAAAGGATTATCAATTCTGTAAATTCAATTCGAAATTAAGTGATAAATACAGAATGTCGGTTAAAACACACGGCTTTAGCATCCTCTTAAGATCATTTTCCGTGATTTCATGACCGCTATTTTTAATTCGCCATTTTTAATTTCATTCCATCATCTTGAATTTTCCATTTAAATGTTAATTTTGATAAATTTTTTAAAATTAGCACCATAGAACTAACACTAAAAATGTATAGAAACTATCTTCATATAAAACGCTTTTTTTCTGGGAAAACCGGAAACACGAAAGGGTTAATATACATTCTCAAATAACCGTAATAATATAGTAATATTAATTTGTTAACATTTTTAGTGTAAATTGTGTATTAATCATCCACACACGCACGCACGCACACGCACACGTACACGCACACGCACATTGAAATTTTATTTCTAGTAACAAAAAACCCTCAAAAGAAAATTTTATTAAAATGAATATTGAAGAATAATTATATAAAATTTATATTTTTTCTTGACTGCATATATTTTTATACTTATTTTTTTTACTTAGAATACAGAAAAATTTAGGTTTAAATTTTGAGGTGTTATTTTTAGGTTTAATCTAAAGTATTTTTTGCAATAATTTTATTAGTGTTTTAAGATACTTATGAGCATTAAAATTATTAAATTGCTTGTCAATTAAAAAATGTGATATAACATATTCTCAGTTTAAGTTGTCCCAAGATCTACATGGTGTACACACATTGGAAGTAAAAATTTACATAGAAATTATTATGTTTCAATACAGACAAGATATAAACTCTTTTACCTTTATATTTAATAAGTGTAATATTGTCGTAATTTTCACTTTCTTTGAATCGTCCTGCATTGATCTTGACTAAGATGAAGTCTTATTGAAAGCTCTTATGGATATTTTCTAAAGCGTACGCTTTGTTCGTCTATTCGCTGTTACGACGGGATATCTTTAAACTGTTCCGCATTGATCTTGAGTAGGACGAGATCTTATTGAGGGCTCCTATGAATGTCCTCTAGAAAGTGCGCTTTGGTCGTCTATGCGCTGTTACGATCAAATATCTTTAAATCGTCCTGCATTGATCTTGAATAGGATAATGTCTTATTGAGAGCTCCTATGGATTTTCTCTAAATCGTGCGCTGTTACGACGGGATATCTTTAAACTGTCCTACATTGATTTTGAGTAAGACGAGATCTTATTGAGAGCTCCTATGGATGTTCTCTAGGAAGTGTGCTTTGGTCATCTATATGCTGTTACGACAAGATATCTTTAAATCGTCCTGCATTGATCTTGAATAAAACGAGATCTTACTGAAAGCTCCTATGGATGTCTTCTAGAGAGTGCGTTTTGCTCGTCTACGCGTTGTTACAACGGAATATCGTTAAACCATCCTGCATTGATCTTGAATAGGATGAGGTTTTACTGATAGCTTTATGGACAACCACAAGACGTTTATCTTGCCAGGACAAAATGGGATAATATCGAGATGATCAATTTCTGTGTGGGAAGTAACACATGTAACATGTTACTTTAACTATAATAATGTTAATGTAACATATATAACGTGTTACAATAACATATTGTATGTTATGTAATATGATAATAATATTATTTTACACGTTATATACATTAATTTAATATATTATATATGTTAAATAATAATTAATTTAGAAATACTGAAAAAAATTTTTTAAATTGCATATATAGATTGTTCGTGGATCATCGCTAAAAATTTGGTGTGTATATTATTAGACTAATTAGTCCAATATTATAATATATAAGAATGCAATCGTACTTGGTTTTCTGTTCTTGGCAAGCCGCTTTTATTCACTCAATGGGTGAATCTTTTTCACGAGAAATGCGCCATCTTGGGGTAGATAGTGAAGCCCCTAGAAATAAAATGGTTCTTGTTAAAACCTAATTATAGAGTGAACTCAACATTTTTTTTCTGTCAATTTTAACAGATAAATCCTAACGCTAATAATAAGGAACATATTTATTGTGTAAAATTAAAAGTACTTGTACGTTGTGTTACTTTTACACTTTTTTTTAGTTGTTCTAATAATTTAACACTTTATTTAACACAGCAGCAACATATTAAAGTAACAAGCAAATCTGTTAAATTTTGAAATAAAAATTTTAATTAGGATATTTTTTAACAAGAAAACACAAAATTTTTTACTATGTACAATTTTAAATAATGCAAATAATATTAAAATAATGCTGTATTAATAAAAACCGATGATAAGAGATATGTTGACACTTTCGGCGGTTCTAGTAGGGTATACAACCTAAACAGTTTTAATAGCAAAGAAAGTACAACAACAACATATATTTTGCCTATCATAAATGAATCCGGTCTGGTCCGTTTCAGGAAACATTATCGAAGAGCTTCAGACTCCCTGGATTGCCAGCACGTAATGAGCAACGATCCTATTCCAGCCTGTCGCGTTCCCAACAACGCACCATCGGTGCTTACGGCTCAAGGATAGCGGGGACCGATGGAGGATCCGGCATAATTGTCGACAGCATGGAAGGTTCAGGAAATTCCGTGGAAGAGAGCCAAAGACAGCCCATAAATAATCCAGAAAATCTACCGGCGTCCACCAACGTTCAGGATATAACAAACGAACAAGCTCGAACAAACTCGGTGCAAAGTGGACACACTAAAGAAACGAAGAATAACAACGACGTCTCGCCGACGAAAAAAAACTCTCGGTCGCTAATCAGCGGACATCGCAAGAATCGATCGCTTCGCAAAAATCAGGAAACTTCGTGGACCAAGAGAACAAGGTACAAGAATGTACAAAACGCATCCAGCATCGACAGTTCCGAAAAGAAATGGTGGAGGTTCCTAAAGTGGTTGCCCGGTTTGAAGACTCTCAGGTTTCCCAGGGGTTCGACCGTGCCCGAAGATCGCGTGTTCGACGAGACTGGGAATCCCCGCGAAGAGCTGTCAATGACGATGTGGAACATTCGCGATAGCAACGAACAACGACCCGTGTAGAACATATTTGCGAGTGTTTTTGCGATTTGAAATATTCGAGAAGACTGATTTTTTTGTTGGTTTTTGCATTTATTGTAATGACAATGCAAAATCTTATTACTTAACGATATAGAGATAATAATGACGGCGCTTGATGTATCCGAAAACGAAATTATTTAAGGGATATGTACACGAAAAAATTTCATAGAATGAAATATTGTTGAAATAAATAAAACACAAGTATAAAAAAGAATAAAATTTAAGCCTGCGCTTTAAGTGTGATTCGCATTTTAAGTAAAAAAATCATGATTTAAAAGTTAAACTGAATTCCATTTGAGTGAAAGAATATCCTTTTTTAGTAGATCAGTGGTTTAACATTAAACATAATTTATTATAACAAATTTAATTCTACGTTTTTGAACGAGAAATTTTATTAGTTAAAGTTATTATAAAGTCAACATAAAGTAATTCATAATTTATTGTACAGCTTTAGGGCCCCCGCACAGATTTTTGCATAACGCATAGTGCCTGACGCGTAAGAAAATTAATCAATCAGTCATCTATTTTCCTTCCCAGGATAGAAATAAAGACCTCTGATTGGTTAATTCTCTTATGCATTATACATTTCATGTTATGCAGAAGTCAGTGAGAGGGCGCTTAAAGTGCGGTTGTTTTACTCTGGAACGGAAAAGACTGATTCACTATTTGCAGAATAAAATTCCTATACAATATTCTCAAAATACATTTTATTTACTTTTACTTTGAAATCCTTTTTTAAGCGCTTTAAAAAATTATTTTATTAAAAGAACATATGAAGAACTTGATAATGTTGTATTTTTAGTTTATTTTGTGTTTTATTATTTATAAAAAATATTACTTCCCCCATCTGATGGCAGCGTACTGTTAGCTGGGTTGTTTTAATATAATAATACGTACTACTACTGTAAAGTGGATTGTTGCGCGACTTCTTGCTTTACTCTGAACTAGAGCTAGTGAGATAGAACTGATACTGCATAGGGCCGCGTTACGTAAACTTCTTTAAAAATCTGAATTCACTTTTAGCTAAATTCATTCAAATTAAAATAATAATTTCTTTTTTAAAGTAATTATCGCAATTACTCTAGAATATTAGTAATTAAATTATTTTGACTAGACCATTCTTAAGACCAATCTTTTTCAAGATCGTCTTAAATACAATCTCAAAATGTTAATACGCCTCTGTGATTGATTCATGATGTCTTAACCTATTAAGACCTAAGCGGACAGTTTTCTGTAACTTTTTTCAAATAATTTGTTGAAATTTATTTTATGGGGGTTTTTGGGTTTGAATATTTTGATGCTATCTTGGGTTCGAATATTTTGATGTCAAATTCATAATTAGCGACTCCCCACATAATAATTTTCAGTAAATTTGATTGACTTCAAACATTTTCAACCGCCATATTAGATTTGCCATCTTGAATTTGACATGTCTGATAACGGAATCACAATCAGTGACCCAAAAAACTTCTAAAAAACAATTTGGATGATGAAGCGATTGAAAGAAATATTTACATTATGGAGATCAAAGATTTCATAGTTTTTCCCTCTTCTAACCGCCATATTGAATGTTGCCATCTTGAATTAAAATATACACGTCCATTTGAAAGTCCATGGTCTATGGCCGCAAGATTTTCACTTCTAAAGGTGCAATTTCATGCAAGCGAAGAAAAGCTGGCGTTTACCATCTCTTCTTCGATTTTCGACAATATGACTGTATCAGCAACAACACGTTGCGCGTTGAAAGTTCGACGTAGGCTACGGTCCACTTGACGCTACAAAGGTTTCGAAGCATTCTTTGATGATTGGTCAATTTGTAAAAATCTTTGTTTCGATTGGTCAATCAAACGCTTCAAAGCATTTGTAGCGTCAAGTAGACCGCAGCCTTAATCCAACTATCAGCTAAGCACGCCAAACATATAAGCGATATAAAATTAACGTCATGATGGAACGGGTAAAATAATAAAATATATTTTGAATAAAATAAAAATGGAAAAATGTTAATTTTTAATAGAATATAAAAATATTGAAACAAAATTGACATATGTCATAGTATATACATGATAACAAAATATATGTATAGGTTAGATTGATTTCTTATTTATATTTAGAATGATTTATTTAATAGTGTTCTTTTGTATTTCTTGTAAGAAACTTTATAAATGTCGTACACCTGCGGTGTGTGCAAAACAATTTGTAATGAACAAGAAATGTCTTTCCATTTATGTGTAGAGGGTTACAATTACTGGCAAATAGATAAAAATTCATATTTTTATCATATTTATATTTTCATCATATTTTTTTATTTATATTTTATACTTTTTTTGTTGTATTAAATGCATAGTTGCAATTACGGCAGCTGCACGTCGTCTTCTAATCTCTGCTCCAACTGTAGCTCTTACGTATTCCTTCATATTTTCGAAACTGTTTCAAATTTAAGCCAACGAAGAAACGCTCCATGAAAAAGTAGGAGGCGATAGTTTTTAGTATTTCAATGCTAAAATTTCGTTGCGATGGAGTGGGGGTAAACGCCAGCTTTTCTTCGCTCGCATGAAATTGCATCTTAAGAGATATGTCCATCCGTTTTCCATGTGTAAATATTAATTGAAAAAAAAAATTTAGTGAAAAATCAATTTTTTTTTGCAAATAAATTAACATAATTTGTCCAAATCGCATTAAAAAAAATTCTGACTACGGATATTAAAAGTTCAGAAAATTTTACATAAGAAAAAGTTGGTGTAAAATTTTTTGAGGATTAGATTCATAGTATAAAATATCTGAAAAGGTTACAGCTGAAAAAGGTTACAGAAACTGTCCACTTGGGCCTTAATGGGTTAAGGCTGCGTTCCGAAATTTACTGCCAGTACTGAAAATGTATAGTACATGTAACACGAACTATAGAGTTTCATTACTGGCAGTGAATTTCGGAACGCAGCCTGAGATTGTATTTAAAATGAGATTGTATTTAATGTCTTAAGATGCTAATATGGCTCTGTGATTGGCTGATGGCATTTTAAGACGGTACTTAAGACGATCTCAAATATAAGACCCGACTATGAATACTGGCCTAAGACGACTTAGTTTGTTTTTAAATATAAAGACACATTATGAATACTAGCCTATGAGTTTAGAGAGACAGAACAAGAAGTGATATAACTTTATAAATTTTTTTCTAGAAAAAAAAACGGAAAATAGCAGAAAATCGTGTTTATTCCATTGTTCATATTTATCTCTTTTTAACTTTTAAATGTTATTAACAAATATATATTTGTCAATAGCATATGTTATTAACATATATATATATTTGTTAATAATATATTTTATAAAGTTAAAACATAGATCTGTTTAATTGTTTTCTGAAATATTGAGTTTGAACAAAAATCCAATTAACTAAAGTCAACGTAGCGACCTTTTATTATAAATTTGTTTGTTTTTGGTTACGACAAGAAACTAATTATTATAAAAAATTTCCGTTAATCTTAGTTTAGAAAAAATATGTAATATTGCAAGTTAATCGATCAAATTATCTTTAAAATATAATGATCACATGTTTTTGAAAATGTAATTTAAATATATTTGAATTCTTACTATTTTATATTATTTTTTTATAATTTAAATGTTGCACAATTAGAAAAAATATAGTCTATAGAGTGTAATACAAATTTTCCTCTTTTTTTGCCACAAAAAGATTTGCAAAGTTAAACGTTTGTTTTGATTCGGTTAAATGTATATGTCTCTTATTTAGGATTGGGGAAGACTGATAAGATAAGTGACGCTTGTAGATTCTCCAATAAAACAGTTCATGATATCCACGTTGATGCTACGTGGATCGGCATCGTAAAATCCACGTGAATATTCGAGTAAACATCCGCTCAAAAACGGTACTAGAATCTACGTGAACGCGATCATAGATTCGACGTAGAAACCACGTAAAAATGTTATGAATTTTAGAAATATCCTCGTGTACACATACTATCTTAATTTTTTGGAGTGACACGTCATTCCAAAAGAATGGGATTTCACTCTAAGTGATAGTAAAAATACAGCCACTTAAAATAAAGTGATATCTCACTTCTTATAAGAATTAATTGTTCGCTTGTTAAGTGATCTCTTCATTTAACTGGAGTAAAAATTTCACTTTTCTTGTAGCAAATTCATCCAATTAAAACGAGTAGATCATAAAAGTATTATGTGGCGGTCTTCTTCCACATCGGACAGAAGCTAATTATTGCTTGTCTTAATCGTGTTGCGGGTGGTCTTTCTGTAGCGCGTCGGGTGCACCTTACCTCCGAGAGATTTACGCCGCCTGCGATGGCCTGTGCACTAACTGGCGGACGAGCGCACAGCGTTTCTCGAAACATCTATGTAAATTCCTTATAAATATTTCTTAATAAATATATCCACAAAAAATCTAATAGATACTTCGAAGGATTCGTTGCAGTGATGAAAAAAGAACATTGCATTCACGTGGATAACTTGAGGAAAAACCTGCATTCACGTAATCTATATAAATCACATGGATTCCACGTGGATATCACGTAACTGTTTTATTGGGGTTTATTTTATGATTAATTTAACAACGTCCTAATATGTGTCCAATGAACGTAGGAAATAGAAAGATCTCTAAAAGAATCTGTATAATTAATGTACTGACTTACTATTTATATTTGCCAAACAGGTTTTGTGCAATTTTGTACGATTGTTGGATGTTGGCATCCAATGTTGCATAAAATCTAATAAATTTGGTGCATCGAAGGAGTAAACATGTCAGAAATATCGCGATCATATATTGCATGGTAATTCGATATATAAATCAAATAACATACTACTATCTACTCGTAAATCTTCCCGGAACGCATTCTCGTCAGGTACGCACTCATTGATCATTAAAAAGAGATTTCCTTATATAGCTCGAATTTATCGAAAACGAATACATGATATTAGTGAGTTATTTCTTAATTTTGTGTATTCTCACATTTCCGATATCCAATAAGTAAGTTTATTGACATTATGAATTAAATAATATGCAACAAAATTTTATTTCTAAAAGCGTTAAAGTATCGAATTAAAATCTTATCTAATTTTCTATTGTTTTTGAAGAAAGGAAATAAAGTACCAAATATTTCTTGCCAAGTACAAATATTATGATATAATATTTATCATTGAATATTGTATATAAGCCGTTTTAATAACTGAATCGACTGTTCAAAGTAAGGCCACTACACTATTTGTTGAATAATCAGCGATAAATGACAGAAAAATATTAAGACAATAGGACTTCAAAATAATCAATGGCAAATTAATTAACATTTTTTAGGTTTAACCTTTTATGCATATTTAATTAAAATGTTAATTTTTAATTTAAAAATATAATTACACATATATTAATGTGTTTTATTGATTGATTGATTAAAACAATAATCCTATTTTCGTGTAATGTATAACATGCGTTTAAAATGAGTTAAAAAATTGAGTAGAAGTGACCATTTTGGATAATTTGATTTCACGAATGTATCAAAGCGTTTTAGGACGCATTGCTTGTAAACGATCGTTGTAAATTGTACAAACTACAACAATATTAGTTTCCAAATAAGAATCTACTAAATGCTCTCTTACTTGTAAATTCATTCCTTGTGAACATGTGTTGTAAAGTTAATTGAATTGGCCTAATAAAATTGGTATAAGCATGTATGTCGAGTTTGTTTGCAGATTTATATCTGCAAATCTTACTTTCGTATTATTGCGAAATGCTGTAGAAGACAATTTAAAGTAAAATTCTATAGCTTTTCTCACGTACACATCGATTAAATTTTTATAATGTAATATTATTTGTTATGTATATAATATAAGTATAAATTGTTAACTGTAAAATTCTTTATTTATTTCCACGTGTCTCTTACTGAATGTTATTTGCTGTATATGTATATTGAATCTTTAGGTATCGACATTTTGATAATTACAGATGTAGACACCTGTTTCTGAAATTTATATAATGTTTGTTTTTTCTTCTTCCCTTAAACTAATCGCAAACTAGTCCTATTTAATAAAAGCAATTTTATTAAGAAGTTCTCTAGTCCTTTTACACAATGTGAAAACTTAATTACAATTTAGAAATTTAATTAATAAGCTTTCTGAATTTTTTCAAATTTGTTAATTATATTTTTTTATATAACTTTCTAAAATAGCATTAATTGTCTGGGAAGGAGAGTTTAAGTAACTATTGCAAAAAAGTATAAAAATGATGAAAAACTGTATTTATAAGAAAAAATAGAGTACAAAGAATATTTTAAAATTAAAAGAAAAAGTTTTATTGTATCATTTTTATATGAAAGTATGAAATATTCATGAATTATACAATTGTCTTTACATATAGCATTAGTAGAAATGTGGCAACATCACTTACATTGAAATCATTATAATACAAATTTTTTTTACATTTTTTTCTATATTACTCAAAATGTTATTAAAACTTTAATTTATCGAAATTATAAAAATTGTTTTTAAATGTAAAATTATTTCTATTGCTTAAATTTTATTTATTATTTTTAAGGTTGTGGCGCCAATAACTGTATTACAAATTATATATGAATAAAAACTGATTCATGACTTTTAAAGCCAAAGAATTTTTTAAAATTTCTCGTACATAATACATAAATACACTGTCTATAGTTTTTGTTAAATACTAAATAACATAATTATATTTGTATTTTTGTACTCACATCCTTGAAAATTATTTCGGGAATTCTAATAAAGTCCACAACTAGATAAAATTATCCTTCATATTTTGACAGTTGAGCGGGAACATGTTTGAGTTGGCGGAAAGTAATTCTCTGAAACTGCACGTGTGTGGACAATATGGTCCGTGTGTAGAAAATATTCTATATTTTAAAATACACTTTATCATTCTGTATGTTAAAAATATACATATATAATACCAAAAGTTTGAATGCACCGTAAGTAAATACGAAAAGTCGAGATTAATTGATAAAATAAATAGTTATAAGATATTAATTTCTTAAAAAATGTTTTATTGATATACGATATGCTTTAATGTTGATACTAATGAAGAGATAAAAATGTTGTCATTATCTACTTTTAGCCTATAAAGTTAAAAAGATGTGAATTACAATCTTAACCATTACTAAAAGTATAATTTTCCAAATTTTTTTAAATATTTGAATATTATGTTTGAATAAAGCATTTGAGCACATTTTTCTTATTTGTTTAAAAATTATTTAATATTTGTTTGCACTTGATTCTTTAAACATTTAAATTTAATTTAAATTCATATATTTTTTCATCAAATTTACAAACAAGTTACTACAAAACAATTTAATTACTCATTAAAAAGTTATTTGTTTAAAACCAAGCAATAAAATATACATAGTTATTTAAAGATTGATTCAAACATAACTGTTTCGTATCCGTGTCATATTTATGTTAAAAACACTTGTTCTTGCATATCTGTGTGCCATCCGTATGCTATCCGAATCGTAGCCGTATATTATTTATTTCTTGGTATTTGTAATGAATTTGTTTAGTGATTTTGACAAGAAATAGATTTCAATGATGAAAAACTCGCAAGAATTGCATTGCTTTTAGATGAAAATGCACAAAATGTAAAAAGCGAAAACAAAAATGGGTACACAATATCTTACATGAAAAATAAAAGAATTTTTACTTTAAAAAAGATAAATTGTTACAATTAGAAAAAAATGCCTACAATTTGTGTTTTTATTTTAACACGTAATGTCACATCTATATATTTCTTCGCTTATGAGACGACATTAATGTCTAATGACTTTAATAATTTTACAAACATATTCTTACCATAAATTATTTTATAATAAATTATACATGTATACAAATATTCAATTTTTCTTTTATTGACATTTTTATATTGAAATAAATAAATTGATTTTATAATAAGAATATATTTCTTGTAATTAAAATTTATATAGAAGAGAAGATGAATGAATCTTGAAAATAATAAAGGAGAAGATGGTATTATGGCCACTGTAGACACTATGATTACTCGTATTATCTCCGTTATTAAGTTACAAATTATAATAATTATTTATGGAATTATTTGTTTAGCAGGCTGCCATTTTGAGTGACGCTAATATGACAATACGTATTAGTCAATGTTTGTTATAAAGCACTTTTTAGTTTCAATCATTTCAATACTCTTTCAAGGTACATTTGACATTTATTAGGTGCGCAACTAAGTTCTCACTGTTTTTTTTTTATGAAAATGCAATTTTATTGTGAAAAAATAGTTACAAATGAATTATTCAAAGTATTGCCCATCGCTAGCGACAACTTTTTCTCATCTTTCTGGCAGAGCTCAAATACCGTGACGGTAGAAGTGTTAGTCTTTTGAGGCTATTCACGAATCAAGCCATTTTGAAATGTTTTCATATGAGCGGAACTGCTGATCAGCCAGACCATGTGCCATCGAACGGAACAAGTAATAATCGGACGGCGCAATATCTGAGGAATATAGCGGGTGGGGTAGGACTTCCCATTTGAGCGTTTCCAAGTAGGTTTTAACGGGTTTGGCAACGAGCGTTGAGGCCGAGCGTTGTCATGCTGTAAAATCACTTTTTCGTGATAATTTTAATATGCAGGGCAAAACTTTTGCCGTTAATTAAAGAAATTTAATCTAAGAAACATGCAGGTTTAAAACGTTTAACAATTTTTAGCTTCATTTATATCGTTTTAAAGCTTATTTTTGTTTATGTTATCTTCACTTTTATTGTGACACAAAGTTTAACTTTACTGCAAAGTTTTAAGAATAATTGAGATATTACATAAACAGTTAATTCAAATAAGACACTTTCAAGGGCTGTAAATAAAAGAATTGTCAAAAATTATTAAAAAGAGCTTAGCAGAATAAGTATGTAAAATCTGTCCCTGCACGTATCAAACTGAAATTGATGTCATAAGTTGATATCAGTGTGATATAACATTTCTATAAATTTTATTTTAAAAAATGCATTTTTGTAGGAGTTATGAAGGGGAAAAAGAAATCGGAAAAGTGATTTTTCTCGAAAACGGCTTAACCAATTTTGATTTAAAAAATATGTATTATGTATAATCAGCAAGAATCGCTTATCGTCACCAGTAATTAAATCCAAAAAAAAACCACTATATAGTCGACTGACTGGCTAAATTTATTTATTAAATTATTAAATGATTACGACATTTTGACCATGGGATTTGATCCTTCTCAAATGATTACAAATTAATTAATTGCGATACTACAATCGTTAAAAAGTCTGTGGCAGCAAATTTACAAACAATTCTAAAATTACAACGGTCACAAATATAAAAAATATATAAAAATATAAAAAGTACGCTATAAAAAGTAATTCGTTACGATTTACGTGTCTCAATGTCAATCAATGGTCAAACGATGAATATTATAATAAAGACAAGTCAAATTCATTTAAAACAAGAAGTCAAAACAAGATTATACTTGTCGTTAAGCGTGTATAAGCGCAAACAAGAATCTGAATATTTCCGTACATAGATACATTACCGAATGCTAAAAATAAAAATTACATAGCCTTTATTACCATGTAATAGACACTTTCTAAATTCTCAGCATCTTTTTTTAAATTTATGGAATTGGGATTCTTCTTTATAAAGAACATTTCGATAATTTCTCTTTTTCTTCTATCATTTATGCAATGTAAAATATACGGGGATTGTTAAACGATGTTTATATACTGACAACTGATGTGAGTGACCACCTTTATGTTTCCTTATATCATGTGTTCTTTAATCCGCGTATATTTATATTATGTAGACCAGTAAGACTATTTAAAAAACTTTTTTTTTAATTTTTTGTTGGAAAAACACCCCCCCCCCCAAATTTTTTGAATTTTTTAAGAATTTTTTTAGAGTTCCATTTTAGAGTTATTATATTTTAAAGGTACCACTTTCTTTAGAAGTATTTTCACAGAAATATTCCCAAATTGTCTACCTTAACATATATTTTTTTCAAATTTTTTTATGTAGTGGGACATAGTTAAAAAAAAATTGTAGATGTTGTGTCACCGTGACTAGTGTGACTCAGGCAATGCCGCTGCGGTCGGCGCTGGCGGTACGTCATATCGCTTCGTGTCGTATTAGTGGTGTGTGGGAAGCTGGCATATTAATTCTTAGAAAATTATAAACTACTAAAGGCCTAAACACAATGCCAGGTAACAGGCAATAGAAACAGGAAATAAAGAAAGAGAGAAAGAGAGAAGAAGATCCTTTCTCTCTTTCTCTCTTTCATTATTTCTGTTCTTATTGCCTGTTGCCTGGCATTGTGTTTAGGCCCTAAGAGTTGTGAGTTTATATTCAATAGTACTAGAGTTTCTCATAGATCAAACACATATTGAAGCAAAAAACGCATTAATATAAAGAGATTTGCCAGGTTCATATAACAAATCACTTTGTCCAACAAAAATTTTAATAACATGTCTTGCAGTACTTTAATAGACTTAAAGTTCTATATGAGTTTTAGAGAATGTTCTGGCAAAACACTGCTTCTTTAATTTTTTAATAATTTTCACCTCAAAAGACGTATTTGGTGAGACGCTGGTTGACACTCTGATACAGGAGTTCTGTGCATTATACTATATTTTCTATATATCACTAATTTTTCGGACACTGAAATCTTTTTATTCTTGATTTGTTTTTCGTATGAAATTGATCACAGCGCATCGCGTTATTATCTGTACTTTAATTTTGGAAAAGGATTTCCAAATCCATGTAATAAATACATGGAATTGGAAATGCTTCTCCAAAATTAAAATACAGATAATAACGCAATGCGCTGCGATCAATTTCATACAAAAAACGAAAGAAAGTTAGAAGATTATAGTTTTGTTATTGACTTCTGTAGTCGACTTGTGAAAACATTTGCTGCGTATAAAAGTTTTAGACTTTGTACTTATAAAATAAGCATGAGGCGCACTTGGCATTTCAGCAAAGAACAATACTGTGCTTTTAGAATGAGCCTAGGAACTTTAGAAAAAATTTTTTCCATGTTTAAGGGGATCCTATCTGTTTTATCGACAAAATTGTACAATTTGTTTCAATGTACAACTTTTTATTGCATTTACAGAATTAAAAATCTTCCACAATTAATTCTGAAAAAGGATTTCTAAAATCTATAAAAGAAATACATACAAAATTTGGTTAATGACGTGCCCAAATGATTAGATTATCGACCTCGATCAAGTTTGACGAGCAGTTTAGCATCCTCTTAAGCGCCTTCTGAAAAATTTTGCCAGTAAACATTAATTAATTTTTTAATAATTTTTATGATCCGAAATATATATGTGAACGTGAATCTTGCTGAGACACTGTTCGTTTTTTAAGAGTTCTGTGTAGTATAAAATATTTTTCGTGTAATCCTAATCGTGTTTAAGCGCTTTTCAAAAAATTTTGTCCGCAAACAATAATAATTTTTTAATAATTTTTATTGATTTAAGTATACATACAAATGCAAATTTTGATAAAACGCTACTAATTTTTTAAGAGTTCTGTGCATCATAAAACATTTTTCGTGTAGTTTTATGAGTTCTGTGATAATTATTATGTAGTTCTAAATGTATTCAAATAATTTTGTGGAGATGTACTAATTGGAACTATTTTTTTTGTTTTCTAAATTACTAGACACCACAGACGCACTCTTCGCGCGCGCTACTTAACTTTTTACTTTTTACTTTTTAAAAATAAATTACAACGATAATTGAATAGATAATACCTTAATAAAATAGTACGTAATATTTACATTAATGCTACGTAGATCGGCATTGTGAAATCTACGTGAATATTCAAGTGGACATCCGCTTAAAAACAATACTAAAATCTATGGCTAGTGGCCCTAATAAAACATTTACGTGACATCCACGTAGAATCCACGTGATTTACATGGATTACATGGATGTAATGTTCATTTTTCATCATTGCATCGAATTCTTTTATCTTCGAAATATCTATTAGATTTTTCTACATTTAAGGGGATCCTAAAGTCTTCTATTTTACCGACATTCTGTTGAACCATTTAGTTTCGAACTGAATTTACAGAATTAAAAATCCTTTTACATATTTAAAGTACATACACAAATAAACAGCCCAGATAACACAAAGATGAACAGAAATTCCTAAAGAAGTCATTTTAGTGAATACTTGGAGAAGTAGAAAAATGAATACATAAAGAATTCTTGAGGAATTAGCCACAATGAGTTCACATTGAAGTATTCCTTAAAAGTTCATTGCAATGAATACCTCGCGATTTATTATTTGGAATATTTAGAGTATTCATAAAGAAGTCATTTTAAGGAATACTTGGCGAAGTAGAAAAATGAATACATAAAGAATTTTTGAGGAATTAGCCACAATGAGTTCACATTGAAGTTTTCCTTAAGAGGTTACACCAACCTAACGGAAAAAAAATTCGATTTTTTTAATTACATTTTCTTGAAGCTTCAAGTTTCAAGAATATATCTTGAAAGTTTTATGTTGATATCTGAAAAAATGCCGGAATTACAGAGAGTTGAGTAAAACGGGATCGAGCGTTCGAGTGCTCGAATTGGAGCAATATCAACATAAATCGCCACTGGACGATGATGTGATTAAAGCCATTCGTCCAATATTTCAAAACAACTTTCTAGTGATAATTTACTGGAGAAATGCGTCGGTGGATTTATGCAAAACGTTAACGAAAGTTTGAACAATCTGATTTGGCGCATAGCGCCAAAAGTGCAGCACAGCGGTGCACACGTTGTGCAAATTGCTGCCAATATTGCTGCATACACATTTAATGAAGGTGCTGCCGCATATTTATTAATGATAATAAAAGAATTGTGCTGCATATTGCGAAAATCAAGACCGCGCATCGATGTGACCGAAGTACGAGCGCAGAAGGCGACGCGCGAAGGAAGGATTGCTCGCCGTCAACAGAAGTCTTCACAGAGCGCTGCTGCTATTGATGTGGAAGGAATCTCATATGGCCCCGGAATTGCTGACTAGAGGTAAAGTGCAAAATTCGGCTGTTAACAATAGTAGAACTAAACTTGAAACTTTAAACGCGTTTTTCTCGAAACATGGTTTTCAAAGTCGGTGACCACCAGATCTCAAAAACTAATCGATGGATCGTTTTCAAATTTTTACACAATACTCTCAGAAACATTCTTTTGTCGGTGATGATCTATTTTTTTTTATCGATCTTCATTAAAAATTAAAAAAATGAAAAGGACGAAAATTTTTCGTTTTTTTTTTAATTTTAACTTCAACTCATCGCCATTTTGTAACAAACGATAAAATCGACAATTGGCGATTGTCACCGACAAACCAATACTGTTAGCTTAAAAACACCATTTTGTTTTTTTGTTTCAGATGGATCGTTTAGACGGGACAGTGGTCACCGCAAAATGCGTTTTTCCAAATCTCAATGTGTGTCGGCGGCCATATTTCTGCTTTGCGTCGCCATTGTTTAATAAAAAATTTTTTTTATATTGTCAAAACATAAGTCTCTCAATAATCACACAAAATTTTATTTAATTCCCACTACCCGTTTAGAAGAAATAAAATATCAAAGTTAGGCCTGTTTTTCGACCGTTTAGGTTGGCGTAACCCCTTAAGAATTCATTGCAATGAATACCTCGCGATTTATTATTTGGAATACTTTGAGCATTCATTAGAAATTACTCGAGTGTTTGGATAATCTCAATTACATTTTTATAATTATATATCGCTTAATAAATGCTAATTTATACTTTTATACACGAAATGCGCTATATATAATTAACAAAACAATATATTAACAAATATGTATGCATAAACAAGAAGTGTTTATGGATCATCACGGGGCGTTAGGATGCGTACGGTCTTCGAAGTCAAGCAACGTTGGCGATGGTTAATACTTGGATGAGTGACCGTTTTTTCAGGTACAGAAATTAAACATGCTTTAACAGATACGACTATAGCTTGGTTGAAACATGGTATAATCTTCTTCCTCTTACAAAATTAATCAGAATTTTTTATTTTTTAAATTTTTCTGAGAAACGTTCCAATATTATAAAAATCGGAACATTTATCAGAAATCTTGAAAATAAATTTTTTAATTCCGTTTGAGATATCTACTTGGAGAAGTCCTAATGAATACTTTAAGAAGTTCTGAGGAATTCTAACAAATAATTCTATATGAATACTTTAAGAAGTCCTGAGGAATTCGAATCATGGTGCATGTAATTTCCTACTTATTCTTAAAATATTCTTTTATGAATTCCTCAGGAATTACTGTTCAGAAAGAAAGACTACTTTATGAATTCTTTAAGAAGACACTGTGTTATGTGGGAGGAGGACAATTAGATCAAGACCAAAAATGCAAAAAAATTTTTAAAGTTTATTTGTTCATAAAAATATTTGCTTTAAAATACAAGTTACGTAGCTTATACGTATAAATGAATGATACACCGCAGTTCGGAATAGATTGAGGAATAAGACTATATTCGTCAAATTACGTTTACAAGCCGTAAAAAGAGTTATTTATTGGATCAAATTTTGTTCATTTAAGGGGATGCTGGGTCTGTTTTACTGATTAAACGCGATTATTGTTTTAAAAAAAAATCTTTTTGTTGATTACACAGAATTAAAAATCCTTCTCCAGAATTAAAATATAGACATTAACGGAGTGCACAGTACACAAGTTTATATGAAAAACGAACAAAAATTAAAAAGTTACAGTTTTGTGATTGACTCCTGCAGTTGACTCGTGAAAACATTTGCTGCGTATAAAAGTTTTAGACTTTGTACGTACAAAACAAGCGTGCCTCGCACATTGCATTAAA
The DNA here is from genome assembly GCF_013373865.1 of Monomorium pharaonis. NCBI lineage: Eukaryota > Metazoa > Arthropoda > Insecta > Hymenoptera > Formicidae > Monomorium > Monomorium pharaonis. The sequence goes on from NC_050476.1 coordinate 8,568,628, forward strand.
AGAAAGAACAATTCTGTGCTTTTAGAAATGAGCCTAGACGCTTCAGTATAATGGATTCTTTTAATGAAAATCTTGTATGTATGTGTGAGTGCAGATTCGGAAAAAGTCGGTAAGTAGAGTAATATGAAAAAAATTTTTTTTGCTCTCGATATAAAATCCAATTCACAGATTGATATTAATAAATGTACTTTAATTCTGGAAAAGAATTTTCAAATCTATAAAAAAAATATATACGAAATTTCATTAATGATACATGGACTTTCAAATGGACGTGTGAGTATATTTCAATTCAAGATGGCAACATCCAATATGGCGGTTAGAAGAGAAAAAACTATGAAATATTCGATTTCTCCGTATGTAAATATTTTTTTCAATTGCTTTATGATCCAAATTGGTTTTTAAAAGTTTTTTGGATCGCTGATTGCGATTCCGTTATTAGACATGTCAAATTCAAGATGGCGAATCCAATACAAATGGCGGTTGAAAATGTTTGAAGTCTATCAAATTTACTGAAAATCATTATATTATGTGAGAGTTTGGGGATCGCTGATTACAAATTTGACATCAAAGTTCCTCCTCCTATTATTTATTACTCTTTGGTTGCAGCAGATATATTTCGAAATAAGTTCGGCCAACCGTCATTCTTCAGAGACTCTTTTATGCTCAAATCACACTAGCGTTTGGCGATTGGCGTTTGGCGTCTACGATTGTCTCTTGATCAATCAGAAGACAGCTGCTGGCGATTACGATTAACGATTCTCATTTAGCCATCCTTCTATTTGTCAAGAGACAATCGTAGACGCAAACGCGAATGCAAACGCAAATGCAAACGCAATCTCCAAACGCTAGTGTGATTCGGGCATTAAAGAGATTGAGAAGGGGGTCTTAAAAAAATATTTTCTATACCCTTAGCTTGACTGATGTAAATTACAATTAGTATTACGATAACTTAATAGTATTAATTATACTTAATATTTTAGGTTCCTTTATTAAGGGGATCCTGGAGTGCCTTTAAAATTTGATTGAGGTCGATAATGTAGAGTCATTCATGTACATCATTAATGAGATTTCATATGGATTTCTTGTACAGATTTAGAAATTCTTTTCCAGAATTAAAGTACACATATTAATATCAATCTATGAATTAAATTTTATATTGAAAACAAAAAAAAAATTTTTTATATTGCTCTACTTATCGACTTTTTACGCATACATAACCTAAATTTTCGTTTTTTCATTTTCCAAATTGCGGAATGCGAATCTTTTTTTGTAGACTTCTAATTTTATTTCTAATTGCACGATATTATTCCTGAGAGTTTTTTCTAGGGGGCGACGTGATTATTTTATACATATAAACTGTAGATTTTTTATACAAAGCAAATATTGTCGTTAGGTGACTAATAAATAACAATTTTTTTTTATTTGTCAGAACAAATCGTACGTCGCCCCCTTCATTTTTGTGCGTACTTTAATTCTGTAAAAGAATTTTGCATTTTGTTATTTCAATTCAAAAATCCAAGTTCCCCCAAAAATATCGGTAACTCTGTCACTTCCGGATCCTCTTAATATTTTTGAGTGATGATATTAACCCATTATCGCCCAACCGTTTATTTTTGGACACTTCCCAGTGAACACAGTAATATAGCAGCAGTGTAACAGCAATGTAACCGAATATAACAGGTTACGTTACTCTGAAATTACACGTAACTTACATGTAAGTTACAATTTCCGACTCAGCAATATAACATGTTATAATTACATGTTATCTAACCGTTACACAACAGTTACAAAGAAAAATAAAATAAAATAAAAATTTCATTTTTAAAAAATTATTTTTATCAACAGCACATACTACATTTAAAATAAATTTTAATTAATTAATTAAATTTAAATTATGTTATTTTTTATTTTATTCTTACTTGCCGCTGCTAGGTTTGAACCTGGGACCTTTGGATGACGAACCTTGTACTCTACCTGCTACGCCAATTTGACTCATCGATATGGATACTTGTTATTGTCTACATATACCTATATGTTATAAACTGAAGCAACTATATTATTTTTTATAAAAGCAATTAAATTTTGCAAAACATATTAAAAATAAATAGCATTAATTTATTTACTTATTAATTTCATTGTTAAATTTATCTTTTTCCATAACTTTAATAATTTGATGGAAATTGCGATCTATTTAGCACTAATCTTTGAAGCGTTCAAATGATTAATTAGATGGTTAACTATATAGATCGTAATTCTAAGAAAAATTGAATAGTATACATTTATTATTCTGTTTTTGTTCAGCACATGATGAATTTCGATTTTGTGCATTTTTTGTGCGCAGTAATTGTAGACAAACCGTTATTTTTGAAAACATTATCTTTATAATATTTTTTTTTATTATTAACTAGATCTATCATTCAGGATGTTATAATGTTGTCTTATTTCTGAGTCAACTACTACGATGCATCGTTCCGTAATAACATTGATACGAACGTGTTATGTTACGATTATACAATTTTTGTTGAATAACTGTAACGCCAAAACGATGTATAACAGCTATATCACTTGCGTATAACAAATATTATAACAGGTTATTTCCATGTCATATAGCACCTACATATCACAAGAATAACAATGTTAAATTACTTGTAACTTCCATGTTATATTGCCGCTATAAAATGTGTTCACTGGGTTGCGTATCTTGACCAGACCTCATGGGAAAGAAATCCCATAAATACATTTCTAGTGGTAAAAAGGGTTGCTTTTTCCATTTCTGACATTAGTTTTAACGCACAATTTTCGGAAAAATTAATATGGTGGCTCTAATGAAAGTGAAAGTGAATCCGACTGTTTTCTTAATATTGCAATCATTCTGTCAACAAGAATTACGATTGCAATATTAAAAAAATAGTCGAATTAATTTTCACCCCCATTAGAGACGCCATATTAATTATTGCGAGGGTTGTGCGTTAAAACTAATGTCAAAAATGGAAAGAGCAATCCTTTTTACTACTAGAAATGTATTTGTGGGATTTCTTTCTCATGAAATCTGGCCAAGATACGCAAGTGTCCCAAAATAGACGGTTGGGCGGTAATGGGTAAAATTTAATAGTAAAAAAACAATATTATATTTATTTATTTTGTTAATTAATCTTTATTATTTCATGTGCGTGTTTACACAAACTTCTTGTCGATATTACAATACAACGTTACAATTGATTCAATCAGTAAAAGTAGAATAACGAATAAAAATATGCGCATGAAATTTGGAATATATAAGTTTATTTTGCATAATATGCTTTTTTAAGTACAGCTTTGTCTCTACAAAATTGACTGCAACTGTATTTTTTGTTATGTTGAATTTGTTGTTACGGCAAATTTTTACCTACCTATTTTTAAAAAATAAATAAATAATAAAGTTTTTTTTTTTTAAGAACATAAAATTTAACGATATTGTGTTAGTCAATAAAGAGACATAGACATAAATTGAATATATATTTAATAACGTGCTAATGTAACAAAGATATATATATATATATATATATATATATATATATATATTATATATAAATGTATATGAAACAATTTATAAATGCCCGCCTATAGAAAATAAGGTGAAAACGCATAGAAATTGTACATTTTCTTATACTTAAATGCAATGGGAAGAAATAATTCAACAAGTATCCTTCCATAGGAATATTATGCATGACTTTCGAACATAATGAGAAATTTGGGCAATTGAAATATATAATACAATTACTATCAATTTCATCGCAGATGCTGTTATGATGTGACCTAACAATAAACTTATAAACTAACAGAAAAGCTTTGTATCTTGAATGCCAATAACTTTTGTGACAATAATACTGAAAAAAATATATCTATATACAACAGAATACATATAGATAAATATATATAATAAATGATATAAATAATAATACAATTAGTTTATCGCGTATATTGCTTTTTGATAATGGTTATTATGACAAATATGATTTATATTCATTCAAAAAAATATATAATTTTCTAAAAATAATTAGATTTAGTTGTGAAATTATGTGCTTATTTCTCGAACATTACAGAACATTACAGAAAGGCAGTGTATAAAAAATTACATTACAATAATTATGTATATGTATATCGTCATTTGCATACAGCAAATTTTATAAATTATACGAAACATATAAATATTTAAATAATGTGTTCTGACATATTTATATATATGTATATCCAACATGAATTACATACATATACATATATAATATTTCTTATAGCTTGATATTTTAAATAGTAACAATCATGTACATTGAATGTAATAAGCGTACGACATGAGTGAACTTACACATACGGGAATGTATATCGAATGAGAAACGTGGAAACGATTATTGTTCTGTGACAGTCTGCTTCGCCAAATGTCGCTTTCTTTCATGGTATACTTTCGAGACAACCTTTGATGTGCTGCCAAGCTTGCAGACTCTGTGACAATAAAAAAGAATAATATTATAATCAAGAAAAAAAGCGAAAGATATCCAAGCAGAACGATAGATCAAATAAAATGGCATTAAAATAAATCATGACTAAAGTAAAATTCAAAAAGTGAATTTTAAGAATCATTCATTTTGTTATGCTCAGGAATACACTGTAAAGCGTTAAATTTAATATTATCTATAAATATACCGACCTTCCTAGCTAGTTTAAATTGCAGAACACAGTAAGCTGCCAAGGTCTCTTTCAAATCTATGACTTTTTGATGTTGGAACCTCTCGATATCCATTATGGCTTTAATAGAGAAAGACCTATATAGCGATTAATCAAAATTATTAATGTTTGTCCAGAAATATTTATTAATTAAAACAATGTTTAGAAACACGATTTTACTTTAAATCTTCGTCCATTTGCTTTACAGTTTCGTCGTGTTGCGCAATTCGCTGTTCCAGCTGGAGAATCTTCAATTCACGAACCTCCTCGGTGTCCACAGAACCAAATAAGCGTGACATCAAACCAGATTTACCTTAAAAACAAAGTGTATTATTTCACATATTATATATATATATATATATTCAATTATCGTTATATTTTGAGCATAGTTATTCTAATACATAGAATAAATTTCAAAAGTTTTTGGTCCTGAAAGATAGAAAAAAATAATAAAATAAAATAAGTTTTTTTTTCTTTATTTATTATAATTACCTTTTATTTCAAATATTTTTTTGAATATAATAAATAATTTTTACTGCTGAAAATATATTATAAAATTTTGTCCTTGAAATAGTTTAATGCGGTAATCATTCCTTTAGCATATGCCATAGATACATTTTTTTCGAACAAATTAGATTTTAGTATTTCAAAAATAAAAAATAATTATACTAGAAGCTAACAATGAGTCAAAACAATCTGTCTTAAACATTTTGAGATAAAAATTTCGAATATTTTGTAATAATAAAAAAATAAATTTATTGTTAAAAAAAAACGTATTAAAATAAAGGATAGTTAATAAATTAAAAAATTAAAATAGTTTATTTTAATACATTTTTATAGTTGCCCCCAGAAACTTTAAAGTCTTACCATTTTGTATAATTTTATCTTTCTATTTTATAACAATTCAAACGTTATATTTTGAATACAATTATTTTAACTGTAATAATATAAATAAAAATAAAAAGACATAAAAACCATAATAAAATACAACTATTTTTACGTCATTAATTGATTTTTACTTTACTCAAAGTTTGGAACAAAAAATTAATTTTTTATTCTACTAAGAGAAACATTGTAAATTTTTATCTCTAAAATAATTAATACTAAAATTATTTTTCATAATTAATAAATTTTTTTCACGTAAACTTTAATTTAAAAAATAAAAAATTATGACTAAATTAAATAATAAAAATAATCTTTGTGGATTCCTTAAAACAATTTTTAAGAATAAAAATTTAAAATGTTTTGTAATAATATAAAAGAATTAATTCATTGTTTTGGAAAATATATAAATAAATAATAATTGTACTAAAAAATAAAAACAGTTAATTTATTTTATCATTTTTAAACATATTTTTAACCGGGAAACTTTTAGAGCTTACCTTGCATGACTTTGTCCTTCTGTTCGAACGTAGCAGTCAAGGCGTCATGCGCTTCATCCTTAGCCAATTGCAAGGCTTCTCTGCGTCTAACTACAGCTTGCAATGCCGATGCACCGAACAGCCACTCTTTTAGTTGATCGGCTATGAGCTCTTCCTCCTCGAGAGTGGTATCTATTGTCGCCGCTAATGAGTCCAAGTAGTGCCCCGATTTCTAAGAAAACAAGCTGTAATGCGGTGTTTTGCAAACATAAAGCGGTTTTTTTTTTATTTATTAAGTTGCTTTACTTGCTCTATTTTGAACATTAATGAATAAAAGTAATGTTTTTTGCTTATCGGTACTCGACATATTACGATGTTACTTTTACAACAAGAAATACCTGTAATTCATCACCCATTCCTTTCTCTATGGCGCTCCATTCGCTGAAGACACGCCCATAATTTGCATGCAACTTATATAGATTGTGTTGTTTTTCAACAAGCCGTGCACGTACTCGCAGGAGATTGCATAAATTATTCTGTAAAAATAATTATTTTATAGAATATTGATTATAGAATACAATACTTTTATCATAATTAAGACATGAATACACAAAGAAAAAGATTACAATTAATATAGTCTATTTAATAATTATTATTTTATATATTATAAACAAGAAATTACATTTTTGCTTTTCCATCAGGGAATGTTTTCCATTTTAACTTTTCCAAGTCAAAAATTTAAAATTCATATATTTTTGAAGAAAACTTTTTAAATAAAAGTTGTATAATATGGTTTCATGACGCTTCTAATTATTCTGTACAAAACTATTATTAGGACAAAGTTATAGAAAAAATAATATTTACGAAATATTTTATGTTTTATTATACATCACATTTTTCGACATAAAATATAAAACATATTGTAAATTATTAATTTTTCAATCACTTTATTTTAATATTTTTATATACAGAAAAAAGTTAAAAAGTTATATTATGAAAAAAATTTTATAATTAAATTTTATAAAATGCCCTGGCGATAACCTTAAAAAGTAGATTTTTTAAATTTTATCATTACAGATATAATTATAATTTAAAATACTTTCTTTTAAAAATTACGGATTTTGAGATATTAACTGGTAATATTATAAAGTAAAACATCCGGTACACAAAAAACCATATACATATAATTTAATTATATTTACAGAATCTGATAAACTTCAGGAAAATACTGTATCTTTAATATTATGATAGTGTAAAAAAAGAGTATAATTGTTTTAGTCACATAATAGTCACATAATATAACATTAAAATATAATATTTAAAAAAACTAACTTTTGGTTTAAAGATTGTTATTTTTTATCTGATATTTTTTCCTTTCAACTCATGAAAATTATAATAAGTTGAATAGAAAATTATAATAAAAATTGTAATGATTGAATAATGAGAACATATTTTTCTTGATAAAATTATATAAAATTTCTATATGTAAGTAAATTCAACTTTAACTTTTTGAAAATAAGGATATTATTAAATAGAATGTTTTTTTTTTTTTAATATGAGCAAAACAAATTTTCAAACTTGTCATAAAAAAGGTAGAAATTTTCTTATAGTAGAAAGTAAAATATGTAATTTAAAGATAATATTTTGATTAGTATACCTGCAGTTCAATTCCATAATTTTTTATAGTTTCAAATCGTTTGTCCGGTTTTCTCAGTCGTACTGCAACACTAAGCGCTTTCAGTTTCGATTCAGCGATTTGCAAATACCCTAATAAATAATTAATATAATTATCTAAGCCATTTTTTAAACTATAAATTTTTATTTTCAATAATTCTTTTGATTATGCGTAGAGTTACCTGTTTCTTTAACACTTTCTCTCCAACCATCCTTCAACTGAAGAAACCCCATAAAATGTTCGTCGCGCGAAAGTATGGGATGTGATGCAACTCTTATAAGAAAATTCTGTACACAGAAATATTTTTAGTGGCTCTTTTAATATACATTATTTATTATATTATTTTTTAATACATTTGGTATTTTCTAATTTCTGGAAGTTAAGTTTATGTAATTGTTTCAGTGATTTGCCACTGAATAAGTAAAAATTCCTATTCTCCAAAGAAAAAAAATTTAAATCAACATGTGTTTGATTAAAAAAATTTTTTGATAAAAGTAAACAAAACTCCTAATTATTGCAATCAAATATTTTAGTATGCAACAAGAATATTTAAGTAAAATAATTATAATTTAAGAAACTGGTCAATGTTTTCCGATTAGATCAAGAAAATGTCTGCTTATATATTAAACTCTGTGTTTGATGGTAGTACTGCTTTAAGCAGTTTATAACTCTCTCTCTCCCCCCTCTCTCTCCCCCCTCTCTCCCCCCCCCCCTCTCTCTCTCTCTCTCTCTCTCTCTCTCTCTCTCTATATATATATATATATATATATATATATATATATATATATATATATATATATATATATATATATATATACACACACATATATATATAGGAAAAGGTGGTAATATAGTCATCCATTTACATTTTACACAGAGAGAAAGATTCTTTACAATTAATAAACAGTTTTGTTCGACTATTTCAAAGTATATATTTCTTTGGTTTTAATAAATTTTAAACAGATTTCTTTAGATTTAATGAAATTTACTAGAAACAAAGAAATATATGCTTTGGAATAGTAGAACAAAACAATTTATTAAATTCAAAGAAATCTTTCTCTCTGTGTATATAATAATTTTGTTAATAATTAATATTTTAAATTGAAACTTAACGGTTATATTCATTAAAATGTTGTTTATTAGATTTTAGATTCAATATTCTCAAATATTTATTATATCACATATTATTTATAAAAATGTAACGACATTGTATAATGGGTTGATGAGAAAAGGGGATGGTAATATGGCCACTACAAAAATAAATGTAAAAAATTGGCTTTGTTTAAAAAAGTCACAATATTTTGTTACAAAGTTGTATATATTTGTATAAAAAAATTATTTGGTTAAAAAAAACTGTAGCATAATTGTGAAGAGAGATAAAGGTAGGTAGACTTATATTTAATAAAGGTAAAATTTTTAGGTTTATACGTAATTTCTTCCTTCTATCGCGATAATAATTTGTACATGTCATGAATTATTAGTTAACAGTAGAATGACAATGGATACATCAAAGAATTTTTTTGATATAGAAATGATCATTACCAGTACGCTTAGGTGGCTATATTAACAAAATTCTATGTCATTGTTTAACTTTGTATAACTCGAAATGTGTACAGCCGAATAAAAAGTTAAATAACAAAAAAATATTCAAGTGTACATTTATTTGGATGGTAATGTGTTTAAGTTTAAAAAGAAGGAAGTACGTTTAATTAAATTATAAATTGTACCTTAAAAAAGTTTCGAAATTCTCAAAAGCCTTATAATAATCGTTGCTATTATGTATTATTACATTAACACCACTTCATAAGGCTACTAAACAAATGATTCCATAAGTAATTACTAGAATTTGTCAACTAATAACAGAGATAATACGAGTGACTATATTATTTACAATGGCCATAATACCACCCTCTCTCTCTCTCTCTCTCTCTCTCTCTCTCTCTCTCTCTCTCTCTCTCTCTCTTTCTATATATATATATATATATATATATATCTTTTCTAAAAGGTGCATGTATTTATATAGCAGTACGCAGCACTAACATTAGACACGGAGTTCAATTTTTCATTAAAAAAAAAAAAAAACATACAGAATTGAATGAAAAGCACATTATGAGATTTTTCATCTATATTCTAATAAAGCGATTTCTCTTGCGAGTTCTCAAAATTGAATTTGAATATTAATCCAAATGAGATATATATCTTGATATTACAATTTTGTACAAAAATTAATTTGAGAATTTTTGTAAGAATTTTAATTTGTTTATTTTCAAAAAGATATATTAGTTAATTTTTACAAATATTCAATTAATGTAATTAAATTTTCTTTCAGTGTGGCCAGAATTTGAACACAAGTCCCAAAATTTTTCTAGTTATTTTAATGAAAATTATCAGTCATTGATATTTCTATGACGTTGTATCCATATTTCCGATTAATATAGTTAATTCTTTTTTTAATTCGTAGAAATAAATTTTAACTTTCAGTAAAATGGCAAATCACAAACAATTGAATAAGCTCAATTTTTACTATTTTATAGTAGTTTCACTCTACAAGATTTAAAAAGTAACATTGCAGATGCAAGTCAGAAGGTATACCTCGAGTCCAGCTCTTCTGCGATCAACAAAGTCGGGATCAAATGTGTCAGTGGTTACTTTTTGCCATGCGTAAAGAACCTTTTTTTCTGGTAACGGCGGCAACACGATGTAGGGATAAGAAATCTCCAGATAAGCACGAAGCAACTCGAACTCGGTATATCGCCGCCATAACGAACTTATCCTAGTTAGCGCGTTTTTAAAATCTGGGTCGGTGACTCTGCAAAAAGAAACAAAGGAATCTTACATGTAAATAACTCCGATAACAGTATTTCCTAAGTGAGACTTGTATTAGTTCGATTTGAACTCCGTTATGCGCGATTCGTATCTTTACTATCTTACTCACTTAGTTTCAATGAGGTATACCGTGTAGAATTCTCTTAAATTAAGTGCTCTATTTGCTCTCTTCTCAGCCTCCACTATTGAGATCTCCATATGGTCGAGCAGGCAGTCCTAGTACAGAAAATAAAGAGATACATTGCGGCGTAACATATATTCTTTTTGAACAATTTATTCCAATTTGAAAGATATTGTTGCTTTGTTAATTGTCTACTTCCTTATCACGGAATGTCGCGATTTTGGCGAAGACAAACATTAGTACAGTGCGCAACAGCTGTGCTCGGAAACTCACACAACATATATACAAAACACGAGGGGATTGAGGGGAGAATAGAATGCGAGTCACTGACATCAATTGAGAGACGCTGCGCAGTGCTCCGATGATTACTGCGCGATACACATTCGCCCCGTTTGCAACTCAATTAGAATTAGATCGATCAATCTCGGCGTCATTTCTACGTCCGTCTAATCCGATGAGCGCGCGGTCGTAGACGTTTTTTCCAAAATTCCGGAGTTGGAGCACAACTCCGTTTGATGTGCGAGCGTGACGCCGAAAGGCGGACTATATACGTGATGTCGATGAGAATTCTGACTTATCGATTTGCCACGGATGAATACGTATGCGAAAAACAAGGCTTCTTACCTCTTTCCGTGTCTCCACAGCGGTCATGTTTGCGTTGGCCTCTCTCTGATAATTACCGTTTTGAAAGACCTCTTCCATGATTCCGTTACGTCTGGACGTTGCCTGCGACTACCTACGGACCCAGCCAGCGGGACTTCGATTTGATTCTTCGCATCACGTCGGGTCGCTACCAACGTCGACCTGCTACCACCACCGGTCGTATCGACACTGCCGCGCCGCAGGGCTGTAAGGCGAGTTGTAACATGCTGCGCATAATCCGACAGTCCAACCGGTCTCAGATACGGACGTTACAAAACTCACATCAGTATCGTGAGACTTTAACACTTGTAAACTTGTTGGAAAAACATAGAAATTAACGATATTGAAAGAAATTTATCTAATGATTTTCACAATCCAATACGCTGTCAGAAATGTTTTATATTAGCAAGCAAAATTTTTAATTACTGATATCAAAAAGCTATTTGTTCGTATATGATCAATTAAAACGTTATAATTCTGTTACCGACATAAATTCATTAAATTCAGTTTGTTTAAAAATACAAAGTAGCTTTGCATAATGTACAGAGACCTAAAAAATATAATACTTTGTAAGAATAATATAAATTTATAAAAGTATTTATTAAAATAAATTTGTTTTCTACAAATTTCTTTCAGCAAAATCTAAATTTTTTGTTTACAGTATAACAATTCGTATAACTACATATATATATATATATATATATATATATATATAATTTATATTGCATATTATATGGAACCTGTTATGTTTATATACATACAATATGTCTATTATAATGAAAAAACTCTAGTCAGAAAATATTATATAAATATATATCAATTTATATGTACAAATATATTGTAATAAACTTTATTATATGCAGTATTGTCGTTTTACTACTTTTAAACGTAATTTTGTAATAAATAAGATTATTACTTTTTCAACATATAAAATATGTTGAAAGCAAATATAACGAGTGTAATATATGTGATGAAAATATTATATGAATTATGTTATGTAATACTTATTGTATGTGTGTTGTATTATATGTTATAAATACATATAATATTTATTGTATGGTATGTTATATGTACATTTGCATATAATATTTTACTCCATATTTTTGTACATGATTGTAGAAAATCGAATATTTATATATTGCGCAATAATCTTTAAGAAAAGAATTTAAAAAAATGTGTATGTGTTTATTACCATTAAAACGAATTATCAACTAGAGTATTATTAGTAACTGACTATTTATTGTATACATTCACTCATTATCAAACTGAATGTCAACTGAGGAGCATTACCAGTTACTAATTCTCATATTCAGTCACTAATAAAGCAAGTTACTGACGCAAACTGCTTCAACATCAGTTATTGATATAACTAATCAGCTTTTTTCCATAAAAAAAAAATATTTTTTTGTTACCAGTGCGTCGAAACTAGTCACTTGTTCATGCGTAAAGTTGCCGATTTTAACACTTTAATATAATTACACAATTTTTATCCTCTAATAGATGGCGTAAGTCGTGATGGAAAACTTTCAATATTGTTATTTCGAATAGTGTATGTCTATAAATTATTGTAAATAGCGATTATCTTTGACAATCGCCGGTCACAAGAAGCATTAGGGAAGTATTAGGAAAATTATAATCTATACCCATTTTTCTCCGTATGGCTTTTATAGCTAGTTTATAATAATATAGTAGTAGTAATAATCTAATAAGCAAAATACATGCAAAATGTTATCAGATTATCAAGAGATTTCTTAAAAAGTTGATAGTAAATTGACAGTGTATCATTATTTCAACAATATGCTTACAATTTGTTAGCACACTCTGTTCATAGAATCTGATACCAAATGGGTGACAGAAATCAAGTAAGATTTGCATACGCAGACAATTTGGCTTTTTTAAACAACGGTTGATAACAAATATTTGATATAATCTGCTTTTGACAGACTATCTAGGAATTTTAGAATAGAACTACTATTTTTACAATAAGGCGATGCTGGACTGCCTCTCAAACTTGATCGAGGTCAATAATGTAGAGTCATTCGTGCACATTCATTAATAAGATTTTTCGTATATATTTCTTTTATAGATTTGGAAATTCTTTTCCAGAATTAAAGTAGACATATTAATATCCATCTGTGAACTGGACTTTATATCAAGAACAAAAAATATTTTTTTTTTGCTCTACTTATCGACTTTTTACGCGTATATAACTAAAATTTTTGTTTCACAATTTTGTCTTAATTAGGCACTAAAATCTAATTTTCGAAACTCAACACTGTTTGTTCTTGTTGTCTACTAGTCTGTGAATATGAATTTTGTAGGTACAAACTGTAGATCTTTTATATTAAGCAAACATTGTTATGATGTGACAACAAATTAACAATTTTTTCCGTTTTTGGCGGAAACTCCACTCCACAGACTGGTAACAATGCGTATTTTTGTATCCTGTAGGGATAGGATATTAACCCTCTGCCTACACACCTTATTTTTCTCCTGATTCCTACACACAGGGGTTACGTTACCCCAAAATTTCGTTGACTTATATCTCCAAATATTTAATCAATTTTAACTTCTTTTTTTTTTTAATCGAAAGGAAAAAAATCTCAGAATTATAATGGTCTTGGTTAAAAAGTCGAAGATATTAAAAGAAAAGAGATTTTTTTGAAAAGAATGAGAAAGGAACGAAAAATTTTTGTAAAAATTTGCCTTTTCTTTAAACGCCCGTATTTATTAGAAAAAAATAAATAAAGTAATTAAAATGGTGATCAATGGAAAGGGGAAGAGTTGTACTTTAAGAATCTATTGTCAGTTTTTTTATTCTGTTCAAAAAATATATTTATTTTGTAATGTAAATTTAGTAAAAAATGAATGCAGTTTAAACACAATAGTAAAAGAAAATAGTAATATTTATTTAAAAAACATAATTATTAATACAAAAAATATTTATTACAAAAGATTTTATTTATTATAAAAAAATTTTTTAATTTGTAATGCTACAATTGCAGCATATTTTTGCAAAGTGTGATCGCGACATTGGTAATATATATAAGTACTTTATACGCAAATGATACGTAATGAACAAAAAAATAACTTTACTTACCCTTCAAATTTGGAACTTTTCCATTTTTTTTTTGTTACGTTCCCTACACACGGGATAATTGTAACCCCAATACACACTTTCGATGCTCTTACTTCTGTTGTTTTCAGAACATTCACAACGTCCAAAGAGGAATAAGTAGAGCACAGTTCAAACTTTTTCTCCCCCCTGGTTCCAACGTCCCCTTGCTAAATACTTTTAAGTAGCGAACATTTCAAAATCGACTGGGGTTACCATAACCCCATGTGTAGGCAGAGGGTTAAGGATTTCCAAATCTATAAAAGAAATAAAAAGATATTGTGAAATAAAAATTAACTATCTTTTTTTGTCGGTAAAACAGACAACTCCAGTATCCCCTTATAACATCAATTATATACGTTAAAATATAAAATGCTCTTTTCAATACACGTTTAAGGAATAAAAAGAAGACGTTAGTACCAAAGTTATTTTATTACATTTTTTAAACGTTGCAGCAAAATACATTTATACAATACATTTTTAATTGTTATATTTATAAATATTTATAACAAAGAATTGTTATAAATAAAAAAATTAAAGTAATTAAGCGCGCACGCGCGCGCGCACACTCACAGAGAGAGAGAGAGAGAGAGAGAGTGAGAAAGAGAGGGGGGGGGGTAAATTTTTTAATATTAAATATTACATTTGCAGGATGTATTTAAAATATTTTTTCTTATATGTATATACATGCATGTTATACCTACGTACACTTATTATACAATCATGTAATCCGTTTGTTTATTTTACATATACATGTATGTATGTATACAAAAGGTAGAAATTGTGAATATTATTTGCTAGATGAACATGCGTATTTACATAGTGAAAAATATTGCAAATAAAAAGCATTTATCAAAATACATAAGGATGAAAAAATATTTACATGTCGACGATATTTTACTAATAATAAAACAAATAATGAAACACGTTAGATGTATCTGTAGAAAGATCAAACAATATCCTTTGGTTTGTCACCTTGTGTTGTTTTACGAGGTAGAATAACAACCAAAAATGCAGATACTATAAAATAATTAAAAACATTAAAAAGATTTATTTATATATGTAAAAAAATAAATTATATTTAATATAGAGATATATGGATGTAATTTAACATAATATTTATTTAATAAACAAATATTGTTACTAATTACACCCTTTTTCTTACTTTTATAGTATAGTTTTTCAAATTTTATAATGTTAAAAATATTGTTTTTACCTAAAGAGGCTGAGCCAATCATAATAAATGGTCCTAAACACGATAGATTGAATAGAATTGGAAATAGTAAATTACCAATTACTGCGCCAATTCTTCCCATCATCATGTTTATGCTAACCGCCATAGTTCTAAAACATAAAAAATAGATATTACACAAATAACAAAATAAATACAATAAAAGGTTCAATTATTCCAATCAAAAATCGAGATTTAAACATCTTAAAAGTTATTTTTAAATTATTATGCTGAAAGATATTTTTAATATTTAATGATCACTGGAGACGTCTTAGACCCCAATAAAAGATCAAATCCAATACTCTATATATTTATACTTGCAATGTCAAAGTTGGACTTGTGCCAATATTTTGCTGTTCAGCGTACTCTATTTATTATCTGACAACAGGTGTTGCCAGCGCGTTAGTTTACATTAGACAGCCGTTTAATGTAAACGCCTCAAGAGCTGGGATTTGTCAGACTCCAGTATAATTGTCATAATAATTTAATGTAAATATTTTGTTTCTGATTTTTTGTGATTTTTGTTATTAATTGTTTTTAAAACAATATAAATATAAAATAATACATTATATTATAACAAGAGTGTAAACTCGGTCTTTTATGCAGAAGTGCGGAGAGTTTACCCTTCGACTTGCCTTTGGCTCGTACGTCCACTCCTAGCACTCCATGCACATTACGCTTTTGGCACATAATGGTTATTTTTGATATATTACATAGCATATTGCAAAACGTGCTGATTCAAGATAACAATGTTTAAAAGGAAATCTTTGGCGGAAATTTTTAAAATCATTCTTTATTATATAACGCAACTAATCAAGGTTCAGGTTGATTCGATCAGTTTTGTTACGCGTATATAAGAAGACAAACAGATGGCCAATGAGAATTTTCCGATGTTTTATTAAGCAAGAATATTATTAAAAAGCAAATAATCGTAATAATACGTCATAATAAAAGTGATAGTAAACTTTAGTCTGATAAAAATATGCAAAAATAAAATAAAATTTATATACAAAATTATAAACATATAAAAATTTACACCTATTATAGTGGATCTCAAAATTACCCACTATAATAGGTGTAATTTTGCACAAATTTTTTACAATGCATATGTCCATCTTTTAAGTGCTAGATGTGCTTCAATTACTGTATTTACTTCAGCAATGATTGCGGAGGCACAAAATGATAAGGTTCCAAATGTATCTAATTTTTTTTATAATTCTATCTGTATTTATCTTATTATTAGTACTTTCTGTTAGTATTAAGTTATATATTTATAATAAAGTAACAGCAACTTTTGTTATAATAATAAAATTATATTTTGTATAATTCACTTTATTTTTTTTAAATTACCATATTTATATCTTAAAGTTAAAAAATTTTTTGGAACACGCACTATCGTACTAATTTTGTTAAAGTATTATATTTTACAATATTTATAATTAAATTTAATTAAAAATATATTTTAATAAAAAATTATAATATTTGAAAAGTATTCAGAAATTTTTTCACCTAAAATAATTGATAGTTTAATCGAAGCAAAAATTTAAAGTTATTGGGGATCTATTGAACTCCATGTGACCGTTATGATATTCTACTGTTTGTGAAGTGTGATTGTTATGACATATTTAAGTTTATGCCTCGATTTTGGACATGCTGTTTGGAAAAGCGATATTTCTTTATTTATTCCTCTTTATTACTATTATATACGTATTCTGGTGAAGACATATTTTCTCAGAATTTCTACATAAATTTTAGAATTTTTCAAAAAATTTGCATGTAATTTTATATTTAAAAAAATATTTAAAAGCTTTTATTAAGACGCTTCTCAAAAATATAGAGATAATCTGGATTAAAAAAAAAATTTTTTTACACATGTAAATTTTGAAATATTTTAAGTTATTTCAATCTATGGTTTCCGAAGAAAATAAATCTAAGTAAAATCTGAAGAAATTTAATGGAAAAGACTTAATCTTTTTAAAGATTATTATAAAGTTAAAATTTAAAATTAAAAAAAAAAGATTCTTAAAAAAAAATATTTTTTTCTTCTAGATAATTTAGTTGCCATACCTTAGATATGTAGGAAAATTATCGACGATAACATTAATAACAGTTGCACCACCTATACTCGTCATAGCGACAAATACCGAAGACAATCCGAGAATACCATTAGTATCTTCAGCCCAATATAATGAACCGCAACAACTAGCGGCAACGACGAAACAAATTGCTGTACAGAAGTAAATTAATTATAGTTATTACAGATAATTGTTTATCTGTTTAGATTATTAATTCTAACATAAGTATTAAATGGTATGTACTATAAATTAATAATTCCAATAAAGTTATAATATTAATATTATTATTTAACAATATTAGATATAAATATTATTAACTTCTCATAAGCTTCGTTAAGTTGCCAGCAATAAAAATATATATCGTAATAAAACCCTGGCAGTCCAATGGGGTCCCCCCTTTCTCATATTTTAGCTAATATGGTTATGGACGATTTGGAAACATTTTGCTTAAAAAAGTTAAATTTTAAACCGCGCGTTTATTACCGTTATGTGAATGATATATTCACTATTATTCCATTGGTTGAACTAGATCACATGTTTGAAACGTTTAACAAGTATCATCCAAAATGAAAATTCACATATAAAATCGAAAACAATAACTTGCTAAATTTTTTGAATGTTTTAATAATTAGGGACCGTCATAATTTAATAAGCAATTGGTACCGAAAATAATACACGTTTTCTGGCAGGAACATAAATTATTTCTCCTCTTATCCTAAGACGTATAAAATTAATACAATAGTGAATTTGGTAGACCAAGCAATATTACTGTCTGACCAACGCTTTCATAAACCTAACATTGAAACAGTTAAAAAAAACTTTTATTAAACAATTGTTATCCAACAGATTTTATTAACAGACATATCAAAAGACAACTTAAGATATTAAAATAACAAAATGATTTAAATAATATTGACAATAATAATGTTAATTATATTATATAATGTTAATAAACTATCTGACAATCGGAAAACAATTGTTTTACCATATATTAAACATGTAAGCGATGATTTGAGACGCATACTCAACAAATATATGGATGTACGCTTCACAATACTTAAAAAGTTGGATTGTGTAATAAAAAGAGGAAAGGATAAAATCAAGGATGATATGTTGACCGAACTTGTCTATAAAATTAATTGCCATGACTGCAATCTTTCATACATAAGACAGATTAAACGACATCTAAAGACAAGAATTAAAGAACACCAACAAAATATAAAAAGTTTGTCTTCTCACCATACAGTTGTTACCGATCACCGATTATCCACCAATCACGAATTCGAATGGTCAAAACTTAATATTATACATAGGGAAAAACATAAAAGAAAAAGAGAGATCGCAGAAATGTTTTTCATTAAAAAAATTTAAGAATAATATTAATTTGCAAAAAGATACTGACAATCTTAACACAGTGTATGACAGAATTATACGCACAGTTTAGTTACTTTAGACTAGTGATAATTTTGAATTAATATTATTTTATGTTTTTAAACGTGACTTGCACATTTCCAACGATCTCCTCTTTCGACTGACAAAGGTTGCGGAGTACAGACGTGCTTTCTAACACGTCTCTCGAAACAATACTAAATTTCTTTTGCGAACTGAGATAAATAGATATCCAATGTAACTTATTGCAATTATACAAGATACGATTATTTTATTCATTCCTACGGATTTTAGAATGTGATGTTGAGATGAAGTATGTGTAGTATAATTTGCTTTCACATGTATTTTTAGTTTTACTTGAAAAGGGCTGAAAATTGTCTGGCCGAAGCGTTGTGCTGTAATTAATAAAGTATTGCCAGAGTAGTCACTATCCAAGGGTCTTATTACGATAAAAATTATTATTTGTGATATTATTTTATAAATAAAATTACAAATTTTCCTTCACTAAATTATAATACTACATTGTCTTACCCATTAACTTCTTTTTTCCAACCATTGTAATCAAAGAACCAGCTAAAGTATAACCAATAACGCCCGTCATAGCGATGACAATGGAATTGATAAAGACTCTGGAGTTCAATTCCGCCTGAAATTAACATGTGGATTATTTCCAGAGTTTGTTTTCCTTGTCACAATCAAAGTTTGTGAATTAGTGACTTACCGGAACGCATACAACCGTAAAATTACTTGTCTTGCTAACGTACTGCGTTAAATTAAGATGCGACTTTTCCTGGCCTAACATGTAACAAAATGAAGGTTGCAAACCCGATATGTGGCTATCATTCTTCATCAGAGTACTTTTGTAACTCTCGATCATCGCGAACAGTTGTGGCATCCAAAGCCGAAGCGAGTTCGATCTGCGTAGTTATATAATCGAAAAAATTAAACTCTCCACTTATTCTAATAATTTTATATTTTTAAAATAAATGTTTTTACTAATGTAGATTATATACATATATACATATATAAGTTCAAATCTAAATAATTTTTTCTTTAAAAATTAAAAAAAGAATAAATTAAACCAAGATTGAAGTTATCTACATAGGTAGAAATGGACATAAGAGAGACAAAAGACTAGTTAAACTGACCCTATTGTTGCTCCAAGCTGTATCATCGAAATCAGTATCAATCTGAAGACGGTGGGTCGCACGAAGATTGGCTTTATTTGCTTCCAACAGTTCTGTAGCTTGTCCCGTATATGTTCTCCGCTTGATTCGACGGAAAATTCATTTTCCAGACTCTTTATCTATAAATTTATAATAAAATAATTGTATTATTGTATTACAATTACCTAACAAATACCCTAATTTTTCTGCCCCACTAGTTGAATTTTATTTTTAACAATTATCTTTTTTATTGCATTTTTCTCTATATTGCATTTCAGCTAGAAAAGTGATACAAGTCAAAAATATAAAATTTAAGAGAAAGAAAAGAAATTAGAGAACTATTTATAACTTAAATTTGAACATAAATTAAACATAAATTAACTTTTTGTTAAAAATATTTTTTTAAAGAATTTTATAATTGCAAAGAATAATTTTAAAATATTTTAATTTAAAACATGCAAAAATTTAAATTAAACATGTTTTAAACGATATTTTTTATTACACCTTTTTAACGTACATGTGTGTTTATAAATATGTATAATGTATAAATAAAATGATATAAATTCAAATAAGTAAATAAATATATTTTTTGTTTATGTATATATTATTTTACATTACATAATTTTATATATATTATTAATTAAGAAAATTAAATAAAACATATATTAATATGCATTATAAAATATTATAAAAAAACTATATTGAATACATTAGCACAATAAGAATACATTGCTTCTATTGTTTGTATACCCTTTTACAATTTTTAAACAGTTAGTAAGTCTTCTAGTTGATAAATTTTATTAAAAGTATTAATTTTTTTATAACGTTTTGTTTTATTTTTTTTTTGTTGGTAAATAATAAAACACACCTGCCAATTTTTAAAAGTTGATTTTATCCCTTCAGAATAAATTCGAGTAGTACAGAAAAAAATATTTAATACATTTTAATGAATTGTCTATGTATAAAGTTTTGTAATTTTTCAATTTTTGAGTTGAAAACAATCTGTTCTTGTAAGTTTTGTTTAAAGTAAATCATGGAAAGATGCTATATCAGGTAAGATGTCATTTTTAAATAATTTCTGTATTTATGCGTAAATTGTGCTAATAGGATAGTGGACTGGTGAAAGTATCGGTCTCGGAGTTTTGGTGAGTGAGAAGCGTGAAACTGGCCGAAGAGAGGAAAGAGGTGGTCTAAGGGAGAGCAGGAGGTGAGAGAAAAGCCCGACATTGGAGAGAAGGGAATGGAAGAAGGATGAAAAGTAAGAGAATAAGAAGAAAATTGAAGAAAGGTGACGTGGAAGAAAGGTAATGTGAACGAAGCGGCATATAGAGAAGACGTCTGAAGGTGCCATATATGTAATAAGATTATATTGCTAGTTGAGCTCGGAAGAGGGTGAAAACATTACGGTGAGACTTGATGTACCTTGAAAGTTTTGCGCACGCGCAAAAGTCTCTCCCGCTACCGCGCGCCCTGCGCGTGCTACTAACCATGTGCCACGCTTGTGCACAACGACGCAGGTACATGATTTTCACTACGTCTATCTCTCTTTGATTTTAGCCACTCCTCCTATGGGATAAGTCCGACGTTAGCAATATAATCTTATTACATATATGGAAGGTGCAAGCGGAAGGAGGAAGCAAGGAAGAAACAAGGAAGAAACAAAGGAGGTGATGGCAGATGGCGGTGGAGATGGAGATGGAAGTTGGTCGCAGGAGCGAAAGCAAAAGCGTTAGAAGAAGGATGGCTAGAGACGGCAGTGGATGTGAGAGGAAGACAGACGAGAGAGCTAGCTTTGCACATGGATGGAAGAGGATGAGAAGCGCGATTGGCCGTCCAGAAGCGAAATCGGTCGGAATATTGATATATTAATTGATTGTATTGAGTCGGAAGGATCAAAGAGTGAAATCAAACATGTGGAAAGAAGGTTGAAAAACGAGAAAGGAAAAGGGCAGACGTAAGATTTAGCAGGTTGAGAGGAGAAGATAAAGTGAAGAAAGAGATAGTAGAAGAGATGGAGGAAATGGAAGAACTGAGGAAAGAAGTAAGGGAGATAAGGAGATGTTTGGACGAGGTAGTGACTCTACTAAAAAGAGTGTACACGGAAATAAGTAGAGAGAGAGAGAAAAATAGGAGAGAGGACGAGATTGGAGATGCAAAAGAGAGTGGAGGAGAAAAAAGAAGGAAGTGGAGAGAGTGAAAGAAAAAAAGGTGCAGCTGAGGAAGACAGGGCAAGGAGGCAAGGGAAAGGAGAAGATGCATGAGAAGAAACTGAAGTTGAAGAAGGATGTGGTGAAGAAGAATAAGAAGAATAAGGTGTTAAAATGTATGGCGGAGGCGGCAGAAAGAAGAGAAGTGGAGAATAGGAAAGGATGGAGTGCAGGAGAGAGAGAACAGGATGAGAAGGTGAGAGAGAGAGAATAAGAGTAAGAAGGAAGGACGTGGACAGGGACGGAGAGTGAGAGGGGATCA
This sequence comes from Monomorium pharaonis, assembly GCF_013373865.1. Taxonomy (NCBI): domain Eukaryota; kingdom Metazoa; phylum Arthropoda; class Insecta; order Hymenoptera; family Formicidae; genus Monomorium; species Monomorium pharaonis. Next base: position 8,591,396 of record NC_050476.1, read on the forward strand.
AGAGAGGAAAAAGAAAAGGATGGAAAGCAGTGGCGGTACTGAAGGACAAGGGAAAAAGAAGATGAGAGGTGGATAGATACGAAGAGGACGGATGAAGAGAAGATAGAAAAGGAAGATAGAATATGGAAGTAGATCAAGAAAAGGGAGGAGACAAAAAAGAAGAAAAGGGAGAGGAACGTGTTCTGGAGAGGAGTTGAAGGAGAGGACCAGGAAATTAGAATAGGTTGCGTAAAAAGAATTATAGAAAGAGAGAGAGAGAGAGAGCTGGGAAGAAAGGATAAGAGGGGTAGAGGAAAGAAGAGGAAGGCGAGGAGATAGGTTTTACTAATGGAACTGGAAGAGATAGACAAGGAGAAAATTTTGGAGAGGGGAAGGGAGATAAGTAGGAGATGGGTGTGGGAGTAGACAAAGATTGATGGAAAAAAGGAGGAGGAGATGGAGGATTGTGGAGGCTACGAAAAGGGAGTAGGCGAGGGGACAAAGAGTAGAGATAACTAACAGAGAGATTTGAATAGGAAAAGAAGTGGAATTGGGATGAGGGAGGAAAGAAATGAAAAGAAGAGGAGGGTATAAGTGAAGAGGGGAGGGAATAAGATGATTAAGGAGGAAGACAGAGGGATATGATAAAGGGAAAAAGAGTTAGAGGGGTTGAAAAGGGGAGAGTGGTAAAGCATGTAAGGCTGCACAATCCCAGATAGCCAAATAAAGGCAACGTGTTGTTATTTTGCTGTCATTTATTCCCTATTAATTTTATCAAACTAAAGCCAAGGTGTTTCCTCAAACTGTCTGTCGTTCTGACATCATGTAAAATTCTACATTAGAATTCAACAAACTGACGGCAAGTTGTCAACATGCATGCACAATTGTTGTCAATGTGACAAGTTTATTATTCCTCAATGCATACACTTATAATTTTATAAACTCATGAAGGTTATTTGTTCTCCTGATGTTAACTTCGTTCCACGTTAAATTACAATGACAGTAAATTGTAGGCAAGTTCACAACATACATGCAGTGCATTAATTTGCCCGATATGCTTAATCTCGCTTGGCTATCTGGGATGGCCAGGGCGTGTAGGTGTTAGAGTTATAATGGTATTGTAAATATTGTATTTATGGATGTATCTGACTGTGATAATAAAAAAAAAGAAGATTATGAAAAGTTTGATGGTTCCCTTGAAAACACCCCGACAATCCTAAGAGAAGTCCGGAATAAACTAAAATATAAAATAGAATAAATTGTGTTAACATGTTTGGTTTACACGGGACTGTCCCGATTGCACACATAAACGATTAGACACAGTAGTATTTTCCGATTGGACACAGTCGCGATTGGACACGGACTCAATTAGACACAGACCCGATTGGACATGGACTCGATTGGACACAAACCCGATTGCACACAAACCCGATTGCACACCGACCCGATTGCATACGAACCCGATTACGCAACGACCCGTTTGCACACAAACTCGATTGCACACGGACCCGATTGCACACCGACCCGATTGCACATAACCAGATTGCACATAACCTGTTTGCACGCGGATCGGATTGGACACTGACTCGATTGGACACAGATCTGATTGGACACGAACTCGATTAGACACAGTCTGTCATAAATTGCTAAAAAAGTAGCAAATACAAGTGTAATTGTTATATAACATATACATAAATATAATAATTTAAATCTAGCTAAGAAAACCATAATTTTACATATATGTTATATAGTAATTGTATTCGTGGTTAGATACAGATTTCATTCAAACTTTGTGATATTTGATAATCGTCAAGCTATTATTAGAAATCTATTAAAACCTGTTGACATTCCCTGGTCCAAAACATGTCCTAGATGTTCTTCGATCTATCCTTAAGATGTAAGAATAGATGATCTAGAGGCACGTAAATCAAGAGGACATATGTTTTATAATGTCAAGGACATCAAGAACATATGTCAAGAACATATTTTCATGAAAGTTAGTAAGAGCAGGTGTCCTTAGATACGACAGCAGTCAGGACATCCAAGTTGATAAGAAGCATATGTCTTACAGACAAAAGGGCAGATATGACAAGATTAAAAGCTGCTGTACACTTGACGCTACAAATGTTTCAAAATATTCTTTTCCTTTTATCTTTATTAAAAGCAAAGAAAGGAAAAATACTTTGAAGCATTTGTAGCGTCAAGTGGACCGCAAGCCTAATACATAATTGTGATATCAGCTTTTGTAATTATAGTAGTATTTATTTAATTTAATATTATATTAGTTATTAATTAGGATCATGTAGCCTAGGGACATGTTCCTATATCCTTAAGTTATATGCCCATTTACTAAGGTCTTATGTCTTTCTAATATAAGGCCATCTAGCAGTCCTAAGAGCATGTCCTAAGAGCAGGTATCCTAAGGTTGTCCATTTCTAACCTTAGGAAACCTGCCCTTAAGTTTTATGTAAGGATATTTGTTGGACCAGAGTTTTATGCCAGTAAATTAGAAACAGAAATTAAATTAATAAACATTTTGCTGATAGAATGGCAGAAATTAAGCAAGATCTGCGCAATGTAATTTAACAGATTGTAAGCAGAAATTAAGCAAGATTTATGTTATTACTGAATAAAATATCAATCAAATATAAATGTAATATACAATGAGTAAGCAAAATGCGTGCAATGTTAGAAGATTAGTATCAGATTTCCCGAAAAGTTACTAGTAAATCCCTGGTAAAAATTCATGTAGTTTGACTGACTACTCAGTCCGTTACTATCTATTATTAGTGATTTTTCTTTATATACAAAAATACTGCTTAGAAACTGAGCTGATTTTTTTATTTTGATTTTTGAACAACTTCAAGTATCTAGTTCTGTCATAAAAATGTCAAGAGAGATAAAAGAGATTAAGAGCTTTATTGTTAAGTAACTGTTAAGTAACTGAGTTCGGGTATTAAGCCTTCGGCACACAACACGATTTTTCATGCTAGATCGCATTTTAATACGTGTCCTGATTAACTCGGATGATTATGTCACCAATCGTAAGCCAATAAGGATACGTAGTAAGACGCCTCGTATGCGATCTAGCATGAAAAATCGTATCGTGTGCCGAAGGCTTTACAGTTCTTTTATACAATAACTGTGAAAAAAGCGTTACAACTTGATTGGTATCCTAGATAGTTTGCTATTCAGTGTTACTGGACAAAAACCGGTAAAATTGTCCAATAACCAATCAAAAGTTGCATTAAATTTCTACCAGGGATTAACAATTTGTTATTTTGGCGTGCGTGAATAATCTGGCAGATTAGTAGCAAAAATCGAATATATATCTTACTTGAGTACTAAATTAATTTATTGCCATATTTTTTATAACAATTTACTGACATCTTTTAATATTATACACTTTATATGCAATTTGTAATTTATATATCGATCCCCAGCTAGCCAGGTCTGTTAAAATCACATATCGTGAAAGCTTTACAGCAAGGATTGTTTCAATTTTGACAACAATTTTATGACAAGTCTGTTGCTTTGTCTTCTAAAAGTTTCGAGCAAATTTACAGCAAAAGTTTTCATCATACGATACTGCAAATAACAGAGAAAGACTTGTACATAAATATTACGTAGAGAAATTACAAGATTTGCCCTGACACGTTAAAATGCAAAATTTAAGCAAATAACAGAGCAAACCTTGCTACACGACATGACAATAAATTTATGGCAGGAACAGAAAATCTTGTTAGGCACTGAATAACGGCAAATTAGTAGCAAGAACAAAATAAAACTTGCCGAGCACACTTTTGCAACAAAATTGCGACAAGGTGTGTCCGTAAACAGCTTAGTTTTTGCTGGCAAGGCTTGTCGCAAATAGTATGACGTATATTTTATGCAAATAACAGGGTTGCATTATCGGATTTTAAACTTTCTGGGTGACTTTACTATCTATCTCGAGATGGCGCTACTGAATTAATAAAAGGAGCTCGTCGAGATTGTCGAGAACAGAGAACCAAGTACGATTGCACCATTCACATATGATATTGGACTAATCAGTCCAATATTTCATTTTTGTTGATCTTAATTTTGACAAGATTTGTCTTGTTCTTGCCACAAATTTGCTATCATATTGTGCATGGCAAGGTTTGCCTTGTTTTTGCCACAAATTTGCTATCATGCTGTGTACAGCAAGGTTTGCTCTATTCTTGCCACAAATTTGCTATTATATTGTGTACAGCAAGGTTTGCCTTATTCTTGTTTCAAATTTGTTGTTATGCTTTACTAGAAAATTTTACCCTGTTATTTGCATAAAATATGCGTCATACTATTTACAACAAGCCTTGCCAGCAAAAGCTAAGCTTAATGCGGACACACCTTGTTGTAATTTTGCTGCAAAGGTTTGCTCGAGTTTGCGGCAACTTCGCGCAAAGTTTGCGTCATTTTGCTAGCTGGGGATAATTGACATTAGACACTTAATATGATTTGCTTTCAACAGACTTGGTTATTTGCCCATAATTACAAGACTAGATAGTTTTGTCTCTCGTATGTAAAATTTATTTTTTATTAACGGTTTTTCTATACATATAACAAAAGTTTATATGACTAAAATTAAAAAATTATAATTATTTTTTTAGTCTCATTATACTAAATTTAAGACATGATTGTCTCTTTGCATTAAAGAAGCTAATAAGCATGATACAATTATCATTGTGATTTATTTTTATAAAGTAAAAAGTAAAAAGGAAAGTAGTGCGCGCGAAGCGCGCGTCTGTGGTGTCTAGTGATATTAAAAAAATGATTATTTAGTACGGAGAATATGAACCACGATATATATTCCGATGATTTTATTGCGTTGTATAAATTTGATTTATTTATATTTAATGTTAGATATAAAGATATATTGATTTCTATTAATAAAATAGTTTAAAATTATTTCCTTAACATAAAAACAAAAAAAAAAAAAAAAAGTCAGTCGTAAAAATTTTAGAATAATGTCGTAATTAAAAATCTAATTAAAAAGTCATAATTAAAAAACAACAGCGTGTTTATTTGATTTCTACTGCTAATCTGTGTCAAATTGTAAAATGCAGATTTTAATCACTTGTACAAATGTACAAAATTAACACAAAAGTTGCAACAATTTAAAAACAAATTCTTTTAGTACAATATATTTTTGTAACAAAACACTTATACTTTATTTTAAAATTATTGTTTTAAAACTACATTAATTTATTTGTTAATTTTTTAATAAATTGCATTATTTTAGTACTAAAAAATGTTAAATATTAATTTAATACAAAATATTCAAATAATATAATTATAATATGTTAAAAATTAGTATTAAAAATATTTAATAATTACTAAATATTTAATAAAAAAATTTTAACAAAAATTATTTAAAAAAATTTTATTAAATACAATTTGTTTACTATGTATCTGAAAATAAAATGATATAGTATTACTAATTTTTGTTCAGTGTTCAAAGAAGATAAGTGATACCTTTTTGTAATAGAAATAAAAATAAATATATTAATTAAACTTTTAGTTGGTAATATTTTCTTTTATCGCTAATAATTGAAAAGATATTATGATCAAAGTTACTTGTAGCATTTCATTCAACTTACTCTATAAACTTACCCTATAATTTGTTTTAATGTTCATTTTATGTTCTAAACAACATACTTTTTTTAATACAAAATTGACATTACAGCAATCTTTGGAATGTACGTCTTTGTCTTTTTTACTCATTGTACTGACCTTATTACTAATCAATTTTGTATATAATAAAATTATAAAAATTGTTAAAGCATGAAAATAAATTTTATATAAATATAGAGAAGAAAAGATGGTCATGAATTAAATGTGGAAATATGTAATTAATGATATCTTAATACTTTGTGTTAAATTCTGAGAATAACCATCCAATTTTTTTTATATGTTTAGACGTTATTAATATAATTACTGATTATTACAGATTATTGTCAAAAACTGCATTTCAGTATTGCAAGTAGCCAAAAGTTTTGTAGATGTTTACTTTTTACATTATTTTGAGAAATATGTTGAGTATTAATTTTTTTAACTTTAGTGTAACTGGAAGAGCTTGAATATGGTTTTCAAATGATATAATTGAATTTAATGTTTTACATAATGTGTGCACGTATTTGACCTGTTGTTGTGAGCAAAACACTCACAACCAATAAAATTATATTATAAATAAAGAATATAGAGTATTAAAATTATCACATAGCTCACTGAGGAAGGCTTGCTATCACAAGGTGTCAGGTGACATATGCCTCGTGCGCTGCCGGCCGGTCATCGCACTGGGCAACGCACCAGCCACCTCAAGGAATTAGCGAAGCCAGCTTAGTAACAATCATGCCACCAGAAATGCATACCTGCATTTTGGCAATTGTTGCTAAGCTCGCAAATATTCCCGCGCGCCGGATACGCGCAGGAATGACCATATATGGTCATGCGGAGGGCCCGATGCCCCCACTAATAATCAAATCCGCGACGCTATTTAAGCTGCTGCCGAACAGCGGCCCGAGGGATCAGTGATTAGCAATCAAGCCGATACGTACGGCCCGCACGAGTAAATTACGAGTTCGAGACTTAGCCGCAAGCAAACCTCGAGCGAGCGAAGAGACGACGCGTTAACTCCGAGTCACGCGCCGTATCTAATCAAGTGTAACCCGACGCGGCACCTTCGCCGACCGCCGCTATTGTACATTACAAGCAGAATAAATCTTTTTATTAAATTCACGTAAAATCAGTGAGTGAGTGATTTGAGGACCCTGCCAACAAAAGCCGCCTCTTTCCGCGAGTTCCTACTCTTTGGGCAGCAACGAATCCCTAAAGATCTTTTGTCGCACCGCAAGGTACGGCAAAAATCATTTGTTGTGTCACCGCAAGGCGCAACACTGTAAAGTAATATTGCCTGCGTTTAAGATTGTAAACCACTTGCGAGTGTTGCAAGTCTGAAGTTCATAATCTCCTTGCACAGAATGCTTATATTTTTACTTATCAGCTAATATTGTATGTCAATTATAATACTTTTACAATACTTCTACAATACTTCTACAAAGTTGCAAGAGTTACAGATTTTTTACATATATTTTTGATACTTTTGTGTGATACTGTGTAGAAAACATTGATGCTTTTGTGATACTAATATGCAAAATTTGCCAAAAACAGAGTTAACTTTTAATTTTTTTTTTAATAAAATAATTTTGATAATATTTCCAGCAAAAAATGATAATAAGATCGAAATCTATTTGATATGAAATTAATGTTAAAATCATCAAATCGACATCGTTTTGATATCAATTTGACATTGATTCAATGCGTCATTTTTCGCTGAGTTTGTTGGAAATGTTCCATGTTCTTTTATAGATTTTATAATCGTAATCGTTTTTTCTTCATTAGTAAATTGTTAATTATATCTGTTATGTATATCTAAAAAATTTCTGTTTTACATGATTGATAGAACTCTATGAGTTCTATAACAAACTGTATCGACAAGAATGATATATGTTACATAAATAATTAGTAAATTATTTAAATAAAATCGAATAGTAATTCATAATTCCGTTTCTCTTCTCTATTCAAGTAAGTTGTATGACACAACGTTTTTATAATCATAAAGCAAGTGTGCAGTTATCCCAATTTTTTAATAACATCATCAATTGACTGAACAAAGCACTGTGCTTTTAGAATCTAATTTTATTTATGTGACTCAATTGAGTTAAAATTATTTTATTAATAGGTAGCTTGACTAACTTAACTTCACAGTAGTTTTAGATAATTGAAATATAAATTATCTTATTTTAAATTTTTTATTTATTTTTTATTAATACTTTATGTATTATTGTTATTATTTTTAAATATGGTATTGTCATGCACGTAAATTACCGGATATGTGTCAGAATCCTTTCCAGTGTTAAGCGAGTAGATTTTCTTAAAGACATTCAATGCTTCGTCGTGTCGACCTTTTAAAATAAGAAAACGTGGACTTTCTGGGAAAGCGAAAAGAGCGATGCACGCCAGAAACTCGGGCAGTGAACAAATAGCTAAGAATATTCTCCAGGAATTGATCTCCGTTGTTTTGCCTAAAAATGTGATGTACCACTTTTGAGGTATTATAAGCCATGCAATACCTGCGAATCAAAAAATACAACTTTGATTTAACTTTATTAAAGTGCATTTGTCTCAAAACGCGTACATCGTAAATTTGTCGTTTATTTGTCATACACATACGAGTTTAAATAAAACAAAGTATCATACACGTCTTAGCTCTTCAAATCTTTTATTATAAAAATTTATATGAACTCTAATTCTTTTTATTTTCATTAAATTTTTCATAATGCAATACACATATTGCAACATTACACGCAAACTGATTTAAAAATAAAGTTTTATAATTTAACCAATTGATCTCTAAGATAAGGTTGTACTTACATGGCAAGGAAATGTTTCCAAGTGAGAAGAACACGCCAAGCCACATATAACACCTCGATCGATGTGTTTCGTTATGTATTTCCGCTAAGTACGACATAAGTGCCGCATATGGGCCGGATATGCTGCAATTTGATAATCGCAACGTCAATCATTACATAATACTTATATGCAAAATATTCAAAATGTATAAAATATATAAAAAAAATTTAATTTTCCATTAATTAAGTCTTGAAAAATCTACACATTTTTCTAGATAACACAGAATGTTAAAAAATTTTTATATAACATTAAGTATATCTTCTTGAGAATTTTTCAAAAAATCATCTACATAAATCCATAGAACATCTTTGTTAGTAAAACATATTCTGTAAATTATGTTAAAAACATATTAGAACATGTTAAAAACAATAGAAATATATTGTTTACATATTTTTTCTGCATTTGTATTTATATATGTTTATGTAGAGCGCGTTCAGCAGACAAAAATTAGTTAGGTTGATCTTTATTATTTAAGTTCTATATTTGTTCCTCCTTCTAGATCCAGCGAAGAAATAAAGCAAGAGCCAACCATATTAAAAAATCACTAATCAGTTTGTCTATTAAACCCATTTATATCTGACAGTGATGGCTGAACACTACCTAAATTTACAGCACATTTAAATATTTCATTAATGTTCATAAAATATTCAAATATGCTGTAATGTAGATGGCGTTCAGACATTATTACCCAACAACATTGAAGTATAAGTATATTAAAAGTACACATGCAGAAAATGTTATAGCACCACTTTTATCGGACTGTATAAATTTAAACAAGGAAACAAGCTCTCAATTCTTGGTCTAATTTTATAATACTCTCATATAATATTCTCATATGCTGAACAAATGTCTTTAATTAGGAGTTAATATGTACAACATCTTTTAGTAGCAAAACGTAATATTGTTTAATTATTGGCATGTAACACTGGCAGTACAGTTATTCAATATTTAATATTTAAATTAAACTTATATAACGTATATTACTAGTAGTACATTTGCATTTATGTTATGACCAATATTGACATTATACTAAGAAAACATTTTTGCATTCTCAATATAACCAATATTTAGCCAATATTTGCCAATGTACTGCGAATGTTACATGTTAATGATTAAATACAATATTGGTTTTACATTGGAGCTGCAATGATCAAAATTTCTCAATATAATTTGAATTGTGAATATAAAATAAAGACTAGTGTACTGCTAATGTTAAATGCCAATGATTACTTTGATTAAAATTTTTTTATGTATAATTATACTTAATACTATATAAAACTATATATAAAATATATGTAACTATGTATAATCTTTTATAAAATATTATAAAATTTTTTAATATAAATTTTTCATTATACACACTCACAAACATACAATAATTTAAATTATACACACATAAAACTTCATATAGTTCACACATAAAACAGAAGGGCCAATAAACTTGATTTTTGAGCCAAAAAGTCGCACTTTCTTTGATGACCCAATCAAAAATTTTTCATGTAAAAGTATGTAAAAATCTGTAGAATTATGTATCAAAAATGTCCATGCAAAATTTTACATTTTTATTTCATTTTACATATTTTTATGTAATTTTATATAATTTTGATATAATTTTATAGATTTATACATACTCTTGTATAAAAAAATTTTTGCCGGAAAAAAAATTGCTTATTTATAATTATATATAATTACATATAATTATACATAATTATATTTAATTATATATAATTACATATGATTAATTCTGTCTCAATAAAAAATGTTTCATGTAAAAGTATGTATAAATTTCTAGAATTATATCAGAATTATGTAAAAGTATATAAAATTATGTAAAATTATATAAAAATATACAATATAAAATTTTGCATGGACATTTTTAATACATAATTCTACAGATTTTTACATGAAAAATTTTTGATCGGGGAAATATTTATATATTAAGAGCTTTTCGAAACGCCCTATAAAAACTTCATTAGAAATTCATTAGGGAAAAAATAGAGTTGCGAGCCTTCAAAGTTTGGATAATAAGGGTCACAGAATGGACGACAATAATACTGCTTCTTCATAAAAACTAAACAAAATATTTTTATTGCATTTACCAGATATGTAAATATGAAACCGGAATTTTTGTATAAAAAACACACGTTTATTGTATGAAAATAATAAAAAATATTTTATTCGAAGTATTGCCCATCGCTAGCTGTACATTTTTCCCATCTCTCTGACAATTTGTGGATGTCACGCCAAAAAAACTGTTCCTCTTTTGAGGCAAACCAGTTATCGAGCCATTTTCGTAAAATGTAAAGCGCTGCTCAGCAAGTGCGTGTCCAACTTGCGATGTAAATAAGTAATAATCGGATGGAGCCAAGTCTGGTGAGTAAGCCGCATGCGAAAGTATTTCCCAACCAAACGCCTCAATTGTTTCCTTGACCGGTTTTGTTGTGTGTGATGGTGCATTATCATGAAGCAAAATCACTTTGTGTTGCCTTTTTTGATATTTTGGTCGTTTTTTACGCAAAGCTTGATTCAAATCGATCATTTGTTGTCGATAGCGTTCAGTATTAAGGGTTTCGCCAAGTTTTAGCAGTTCATAATAGATTACATCATTTTGATCCCACCAAACACAGAGCATTGTCTTCTGTCCATAGCGATTTGGCCTTGCAGTCGATGTCGATGGTTTGCCTGGAGTTACTCATGATCTTTTACGCTTAGGATTCGCAGAATATATCCACTTTTCATCGCCAGTCACAATTCGATGGAGAAATAACTTTCTATTGTATTTGGCGAGCAGTATTTTGCAAAAGATTTTTCGGTTTTTCTGTTGTCTTTTATTCAGTTCATGTGGAATCTATTTTCCCATCTTCTGAATATTTTCCATGGCTTTTAAACGTATGGAAACGGCTTCTCGTGTTACATTTAATTGATCCGCGAGTTGTTGCGTTTGAGCGTCATCTTCATCCAACAATGCTTGCAATTCGCTGTCTTCAAACTTTTTTGGTGGTCTTCCACGTTCTTCGTTTCTCACGTTAAAATCGCACTTTTGAATTTTTTAAACCACTCAAAGCACTGTAATTTATCAAGAGCATGCTCACTGTAAGCTTCGATAAGCATTCAATGCAATTCTGCAGTTTTCTTCAAATAATAATAGAAAATCAATGCTGTCCGCAAATCGTAGTTTTCAGGCATAAAATTCGACATGTTCAACGCTATTAAAAACTATGCTGTTGTATGAAACTTGTATTTTTGTAAGTTGAAAATCTTTATCAGATGTCAAAACAAGAAAATGGTGCCAATGACGCGGTTTGACAGTAACTACATTGATAATTAGCGTTATCTATGGGCAAATTCCGGTTTCATATTTACAGAGAGGAGAAAAATAATTTGCTGGCACAGCAAATTTTATGCTGTCCTAGCAAATTTTATTAGTTATTATATGGACAGCAAAACGATTTGCTAAAAGTACTAATTTTATTAGTTGAAAAATAGTTTCGCTAAATTAGCAAATTATCTAGTTAGAAGAACAAAATAATTCCTGTTCTGCCAGCAAAGTATTTTTGTTATATCAACTATGGAATTTTGTTACATGAACGAGCAAAATTCGCTAGAATAGAAAAAAGATTTTTTTTTATGTGTAAACAAGATGTAAATATTATAAACAAGAAAGCGAAGCCATCTCAAGGGATGGCACAATCTTAGTGGGTTCAAATTTAATACAGCTCGAGGTTAGCTCATAGTAAAAATGGTGATGTAAAAATAATTTGTAAATGTTATTGTGCCGCTTTCGAGTTACACAGCGAACAAACAGACGACACCTCAACTGTATGAATATTTCATCAAGAAAGTGCGACATTTTGACCCAAAAATCGTTCTTATTGAACCTCTTCCTTTAGTAAAAACTTTTGTACAAAAATACTCGGATCGTTTAATAGCCGTCATACGAAAACTTTATTGCACTTTATATTTTTATTATTATTTATAGTATTTTTAAAAATATTTTACATTTTTGTCAAAACATGAGATCATCATTAAGGGGATCCAGGAGTGCCTTTGAAATTTGATCGAGGTCGATAAGGTAGAGTCATTCGTGCACATCATTAATGAGATTTTATATGTATTTCTTGTATAGATTTAGAAATCCTTTTCCAGAATTAAAGTACACATATTAATATTAATCTATAAATTGGATTTTATATTGAAAACGAAAAAAATTGTTCTCATATTGCTCTACTTATCGACTTTTTACGTGTACATAACCCAAATTTTCGTTTTTTCATTTTCCAATTTGCGGAATGCGAATCTTTTTTTCTAGGATTCTAATCTTATTTCTAATTGCACGATATTATTCCTGAGAGTTTTTTCTAGGGGGCGACGTGATTATTTTATACATATAAACTATAGATTTTTTGTATGAAGCAAATATTGTCGTTAGGTGACTAATAAATAACAATTTTTTTTTATTTATCAGAACAAATCGTACGTCGCCCCCTTCATTTTTGTGCGTACTTTAATCCTGTAAAAGGATTTTGCATTCTGTTACTCCAATTCGAAAATCCAAGTTCCCAAAAAAATGTCGGTAACTCTGTCACTCCCGGATCCCCTTAATAATTATAGAGAAAATTTTTTATATCGGAGTAATCATTGACATGTAACGTTGGTAGATACACTAATATTTATTCTATATTCAATATTCAAATTATATTAGGAAATTTTGATTAATGTAATTTCAATATCATTGATACATATAGTGATCTTTGCACAAGGATGCAAATAACTACGACACTACACGTTTTCCTAATTTAAACTCAATTTTTTATATGTTGCCGATATGTGACATAATTTAAACTAAAAGTTTTATTGGCCTTTTCGCTTTAAAAACTATAAGAAATAAAATAATATGTATTTTTAATTTTTTTTTTATAAAACAGATTTTTTAGTAAATTATTACATATGCTACTTTATAAAAATCAATAAAAAATTGTAAATTTATATTTATTTATAAAATTATATAATTTAACTATGTATATATGTTTAAAATATATAATTTAACCATATATATGTTTAATGTTTTTGACAACATCCCCATTGAATTAATCTGTAATAAATATGTATCCATAACTATGCTACTAGAGTCAGGAGCGTTCTGCTTGATCATGTTTAATTGACTATTTACAGCGATCAGTGCTTAGAATTTGTTTGAGTAGAGATTTACGAATTAGAAAATTTTATATTAAATTAGTCAATTGACAGCTTTGGCAATTAGGTGCTATTCATAATATTGACACTGTCCACAACTAAAAAAACATGCCTGATAAAAACCGTGAGGAAAAATAGAACAGATATAACACGCCTATCCATTTTTAACTATTTCATTATACAGGTCTTTCCCTAGAAGTACGGATATAAGCAGATGAAAAGCGTTAGAATTTTTATAGAATTATATACGCAATGTCAGAAAAGATTGTATATTTATAATAGATATAGTCAAATTTACCAAAGCAAATAATATTTAAATGCTTGCTAGAAAGTTTGTAAACAAAAATTTGATACAAATTCTGATATGTTGTTGACAAATTGTTAGCAGAAATGTAAAAAATGTGTTTACAAACTTTGCCAGCAAATAGTCGCCAAGTATCGAGCAAAACTTGATGATATAACGAATTATTGTGTGTTAAACTATCGATTGTAACGTGTCACTTTATAATATCAAGTTTATTACTAAATAACGATTCATGTTGTAACGGGTTAATTAATGCAAAATAAAGTATTGACTGTGTAACGTGTACAACGGTTTGCGACAAAATATATTTTTTCTATAAAACTCAGCGTTATCACTGAGCAACCTATTCCTGTGGAGTCACCGCCAGCGATCTCGAATAGTGTCCCGTAACCAAAGGCATAACAGTCCAATTACAAAAATTACATATAATTGTAGCAATCTGTTAATTTATTATTAGAAATTATATATTTCCTGCGTGTATGCGATAGATTTTTGAATAGAAATATTTCTATTGTAAGATTTCATGATCATATTTTACAGAATTCTTTTAAAATTGTTGTATTATATATGTAAAATGTGAAAGAATAAAACTTTTTTGAAAATTTTGTGCAACAATTAGTGCTGTATGGGAAGCGTGTAAGAGAATCTCCTAAAACTTTATCTTAGATTATTAAACTTACTTATAATGTATTATTTATAATACCGTACCGATCGATAATTCCAACTTACATCACACCATCAAAAAATTTGAACGTTATTAAAAGCCAAGAGCGGTGCGAGAAACACGTTGCTATACTTAGTAGACCAGTAAGCAGGTAACCGTAGAACATTATTTTCTTACGACCGAACATATCGGTCATGCAACCCCAGAAAAACGCTGTGCAAATCATTCCTGAAAACAAACCAATTGATTACCAGGTGAGCCTGCCTTCGTACTTAGATTTTTTGTCATAAATTATCTATTAAAATAAAATTAAAAAAATAAAAAATAATATGCAGTAAAAATAAAACGTTTACGTTCTGAAACAAAATCATTCAGCACTTACGGCACGATAAGATGAATAAAATTAGTGCTAAATTATTTGATAGGTACGCGCCTAGGGGCCTCCTAGCTGAGAACTAAAGATTTAGATCAAAATTTTATAGAAAACAAAAATACCTTTTTTTTGTTTTACAAGAAATCGGAAACAAAGGATAAAATGGAGATTTACATAATGCAAATGTAATCTTTCTTTCCTCAATAACTTCTTATGCTCTTAAAGTATAATGCTAAATTATAATATTTAAACCATCATTTTTTTGTATGTTAAAAACCAAGATAAACACTAAAACAAATATGTTGTTTTCTCCATAGAATAGTTAGTTTATTTAAATATTTTAATATTAACAAATAAGAACAAATCTAATTTTTTAATGTAATACAAAAATATAATTACTTTTATCCCATTAAAAGTAATTTCTAAACATTATTGTATAAAACTAATAAACTTGAACGTTTTATTATTTTAAATTTTTTCAAGTTTTAAACTAAGGAAGTTCTCCAATTTAAAAGACGATGGGATTACATAATTTTTTGTGCGCGTGCACGAAAATATAGTAAAAGTTTTTATTTATTAATTTTAAAACGTTCTTCATATTTTTCTATATTTTTTCCTAAAAATATAAATTTTTTAACTCTTTTTGTGTCTGCAGTTAAATTATTTTATACTTTTTTTATATAAAACGTACGCTATAAAAAAAGATGTTTAGAGAAAATTGTATAATAAATAAAATTCAGAAATGTCTACTTATTAATCATAAACTAACCATAAACTTATCTTCAAAATAAAAATATACGTAAGTAAAATAAACTGATTTTAATGCCCTTGTGTCAACAAGTAAAATAATTTTGTTTTCTTGTAGTATTTGCTGCAATATTTAAATTTAAACTTTAAAAATGTTTAATTTATCTAAAGAATATAAAAATCAGTACATAAAGTTATTCAATATACATATGTATAAGAAGATGTTATGAGAATAATATATTAATAAAAGCGTAAAACTATAGCAATATAAATATTAAGTAAAAATTAATGTTAATAACATAAAGTAATAAATAAAAAAGTAACAAGTTTTTTTATTGAAACAAGTTAATCTTGATGATTAAAAAAATATTTTTTTATGCAAATTTTACAATTCGCAATAATACAACAATAAAGTATGACAGTACAAAAATAAAATATTAAAATAAAATTTACAATATAAAAATAAAATTTTAATGAATGGAAATCTATATATTAGATGCACAAAAAAATACATTTTTATGGAAACATAATGTTAAAATATTTATTGAAAACTTTTCTTATTGACCAATTTTTATTAAAATTAATCAAAATTTATTAATTACCCAGGAAAAAATGTTTTATATAATATAATATATAAATATATATAAAATATGTCCATATATGTTTGTATGAATATCCTTTCTTTTGTTAAATTCCTGTTTAATATAAAAAAATAATAGTTATACTAAAAAGACAGAAACTAATTTAAAAAATAATTTTCGTATTGCTTTTTTAAAAAAACTAAGTATAAAAAATTGTCCATATATAATTATGTATATTCCGGAATATATATATATATATATATGGACAATTTTTCATACTTAACTTTTTTAAAAGACACAATGCAAAATTATTTTTTTTATTAGTTTCTGTTGTTTCAGTATTACTATTATTTTTTTATATCAAACAAATTTTACAAAAGAAAGAAGACTAGTATAAACATATATGGACATATTTTATATATAGTTAGATATGTTCTTATATGTAACATTTTTTCCTGGATAATGTTTATCGAAATTGATAAAAATTAATTTTTATAAAATTTAATTTATTGTTATTAAAAAAATAAATTTTATAAATTTTAGTAAATCTTGAATAATTTTAATAAATTATAAGAAAATAAATCGTGTGTTTTACTGATTAAACACTAATTATTTTCGGATACGCTTGGTTCCTAATTAATTTCATGGAATTGTAAATCCTTCTCCAGAATTAAAATATAGACAATAACAAACGGTGGTTAACTACAATTTCATGTGAACAACAAAAATAGTTAGAATATTTTTGTGCAGTTGTCTCAAATGACTTTGATCTGTAGCACTAAGTTTTAAAAACTCTGTACTGTGCACCGTTATCATTACAGGAAATAATAATAATGTGCTTTCAGAAATGAGTTAGAAGCTTTGGTATAAGACAATAATATATCTGAAAATTTTATGTACGTGTGAGTATGGATTTAAAAGAAATTGATAAGTAGAGTAATATAAAAAAAATTTTTTTTTGTTCCAAAAAAAACCAAATCACAGATTGATATTAATGTATACTTTAACTCTGGAAAAGAATTTCCAAATTTATAAGAAAAATATTTACGAAATCTTTTATTAGTAATGTGCATTATCGACCCAGATCAAGTTTGAGAGCATCCCCTTAGTAAATTAAATAAATCTTAATAAATCTTAACGAATTTTAATAAAACAGATTAATTGAAAAAAATTGTCAATAAAGTCATCAAAAATATCTCCATCAGGATATACACAAAGAAACCCTAACATTGAGAAAAAATAAATGTATTTTTTATCCTTATTTTTTCTACTTTTATTCCTACAAATATTCCTAATCTGAATTTTACGCTCATTGTCCTTTGATTAAGTTCATATTATTATTTGAGAAGATCGGAGAACTTCCTTAACACACGGAGAGAATTTTTTCTTAAAATTTACCCTCAAAATCTGATAATGGTGGGATAATGTGTGACCTCGAGGAATTTCACTATACTTTTAAATAAAATTTACTATACTTTTAGTAAATTGTATTAAAAGCATAGTAAATTTCACTATACTTTTAGTAAATTTTACTAAAAAGTATAGTAAAATTCCTCGAGATCACACATTATTCCAGAATTATCAGATTTTGAGGGTAAATTTTAAGAGAAAATTCTTTCCGTGCAAGACATAGCGATAGATCTTTATAATGTGTCTAAAAGTTTAAAACTCTCTCAATGCTGTTCCCAGTTGCAAGGAGAGTCCCATAATGGCTGTACTTTAGAAGCCTCAGTTAATCCACCACTTAAGTATTGGCCGAAAATAATCGATTGATCGAAAAATTCGCATGCGACAAGAAATAAAATGGTACGGTATTTACCGTGAGCTCGCATATGCCCTCGCTATTGCCTACAATCGGCAGTACACCGCATGATAATCATAGAGATTCTAAGAGTACCAAGCTCTAGCGTTTCAGGGCTCTCATCGAGCTCTCTGGCACCTGTAATAAAGCGTTGTTATGCAATTGTTAAGAGGATCGGGATACTACCTGCGAATGCCATTGAATTCAGCAGGCCTTTGTCGAACATTGTTAGCTGAAGATCGCACTCGGCGGACGGTAACACGTAGGACATCGTTGACGATGAGAAAATACTGGAGAAGCTGGCTGGTAGTATCGCCAGCAATAGCAAATAATTAAATTTTCCGTATCCTATAAAACACAAACAAAAATATTTATGTGCTTTATATTTTTAAATTCTTATTTTCAATATGTGAGACCCGTTTGGATTAATATAGATTAATTTTAATCACGGTTTACCTTACTTCTTATCTTTCTCTAATTAAAAAAATAAAACTAGAAAAGCTGGAACTAAAGTTTTGGTTTCCAGAACTACAAAAAAAAACAAAAAAACAAAGTGAGTTAAACCGAGATTAAAATTAAAGTTTAACATATTAGTGCAAACGGATTATAGACGTTCATAACAAACATGTTTAACGTTGTGAGGATTATCAATGCCGTTATAAATACTCATGCCAAAGTAAACATGCCATTTTTGTGGAATATATCAAATAATAATAATCACATGCTCGTGTGCTAACAGAAATTCAATTTTTGATTTATATTTTTGTTAGATTTATATCAATTAATTAGATTTATATTTTTGTTCATTACAGATATCTATTACAAACTTAACTAAATCGCTAATTTGTTTCTTCTTGAACATATAAAATAAAATGACAGTATTAAACAAATACCCTATTGCAATAAATGTATTAAAAAGTAATATATTAAGAAAAATATATAATATAATTTAATTACCTGTCGCTGTAATTGCTCGTTCAAAATCTGCAGGCCCTGAATCTTCAGATCTTATTCTCTCACCTAGAAGCGAAGGCGGCGATTAGTTACAATAAATGACATAATCATTTCAGACCGATAATTAAAATATTAAATTAACACCTGACATGCGACGGTATCTATACGATCTGTACATTGTAAATAATTCGATGAGACGTCTGAAAATCATTTTTCTTGCTACACACTTATCAAACACAAATGGATCACATTTATGACTAGCTACGCACGTATGATCAGCGTTCCCTGTACGAACCGATTGTGAAGAGCAGTCAATATTGTCATGAACGATATTGAATACTGAATGATGCTTGGATGTTACATTCAAAATAGACTTTATACTATCCTCGTGGATATATCAGTCTAATTCGACATATTCTTCGTATACATTAATACTATCATTGTTACTATTATTAATTTTCACTTATATATTTGTATATATTTGTACTTAATACAATGTGCTGTTACTAGTCATTAAGTTAAATTAAATTACATTAATTAATAACAACATAATTAATTGTGGAAGACAAATCTCTTATAGAATCTCTCACGTCAGATAGCGTATCTTTTATTATTATGCAAATACATGTTAACATAGTAGTACATATTGAATTTGTGTTTTTTAATGCTGTTATATGCAAATAGTTAAACATAAATTGCCAATACGCGGAAAAATACATTTATGCAAAAAATTAAAATAATTGTTATAATAATAATTTTTGCATACAAATACATACAGGGTATCTTTAGATAAGTGCTACTTGAAGTAATTGTTAATATATAACGGATATAAGAAAACGTACATTTTTATTACTTTTAGAATTTAATAATGCAAATTTTTTTTCTAAATTTTTTGAAGTTTTTATAAAAATTATTGTGTATTTATTAAATAAACATTATACTTTTCTATAATTTATATTTTTCAGTATCATAGAAGAAGACAAAGTTTCTTTGAAGCAGTGACCTTGAATCAATCTAAAAAGTCATAAAATGGAAAGTTATTAAAACAAACGAAATAAAATGCATTAGATCTCTTTGGTGTATTTTATTTATTTATATATTTTGTTTAAAATACATACTTAAAATTTTCACTTTTTTCTCTTAAACACTGTTACAATCTGTAAGATAAAGGTGAGATAAATTTCGAATATTTTAGAAATATAATAAATAAAATAATGTGCAGTATAAAAATCTTAGATTCTCTTTCCAAATATTTTTTCGCTTTTTAAACTTTTTAAACTGCTTCAAAATTATTTTTTAAAAATTATTAAATTTCTAGTCTTCTATACTTTTCTTTGTCGACAAATAATAGTTTTATTTTATTTAAAAAAATATAAAATAAGTTTGATATCTTGTACTTTTACCGTAAAAACATTTCAGAAAAACATTGTTGTCATCATCAGTTATACGCGTATTATTATAATTTCTACGAATACATATAAAATAAAAAATAAAAAATATGTTTACATTTTATACTTGTTAGATTCTTTATACTTGTTAGATTTTACATATGTTAATAAATATGTTGTTGCTATATCCTATAAGGCTGGACGTAACACGAGTATTCTTTACAACAGCGAATATTACAGTAAGATTATAGGCAGGTTACAATTTTACACATGTTAATAAATATGTTGTTGCTATAGCTTACCCTCCAATATAAGTACTAATAAGTACTTATATTGAAGGGTAATGGTTCTATGTATTTATTTAGATGGAAGGATATTTCAGGAAGAATGTAACAAAACGTACACTGAGAGAAAAAAATACTAAGTTCAAATCAATATTTCTTTGAATAGTCATAACTAATAACATATTTTATAGAAAATCAACAACATTTATGCTATAATTTAGAAAATATAATTTTAATATTATATTATTAGTTTAAAATAAATATTATTAATTTTCTATAAAATATGTTATTAGTACTATTCAAGGAAATATTGATTTGAATCTAGCATTTTTTTTTCTCAGTGTAGAATTGCCGTAGGCACGCAAATTAAAAGAGGGTAGATGCCTTGAGTCGAACGTACTTTTTACGACTGAATATCTATGCCTAACGCATAGTAAATCTAGGTGTAAAAAACTTGAACGATAGTCGGAGTCTTATTTTTACTCTTACAAAGGTATTTTTCACCTATTTGCGATTTTTTTCACTTATGAGTTTAAACTTTTGACAGTAAAAAAGCACAATTATCTCAAGTTATATTTTATTTCTTTAAAACGGTGTAGTGAAGACAATTGAAACTTGGCAGATATTTTCATCTATTCATATACTAGATGTACAAAAAAATTCAAAACACTGGTACTATTTCTTCTATATTTTTTTATAGCTGTTTCATCGGCAAAGATTGTCTTTTTCCATAAGATAGAAAAGGATACCATGTAAAATCAGTGAAAATTAAAATAGTTATATAATAATAACTCAGCAACCGTTTAATGGATCTCAATTTTTTGCAGTACACATTAGGGAAACTAAAAGAACAATTTCACAAATTTTTAGCAACTTTGTACCATTTTAAACTTCAGTCCAATACATCTTTAACTCGAGATCGGACCAAGTGCTACCCGAGTAGAAAATAGTTAGGGAAATCCTTATGTAGCATAAGGCCCCAATGAGGATTTAATAGGGATGCCATAAAAAGGGCTACCTTAATATTACCACATCAGGGCCTTACAAGGTACTATTAAGGATGCCTTAGATTTACTAAGTAAGATTTTGTTACGGAAAGCAAAAAAGGGCCTTGCAAAATATTATTAAGGATGCCCTAGATTTATTAAGTAAGATTTTGTTACGAAAAGCTAATAGGGGCCTTACAAGGTACTATTAAGGATGCCTTAGATTTACTAAGTAAGATTTTATTACGGAAAGCAAAAAAGGGCCTTGCAAGGTGTTATTAAGGATGTCTTAGCTTTATTAAGCAAGATTTTGTTACGAAAAGCTAATAAGGGCCTTACAAGGTACTATTAAGGATGCCTTAAATTTACTAAATAAGATTTGGTTATGAAAAGCTAATAAGGACAAGTTGCAATATTGAAAAAATGTTAATGCAGTTCTTGGCAATAATTTTTGTAACAATTAGTTGTAAAAAAATTTTTTTTTACAATTTGTTATAAACAAATTAACAAATAATTATCCTAGCCTGAAATAAACCACGACGGAAACATGTATAATATGTCTATGTTTATAACAAATAATATAATGTTTATAATATATATGTTCCTTGTTTATAACAAATTATTAAAAAAATTTTTTGCAACTGATTTTTGTTGCAAAAATTCGTTTTTTTATTAAAACGGTCGTTTTTTAAGTTATTCCACACGCTATTTCTTGTATGTGAAAATTAATAAAAAAATTTGTTAATTAATATTTATTTATAAAAAAATAATTTAACTAAACATGTTTCATTTTTTTAACATTTATTGAATTGATCTACAACACGTATGTATAACATATAAATATCCACAAACATCAATGGTTCATGGATCAACTCGAGGTGTCAGTTCCTGTACGATCTTAAAAGTCAAGGTGGTTCGCAGATGGATGGGTGACCGTTTTTTCGATTGAAGAAAATGCTATAATAATGACCGAATCAGGCATGCCAGATTTGACGTTTGGTCCTGATTTGGATATGGTATACATAATATAACCCCTAAATTTTTATTTTTATTACATCCTTTATCAGAGCCAATTAGGGATTGCCTTATAAGGCCCTGTTAATATTTGTTTATAGGGCCCTGATAATTTTTCCTTTAAGGTGCTCTTAAACTATTTGTTTCACTTCCTTTTCAGGTCCTACTTACCCAGCTAGCAAAATGACGCAAACTTTGCGCGAAGTTTGCCGCAAACTCGAGCAAACCTTTGCAACAAAATTACGACAAGGTGTGTCCGCATTAAGCTTAGCTTTTGCTGGAAAGGCTTGTTGTAAATAGTATGACGCATATTTTATGCAAATAACAGGGTAAAATTTGCTAGTAAAGCATAACAACAAATTTGAAACAAGAACAAGGCAAACCTTGCTGTACACAATATGATAACAAATTTGTGGCAAGAATAGAGCAAACCTTGCTGTACATAGCACGATAGTAAATTTGTGGCAAAAACAAGGCAAACCTTGCTATGCACAATATGATAGCAAATTTGTGGCAAGAACAGAACAAATATTGTCGAAATTTAGATCAACAAAAATAAAATATTAGACTGATTAGTCCAATATCAAATATGAATGGTGCAATCGTACTTGGTTCTCTGTTCTCGACGAGCCCCTTTTATTAATCCAGTAGGTAAATCTTTTTCACGAGAAATGCGCCATCTCGAGATAGATAGTAAAGTCAGAAATAAAATTTAAAACCCGGTAATGCAACCCTGTTATTTGCATAAAATGTGCGTCATACTATTTGCGACAAGCCTTGCCAACAAAAACTAAGCTGTTTACGGACACACCTTGTCGCAATTTTGTTGCGAAAGTATGCTCGGCAAGTTTTATTTTGTTCTTGCTATTAATTTGCCGTTATTCTGGGCTTAACAAGATTTCCTGTTTCTGCCATAAATTTATTGTCATGTCGTGTAGCAAGGTTTGCTCTGTTATTTGCTTAAATTTTGCATTTTATCGTGTCGGAACAAATCTTGTAATTTCTATACGTAATATTTATGTACAAGTTTTTCTCTGTTATTTGCAGCATCGTGTAATGAAAACTTTTGCCGTAAATTTGCTCAAAACTTTTAGAAAACAAAGCAACAGACAATTACTTGTCATAAAATTGTTGTCAAAATTGAAACAATCCT
The DNA here is from genome assembly GCF_013373865.1 of Monomorium pharaonis. Taxonomy (NCBI): domain Eukaryota; kingdom Metazoa; phylum Arthropoda; class Insecta; order Hymenoptera; family Formicidae; genus Monomorium; species Monomorium pharaonis. Next base: position 8,615,310 of record NC_050476.1, read on the forward strand.
TGCTGTAAAGCTTTCACGATATGTGATTTTAACAGGCCTGGCTAGCTGGGTATATATCCTTACTAGGGCCTGATTAATTTTAAGGAAGCTTTATCAGGGCCTTATCGGTGCCCTATTACATTTTCTACTCGGGTATCTTTGTTTGAGATGAGGAGAAGTCGTAAGAACTAAAATAAATGATGAAGTTTTACGTAAAATTAACAAAAGTACCCAGGAAAAAATTTTATATCTAATTATGTATAATTATATCATATTATATATAATTACATATAATAAGATCAATTTATACATTAATTTATATATAATTACACCAAAATATTTATAACTTTATATTAAATTATGCAACATTTTATTTTTGAGTGGATAATTATATATAATTGTATCAAAATATTTATAACCCCATATTAAATTATACAACATTTTATTAAAATTATTTTTCAAGTAAATAAATATACATATATAATTATATCAAGATATTTATAAATCCATATTGAATTATACAGCATTATATTGGAATTCTTTTTGATTTAATAATTATATATAATTATATCAAAATATTTATAACTCCATATCATATTATTCAAAGTTATATTAGAATTTTTTTAATTTAAATTATATACAAATTTATATATAATTATATTAAATTAGATACAATTACATATATACTTTTATGTTTGATTAAAATATATATAATAATGTGTTTGCATTAAATTTGCATAAAAATACCATTTTTATATTATAGAATAAGTAATTTTATTTTCATATATGTATGCACGCGTACATAGAGTTTATCGTTCACATAATTGAAGCACAGAGACAGCACAGAGATAGCACAGAGATTCAAAAAGAACTCAGTAATATGTCATCAATTATGAATTCTTTTTGAGATGCAAAAAGAATTATTTTTATAAAAAAAGATCTCAAAAAGAATTCATAATTGGTGACATAATTGGTGACATACAATTGAATTCTTTTTGAACTTTCTGTGCTATCTGGGAAGATTAATTTCTATTGCATATTATAAATTTTATAATTTATAATATATAATAATTTCAGACAAATTCTAATTAAAAAACTTTTTTTATTAATAATGTTGATTTATTTTATTGCAAAATTTGAACAATATTTTTTTATATATGTATAAAATATTTTATATAAGAATGTTTACGTAAATGAATATAAGTATAAATAAATAATCTTCTATTTATAAAAATATATTTTAATTTACCATATTTACCACAAAAATGTGATCCATTAAATGGGTCCTATTAAAAATTTGATCTAATTGTATTTAAAAACATATAATTATATCTAATTATGTGTGCATATACACTGAGAGAAAAGTGTCTAGTATTTGCAATTATAATTGCATAGTAAAATAATTATAGTTGCAAATATCATTTTTATAGTTATTATTGCTATAATGTTAGCGTAAATAACCATATATGTATAGTTGTGCTAAACAGGGTAAAAATTTTACTATAAATTATAATAATTTAAAATAATAATATAGTAGAATATCAAATAGAAATTATAGTCAATCAAATTAAACATTTTTATATAATAAATGCAATCACAGTTATGGTAAATGTAATTAAATTACTAACATTCTATATTATATAAATTTAAAAAGTATGTAGTTCGTGAATTGCCGCTAGGCGACGCACGCGGCACCTTTCTCCTAATGCAATTTACACTCCAAAGGCTACATAAGCAGACCTACGGTGACAGAAACCGAATCAACCTATGCTATCGTAGTGAGCTTTCGGGACATATACATTTTTTACTACGTCTTAAAGACACATCTTAGCTGTCATGGCTAAATTTTAGCTTCGGTAACGAATCCTTTTTAAGAAAATTTATTAAATCCGAAAAAACTTTTCTCTCTGCCCGGAAATTGTATATAGCTAATTATATATAATTTTGTATAACTTTGTAGATCTAATTAGATCAGGTCAAAATCTATACATAATTATTAGGTCTACCAAGTTATACAAAATTATATACAATTAGATATATACATTTTTCCCGGGTATTTATTCTAATAACAAAAGAAATAAAAATACAAAGCGCTGAAGTTGTAATTTGATAATTTTGTAATAATGGTGGTATAATCGAATTTAAAACGCATGGTGAGTATGTATATAGTTGTACAGATATTATACAAGTATGTGGTGGGCGGAGAAAAGGAAACAAAAAGAATTTTTTATTTTAATTCTATAGTTATAACGGTAAACGCGAAACAAGGAAATAGTCGAAAGGTTTACTAAATGATTACGTAAGGAAAACAGAGATGCTCGAAGAGATTCGAGGAACACTGACTTCTTCAGGAGTTGAAATAGTAGGAGAAATTCGAGGAACATTAAGTTCTTCGCATTGGGAAGAAGAGGACGGAGGGATGTGTCGAGGATCACACTGGAGATCCTCGAGGTCATGAGAGGGTGAGGGATAGAGAGAATCACACGCGGAATTCTCGAGGTCGTTTGAAATAAAAGGGAATTATTTAAAAATAGAAGCGTGTCCTAAAGAATTAAAAATAGGTGATTCAAAGTTTCTAATTGGTAGGACTCTTTACATGATTATGTGGTGGGTGAATCCTAACCCAAATAGCACTGGATGTTCCAAGGACGTCCATTTTAAGTCCAATTCAGGTCCGCATGTCCATGGATATAAAATGGACATTCATAGGATTATTGGAATTAAAACGGATGTTCTATTCAGAACGTCCTATGCTGGATATCTGATTTATGTCTGCACTTGGATCTTACTTTTATATAATTTATCTTTATTATTTTTATTATATAATCTAAAAGAAATATTGTAAATTATATATATATATATATATATATTATTTACAATATTTCTAATTAATATTAATTTATAAATAATAATAAATTATATTATTTTTAATTTTCAAAAGGTTTGTTTTAATTGTTCTACTTTTAGATATAATATGAAATAATATGAAATAATACGTATTTTTTTTATTTATTATTAACATTATTGATTATTGGTAATTTTTTAAATGTTTGTTATAATACATTATTGTTTCTTTTTCGTTTTTTATCGTTTTGTTGTTTTTTTTCGTTTCTTTGTTTTCTTTTTCTTTTTTATTATTGTTTTTTTTTTTCGTTTTTTCCCGTTTTTTTTCCGACCAAAAGAGGGACACAGCAATTGGTCTGAGTCAAACGCTGTTTCTGTCTCAGTAGCATAATAAGCACTAGACAAAGAAAGAAATTGACACGGACCATGTCTCCTCTTTGTCTTACTGCCGGACACTTTTCAAGAGCTTTTTGCAGGAAATGCGCAGTCCATGCTTCATGTCGATAATTTTTACAAAATGTGGATTAACCCACTATTGCAACAAGCCCTTTAATTGAAAAAGGCCCAAAAGAAATAATCAAATCATAATAGGTCCAAAATTTGGTTTATTTCGAACTTTCTATGAATGTCCGAAATTGTGACAAACGTATATCCCATGGACGTTTATTAAAGGACTTTCTATGAACGTACAAAGTTGTGCCAAACGTATATCCTATGGACGTCCATCGAATGTCCGACGGACCTTATTCTTAATGAACGTCCGAATGTCCAGAAGCGGATATCCATTGGACATACAATGGATGTCCTTGTGCTATGTGGGAAGTTTTTTTATTGAAGGAATAGTTTTTTCCTTTTAAATTATACATTGAGTAATCTGTCAAAAGTTTCTCTGTTTTCTCCCACATTCCTTTAATTTTATCGAAGAAATCCGACCTATTGCGTAGATTATCTTCCCTTCAGGTTTAAAAAGATAAATAATTCTTTATCGTGCTAGACGTGCTACAATATGGTTTGCAGATGGAGGAAACGGTTATTTATTTTTTACTAATGTTTGGATTCATTATTGCTCATTTTTTGTGAGAAAAGATGAAACTTTTTGCTTCGAACGCAAGTTTGTTTTTGTATTTCTACGCTCAGAATTTATTGTTTATTGACTCGATATTCAAAAGAAGTTGAAATGATCAACTTGGTTGTTTCGTCCATCCATGTTTGTCGTCACGTTTCTAAGACTAATCTTAGGTGCATGAAAAAATTATCGGAAACCGTTGAAACGGAATTTCTTTTGTAATCTTATTTGTTTCTCTGACAAAGGGAAATCGTGGAGTCTGCCGGACGTAACACTCGTATTTCTAGTTTGCATTAGAAAATTATATCTTTTACAAATATATACATAATAGTCAATTATATAATATAATTATATATTTATTTAAAGGAATCAAGAGACTTTTGTAATAAGCAATATGCTTATGGTTTGTTAGCAGAGCCTGGTCATAAACACAGAATCTAACAACAGACTGACAGCAAAAATCGAACATAAAGTATAAATCTTGCTTGATTACTCTCGACAATCCATTGGTATAGCAAGATTAGTAAGCTTTGTTATATTTTCGATAGCAATTTGCCGACATCTTCTGATATTACAAACTCTATGCAATTTATAGCCTTTTTGTTGACAATGGTTGATAGCAGAAACTTGTCATGATTTGTTCTTGACATACTTAGCTATCTGAGAATATATTTGTAGATAGTTTATTTGTCTATAAAATTGTTAATGTAATAAATTTAATAATTCAGATATTTGTACCCAATATGTCCTTCTTCCCCAAGCTTTGGAGATTTTTCTCATTTTTTGATGAATACGAAATTAAAAAGTGAGTCAGATTTAAAATAAAAAATATTTCTGAAACTAAAAAAAATATATATAAAATATTTTTAATTATTTATATAAGTATAGTAAAAATATTAAAAAAGGATAGCGCTTAAGTCACGTTGATTACATATACATCCAAAGTATTTTTGAAATTGAAAGTGATTACATATTACCTAAATATTTTTGAAAAAATGCGAAATAACAAAATCAATGTTTAAATAAGCATTTATTAACATACTTATGGAAAAAATTATATATACAGCTATTTATTAAATAATGTAACTGTGTTTATTTACTACAAGGGGCGTTATCTTAACTTTTATTTTTCAAAAGGCTTCAACTACCTAGAGAAAGACAAGAAATACTAATAAAAAATTAGACATTAAATAAAAAAGCTGAATCTTAATTTTTTGTATTTTAATAAGTTGTATTTTAATAAGTTATATTGTGTTTTTAGTAGTGTCCTTGGCCATAATGGTTTCACAATACAAAGTGCTTTTTTTTCTTTAATTACAAATAAGATGTTTTAATAAAAACTTAAAGTAAATACAATGTTGAAAAGCATAAATAAAGGGCTACTATAATATAAATTGTGCATAATATAAATTTATAATTGTTACATAATAGTTACATAAAGCAAAAACTCATCTCTAAAATTTTAGATTCAAAAAAACACAATTTAAATAAAGTGTAATTACAAGCCGTAGAAAGGAGATATTGAGCAGTTAACTAGCACAAATACATCATATCGACTTCCTGAGCAATATATTAGCGTTATCTGTGAAATTCATTGTGTAACCGTATTTGAAAATAAGGGGTGAGCCAATTGGGTACATGGCCATATTGGGTACAGATACCTTATAATATAATTTGTAAAAATTAATTATTTCTTTTAACAGGTAATAATTTAGACAAAAGGTAGTAGAATAGAATAGAATAGAATAGACTTTATTGCGTCCCAATTACGGGGTATACAAGGCGCTTTTTTCACGGAGCGTTCCCGAACCGTTCACATACACAGCCCCTCTACTCCCAAACCGACCTGGCCATAAGCGACCTTTACATTCTGTTACCCCCCACCCCTCTCGCCCACCCCTCACCCCCTACCCCCCACCCCCCTTCTCCTCTTCCTCCATTCAATCCTTCTCTCTTCCCCTTTCCTCTCCACTTGTTCTCTTCAGCTCTCTTCCGTCCTCTCCCTCCTTTTCTCCTTCTGGGACCTCTCCTCCTCCTTCTCCTCATCTGCCTCCTCTGCTCTCCTTGCTTCACCTTCCTCATTTCTTCTTGCTTTCTCATTCTCTCCTTCCCTCCTGCTTCTCCTGTCTCTTTCTCACCACTCTCTTCCCCTTCCACGTCTCTTTCCATTTCTCCTCTGTCACCTCCTAGTAACATAAAACAAAAAACATAAGATTTCAATTAACTCCACCAGCTCCTCTCCCCTTTAATTCCCTTCCTCCTTTCCTTCCCCCTCGCCTATTTCCCACTCTTCTTTCCTCTTATTCCACACCCATTCTCTCCCGTCCACCCACATGCTTCTATTCCCCACATATACTTTCTTTCCCTTATTTCTCTCCTCTTTTGCCCTTTCTAACATCCTCCATCTGATTTTCCTCTCCTCCATCGATAAATCCTCGTCTAACCTTACATCCCAGCGACTCCTTATCTCCGCCCTCCTCTCTAACAACCAGTCTCTATCCTCCTCTCTCACCACCTCCGTTATCACCACTATCGTCCCCCTTTCCCCCACTCTTTCTGATACTACCCCTAAATCTACTTTCCTTCCCGCTTCTCTCTTCATAATCCCCTCTATTATCGCCTTTCTTTCTATCGCCCCCTCCCCCTCCACACCCCTCCACACTATGTTTCTTCTTCTCACCTCCCTTACTCTTCTCTCCCTTTCCGCCTCCCTTACTCTTTCCCACCCTTCTCTCTCCGCCCTCTCCCTCATCCTCCTCTCCATTTCCCTTTCCACCCTTTTCCATGCCTCTATCCCCTTCCCATCTCTCTCCCCATCTTCCTTCTCCTCTCTCTCTGCTCCCTTCCTCTCCTCCTTGCCAGTTCCTCCTGTCTGTCCCTCCTTCGTTCTGCTCCTCTCTTGTCCTCTTCCTTCATCCTCGTCTCTCTCCTCGCCCCCTCTCCTCTCCTTCTCCTCCTCTCCTCTCGTCTCCTGCCACCAGCTCTCCTCGACTCCGTCCTTCCGCCCCTTCTTCTCCTCTTCCCTCCGTTCTCTTCTCCTCTTGTTCTCGCCTTCCCCCATCCTCTCCTCCCTCTTCTCTCCAACCACCTGTTCCCTTTTCCCACTTCTTCCTTCTCTCCCGTCGTCCCGTCCGATCCTCCTCTTCTCCATCTCTCCCTCCTCGTCGTCGTCCCTCTGCGCTTCCTCTTCTCTGCTGCCTCTTCCTCTCTCTTCCCTCATACTCCTCAGCTCTTCCCTCTCACCTGCTACCTCTTCTTCCCTTCTCATGCCTTCTCCTTCCAACGCCTCTAACCTCTCTTCCAATCCTCTCAGTCTCTCTCCGACTTCCCTCAGTCTCCTTGTCATTTCCCACTTCAAATTCCTCAATTCTCTGCCCAGCTCCTCCATTCTCTCTTCCTCCCTTGCTTCTCTCCTCTCCCCGCCTATTCTCTCCTCTGAGTCCGGCACTCTCTCTCCCTGCACACTTTCACTTTATCTCTTTCTGCACAATCTTTCTCCTCCTGTGTCAGAATCGCTCTGTCGACATGTGCCCTCGATGGACCACGTGTACGGAAACCCGCGTTCCCAAACACGCTACCATCCCGCCCTGGCACTCTTGCCAACTTAACTCTAGCCCCACACTGCCAATCCCTTCCTTCCACCAGATTGACACTCCTCTTCTCTCTTCGCGCTCGCGCTCGCGCTGCCTCACTCCGAGCGCACCGCCATCTGCCCTCCTTCCTTCCTTCACTCCTCTCCTTCGAAACTCTTCTCTGCGTCGCATCTCTCCAGCGCCCTCTCTCTGACCTCTTCTTCTCGTACCTGCCTCCATCTTCCCGGCTTTCGTCTCTCGTTACTCCGATGTCTGCCCCGACTTCTCCATCCTAATATCTTCTCACCTCCATCCTCCATTTACTTCCCTCCAATTGCCCGTCTATGTCCCGGTCTTCTCTTCCCAATCGTCCACTTCTTTCTCTCCTCTCTTTCACATTACACCCTCACCACACTATTCACTCCGGAGCTCCCTGTTTCACCTCCACTCTCAACCACGCCATCTTGTCTCCCCGACAAAAGGTAGTAATAAATAAAAATATAAATTAAGAACTCTTAAAAAATTATATATAAAATTATATATAATTATATATAATTTTATATATAATTATATTTATATCTAATTATATTAAATTATATCAAACTGTATATATAAATCATACCTATGAATTATATATAGGTACCATATATAATCGGATATGAAGTTATATGTTTATCAGAAATAATTTATTAGTTTGACGCAACTGGCTAAATTTATTTAAAACTTTTTATAACGACGTTTCGACCATGGTTTTTGGTCCTTGTCAAGTGATAAATAATTTAATATAAATCCACACTTAAGGTATTGTGTCCACAACAAGCCTGGAAATGTGTCTTTTGCGTGTTCTATGGGATATGAAGTCGTAAAAATTCATCTGTCAATTTCGTTAGAACAGTGGTTTTGAAACGTTATCAAAAAGCACGTTAGCACTTGGCAGCGGACAAACAAGGACTGATTTTTACTGGCGAAGAGAAGACTCACATATTGTTATATATTTATATATAATGTACATAATATAAATATATATAACTTTATATTTGATTATACATATATTGTACCTATATATAATTCATATATGATTTATATATATAGTTACATATAATTAAATATAATCAAATATAATCAGTTATAATTATATAAGGAATCATATATAATTATATGTAAGCCATTTTTTCATGGGAACATCTTGTTAAAAATTTAAATATATCAAATGTATATTAACTGTACTAGTACCCATGTTTGTACTAGTTTCTGATTTTCCAGGGGCGTGAAAGGGTTAAATAAAAATGTTTAGAATTAAAAAAATTTTTTTCTTTAATTAATATTTTAATGCACTAAAAAACAAATTTTTAATTCAGAAATATGTATATTTAACATTGTCTCTACAAGCTAACACTAGATGTTTGCTTAATTAATTATTTAAATTTACAATTACCAGCGTATACTGTGCGTCGACAAATTTGTCAATGTTAAAAACACAGTTTTTCCGCCGGTATATGTAATATTACAAATTAAATTGACTAGTAATTTAATATTTTTTAATGTTAACAAACATTTATAAGATGTTTCCTAATTTTTAATTGTTAAAAAATAAAGTATTTTATCTTAATGACATAACGACATAATTTTTTTATAAAAGGTGCGTTCTTTTCCTTTAATTTTTTTTTATTTTTTAAATTCTTGCTTTTAGTTCTAAAGTTACAATTTTTTAAACCAAGTCTTACATTTCATAAATATTACTTTATGCAAATTGTTTATATGCAAATATAAAAATATTTATTTTTCTTTTTTTTATTTTTCTACAAAGTATATATTGAATGTTAAACAAAGATATACTTGAATTTTTTAAATTTTTTTTATAATTTTATAGAAAAAAACCTATTGGACACAAATGGCTTAGATTTACAGCGATACGGTGTTTAAAAAACAATAAGGTATTTACAGGATGGGAATTAACATTTTTTAAAAATTTTTAATATTTTTAGCGATATATATTTTAGTTAAGTTAATAATTAAAAGTATTAAAATTGTGGTATTACTAATCTGTGTCATTTTAAATGGTTGAATTAAAAATTTGTAAGTAATAGCGCGTAGTTTGAGTAAACTGTAAAATGTATAAGATCTGTTTTAACCATTTATTCGACCATCTCTAATTGACTTGTATCTTATTGAGAATTCGCTAGTTACGATAAAGTTGCCCATACAACACAGATCATTGCAGCTACGTTGCAACGATGTTGTAATCTTACAAGTTGCAGTGCAACGTCACAAAAAAGATTGTAGAATGCAAATGGCGATGTACCAGCGCGTTTGTAACAACTTGATATTAAAGTTTTAGAAGCGTTACAAAATTAAAATTGCATAATTTATTATAATAATTACATTTTAAATATTTTAATAATAAGATACTTTAATAACTTTTTGCGATATTTAGAAGATGTTAAAGATAATTGATTTCCGTTTGGATTGACGATAGTTAAATGTACAAAATATTGCAAATAAAAATATTTCATTAAAATATAGTGTAATATTAAGCAACGCAGTGGCGCAACGCCAAGTATATAATATATCAAAAGTTGAGCCGTGTGATTTCACTGCGCAAATATCGTGGCGCTACTAAGCTTATCCAGAATATATATGTCAAATTTTCGGTTTAAATATTTTAAAAACTAAACTTATAATAACAAATTTAATAGCAATTTCTTAATATAATATTGATGAGTTTTCAATTGAGATTAGTCCGATTAAAATTGACATACACAATCCTAAGATCTCAAGATCTCTTACGTGAAAAAGCTTGCTTGCCTAATTTTTTAAAGATCAGACTCATATATGTGCACACACATGCAAAGTCAGTCATTCAAGGAGCTTTTACAATGTTTACATATAACTACTAAAATAAAATTACATAATGTAAGTAATGAATATTAATGCATACACATGCCTAATAATTTACAATTATATAAAATTAATACAATATTATAATAAAAACAAAATCAACAAATAGACAAAAAAAGAATAAAAATGTGGGATCGCGGTGAAAAAAGAAAAAAAAGAAAGAGCAAATAATTTTTATATATGATTGCATTTAAAAGTGTATATACAATAAAAATTTAATAAAATTAAAAGAGAAGCAGTTTTTAACTGTTACAAAAAAGTAAAATTATATGCAACAAACATTTAATGAATCCAAAAGTATGCATATACAGTAACGATTTAATGTATTTAAAAGTATATGTTATGTATGTATTTATAATATCATTTCTTATCTGTATGTTTCCTACACACTATCACACAAAAGTTCTATTATGTAAAAAGAGATAAATAAAACTTCTAAAAATCTTACAATGGAGATTTTGGCGATAACCTGCCTTTGTGTTTCATTAAATTATCTTTGTTTATCATCGTTGAACAATTTCTTTTCTCGAGAGAAACGCTCGTAATGGAGTAAGATATGCAACGATCGAAAATGCAATAAAACAAATTTGTGACCACTGCCACTGATCAAACCATTGTCAACAAGTCTAGTATACACAGTGGTGCGCAACAACCGCTAAAGTGACCGATTTGCTACGAAAGTATAGTCGGGACGAAAGAAGTGCGAAGAAGTACGATAACGATGGCGAACGTCCGTCGTGTTCCGGTGGAATAAAACAGGTTTTTGAAAAAACCTGTACAATTTTCTAATGCGTGTCAACAAGAAAAAGTATCTTTTGTATCTACACCCGCAAAAAGCCAGGTGGATATTTTTCCGTGTTCATTAAACCTAAGAAAAATACTCCGCTGCTTTTTTTTTCGATTGCTTACAAGTAGCTCGAAATAAAAGCATTTAGTATTTTTTATTATAAATAAATGTAAAAATAATTATGTTTAGAAATTTCCTTTTTCTAGTTATTACTCTGCTATTTGTATAATATAATGATATATAGTACAAATATAATTTATAATGATTTTTTATACTATACTTAATTATATTTAAAATGTAATCATATTGCAAATAATTTTTTGTTAGTGTAACATATTGTATGCTGTTATTACTAATAGTAATCATTGTAAAAATAAAGTTCTTTAACATTAAATTATAATCGCAATTAACTAAATACTTTTTTCTCGCCAGATAGCATAAAAGAGTGTTTACTCCACAAATTTTACAGATTTTATTCCACATTTATAATAATCAGTCTTTGATCAAGGATCTTGTATGAGTCGGAAAACACTTGAGAAAATTAGACATTAATTATACTTTTGAATTATTTATATTGTATGTAGGATAAGGTTTATACACATTATTCTTCTCTCCTAGTTGTACATTAAAGTCGTTAAAATCATGATTTAAATTACATTAATATATCAATTCACTTTTACAACCCTTTTACGTGTTATTCTATCCAAAAGGTCTTACGATTTCAGGCAGCAGGCATAAGTCTTAATAAAATATGACGATTGAATTAGTACTAGGTATTAATTTTTGCACTGGGTTTTAATTTCGATTTTAAATCTTGATTCGATTATCACGCAAAAATTTTGCATAACACTAATTAATGTGTTCAACCTGCATAGTAAAAAACATTTTGTATTTGTGTTAAAATTTTTCCTTATAGAAAGTTTTGTATTAAATTTATAACACAGTTGTGTGTTAATTTAACGTATTGCTGTTGTGTTAATTCAAGTAAAGTGTTAAATTGTTAGAATAACTGAAAAAAGTGTAAAAATAACACAATGTGCACGTACTTTTAATTTTACATAATAAATATGTTTCTTATTATTAGTGACAGCATTTATCTGTTAAAATTTATTGAAAAAAATGTTGAGTTAAAAAATGTTTACTCTACTAGTTTCGCCAGTTAATGCGCAGCGCCGATAGGCGAGTAAGCGGCTTAACTCTCTCAGAAGAAATGCAACCGACATGCGACATAAAGACCACTTGCAGCGCAATTAAGACAAACCAAAAATAGTTTACTCAAAAAAATTTAGAGAGTACATATAAAGTTTTTGTCGATGTTCTTGAAACAATCTATACATGCAATTGTAAGACATTTTTTTCAGCATTTCTAAAATAATTATTATTGATCATATATGGTATGTTAAATTAACATATATAACGTGTTAAAATAATATTATGTAATGTTGAAATAACATATATAATATGTTATTGTAACACGGTTATATGTGTTACATTAACATTATTATAATGTTAAAGTAACATGTTACATGTGTTACTTTGATATAATTTTCTCATTAAATTGTTACATAAAAATTATGTCAAATTATAGAAATTATCTTTATTTTTATGTTACAATATAACATAATATTTATGTTGCTATTTAACGTATGCTTAATATGTTAAATTAACATAAAAAATTAAGTGGATAATTTGGGACATGTGAAATGTATTAAATTTAACACAAAATTTTTTATTGTGCAAGATTTGCTTTGATAAGGCTCTCGTTGTTTATTAAATAGAAGGAAGTATTTGTGATATAATTGAATATTAAAATACTTATATGCTTATTTTGTAATCACATTTTTTATGCCAATTGCATTTAAATTATAGTAATTACAAGTATTTATTTTGTTAGTGTAACAGAATATAATTATTACTATTAACAATATTATAATATTAATAACATAAATGTGTTACAAAAAATGTATAATTATAATTATTATTATAATTATTATAATTTAATATAGTAGTAGTAACTATAAAATTGAAGCGCTTAGCCATAATTATTTTAACATTTAGTTATAAAAACTAAATACTTTTCTTTATTATTTGTGTTATCCTATTTGTTTTACATACGTTGCATTTTTGTTGTTGTCCTTCCGGTCACAATTGTTCCATTATTGGATTTTCCTCTCCTCGTGAATTTACCTTTCTCGAGTGCCATCGTAAGAACAATACCAAAATCGGTATCGCGCCATATGTTTTGTATATTGCCGGTGTGTTCTGTATCATAGCTCAATAAACAAAAGCATGATGATAACTGGCGAGAAAATGTATATTACTTTTATTACAAGCTTGTCCACAATTCTCAGTAGCAAATATCGGTAACCAAAAACGAATTATGCAACTTCTGCATAACTGAGCCAAACGGGTGTGAATTGCATATTGCTGATCGAATGTGACAAAACGATATTAAAATATGAATTATTCCAGTGTGAAATGCGGAGTGAAATTCCAAATTCCTTAGCACATAAAGTCGTTACTCATTTGTTTGCCTTATGGTGCTTCGTGGGTAGCAAATTACATTCTATCTTATCTCTAAGTACAGGCGCGTGATAACTTCTCGATCTTAATTGGCGACACGCGGCTTTCGGAAGACTACTGTGAATCAAAGCGTGACGAATCACTCTAAATTTAGATAATAAAAGATTTACATATCATGGAAAAATTGTACGGAAAAAAATATTGTGCATTATTTGTTCGTCAAAAAAAAATGTTTGTTAATATCAAATGCGTGAAAATGCAAACAATATATAATAATATAATATATTGAGCTACCAGGAGAAAACTTTATAGTAAAAATTATTATAGTATCAAGCAAAATATATAAAAACTTGTAAAATTGTATAATTTTAGTAAGAAAAAAATAGAAAATAATGTCAATTAATGTAAAAAAAAAGTTTTACAGTAAATACAGATAACATTGATACTTTTGTTATTGTGTATGATGGCAGCAAACTTTTTAGCGAGATATAAGTTACGGTAAAGTATTTATACTCTATATAGCTATGTATCCAATTTGGTCCATTTCTCAATAGTTACACAATAAATTTTACAGATAACATATATCATTCAAAAAGTGTTTTCTGCAGTTAATTGATTAATATTTGTTTTCTACGGTTTGTAATCATAGTTTATTTAAATTGTGTTCTTCTGAATTTCAGAGATAAGTTTATGTTTCATATAATTACACACGTCCACAAAAAATTTTTTCGGAAAGCAACTGGGACCGCAGTAGACGATTCTTATAGATTTTGAGTAGCTAAAATCGAAACCAGGCTCCATTTTGCTCTAACGTCAGAATTTTCAAGAAAGTGAAATTATGTAGATAAAAAACAGCAATTTTTGGCGCTGTAACAATGTAATCAACAAACCGTTACAAAAAAGGAATGTTAAACAATTTCAATGCGCAAACATGACTTAAAAAAGAAGTTTATGTGCGTGCGTGTATGTCGCATTGGTTACTGCCGGCATTAGCGTAATCCAAAATGTACCGCGAGGAGGTCGCACGGTCGGGTTTACATCTCATTGGTAGTATCTCGTTTGGACACGTAACGATTGGACATGGCTTGATTGGACACCCACAATTGCACACGCACAATTGGACACCACACGATTGGACATTGCATTATTGGACACCGCACGCTTGAACACAGCACGATTGGACACACACACACATTCACATGTGTTTGTAGATTTTCAATACAATTTATGTAGATTAGTGATTTGGACGGGATGGGTGCGGGAGGGGGGCCAAAGCCCCACCTTACACCCCCTCCGCGCGCGCGCGCGTGCGTGTGTGTGTGTGTGTGTGTGTGTGTGTGTGTGTGTGTGTGTGTGTGTGTGTGTGTGTGTGCGTGCGTGCGTGGGTGTGCATGTGCGAAACATTTTCTGCACCACAATGGGTTTGCGATTTTTCATGCAAAACGAGATGCTCGTAAAAATACGTATATAGACGTTTGCCATTTACATTTTTTTCTGGCAAAGCGACGCTTTTTTCTGCCGGATGTTTCTAAGGTTAGATAATCTGTCATATGATATTATTGTTTTTCACTAGAAAACTGTGCGGTGTCCAATAATGAGAGGGTGCCGTTAGTGCACGGTGCAATAGCGCACATTCCGATAGCACACATAGCGATTTAGTAAATTCCCGATAGCGCACATCCCGATAGCACACGTCCCGATTTCGCACAGTAAAAAAAGCATATTAGTCCAATAGCGCTCAAAGTAAAAAAGCGCATTATCTCGATAGCGCACATCCCGATATCGCACAATGAAAGAGACATATTATCCCGACAGTGCACAAAGTAAAAACCACATTATCCCGATAGCGCACAACCCGATAGCGCACATTCCAATAGCGTGAGTGAGTGCGCACAGATCAAAATTGAGAGCCTCCCCCAGTAATGCGCACGGACCAAATGCAATTCATGTACATTGCAAGCAGAGTAAAGTCCACATAGGTTAGCGACTTAGACGGGGTGGGTGCGGGAGGGAAGCCGAAGGCTTCCTTTGCACCCCCTCGTGTGTGTTTGTGTATGTGTGTGTGTGTGTGTGTATGTGTGTGTATGTGTGTATGTGTGTGTGTGTGTGTGTATGTGTGCGCGCGTGCAAAGCATTCACTGCATCACATGGGTTTGCGACTTTCCGTGTGTGCATTTGGTCCGTGCGCATGTGCAGTGTGCGCATTTGGTCTGTGTCCGTTTCGCACTGTGTCCGTTTGTTACTGTGTCCATTTCACTCAGCTTGCTGTGTCCGTTTATTACTGTGCGCATCTGGGGCTCGATTCTTGAAGTCATTCGCAAGAGAAACGTATACGCAAATACTCGCTTTAACAGAAAGTTGTAAGTTTATTGGTTAATAGCCATACGATAGCCAATAAATTTCCAACTTTTCTGTAAGATCAGAATTTGCGAATACGTTTCTCTTGCGAATGAATTCAAGAATAGAGCCCCTGGGACTCACTCCAGAAAATCAATGCTGTCCGCAAATTGTAGTTTCCAAGCATAAAATTCGACATGTTCAACACTATTAAAAACTACGCTGTTGTATGAAACTTGTATTGTTGTGAGTTGAAAATTTTTATCAGATGTTAAAACAAGAAAATAGCGCCAATGACGCGGTTTGACGGTAACTACATTGACAGCTAACGCCATCTATGGGAAATTTCCAGTTTTATATTTACAGACCTGGTAGACCCTATTGGACACATTAGCAATCGGATACATAACGTTTGAATCGTCGGACATAGAATTAATTGCACATGGACCCGATTGCGCACCGACCTATTTGCACACGGATCCGATAGCACACGATACGATTCCGCATCGCAGAATAATGCAAAAACAACCCAAATAGCACAGAAAATTTATCATAAATATTTATAAATATTTTACAAATTTGTTTTCAAAAAATATTTTTTTTTAATTATATAATTACTTTTTATATATTATTTAGAAATAAAAATTATTATCAACAATATATAGAATACATTTTTTAAATGTATTGAAAAATATTTATGGTATATTCAACTCAAAATATTTTTTATATTTTTTTATAATAATAGTATAATCATTTATTTTTAATATTTTCATAAATATTTATCATAATTTTTTTATACTTGGCAAACTCGAACATAAAAATATGTACAAAATATTTATTATAAATATATTTCCTTCTTATAAATATTTTATAAATGTTTTATAAGTATTTTGTGCTATGAGTTTCTTGTTGAAAATGCAAATGCATCATCTGAGGGAGCCATTTTAATCCGAGTATTTTGGTTGCGCAGTTGTCGAATGTGATTGGTAAGCCTTGGTCTTGGCTGTCGGTGACAGTCCTGAATAAGTCGAGATGAGTTGCGTGTCACTTTGCTAGTGGGAAGCCGCTTGCCATGCAGAGGTCCTTCAATTGATATGCAACTTCCTGGAGTTTTTGCATTGTATCTTGCACTAGTTGTTGTACCACCAAATATATCATCGACATATCTGCTGATGGATGGCACAGCCAGTGGAAAGGGCATAGCGGAATAAGCAGGTGAAATCTGCCCCCGCACTAATCGAGCTCAAATTGATATCATTAGTTGGCACCCTTGAGATGTAAAACTTCCCCAAATATTAGCTACAAAATTGCATTTTTGGGGGAGTTATGGAGAGGGAAAGAAAAATAAAGAAAGTGGTTTTTTTCGAAAATGGTTGGACCGATTTTAATGAAAAAAATATATGTTGTAGACATCGTTTAGACAAGTTTAAGAAAATTTTAAGTAATTTTTGTGGTTAAAAAAAACTTGATAAAAAAATTTTTTAATTTTTTATGAATTTTTTTTAGGGTGATAGTTCTGAGATACCACTCTTATATTTTCACAAAAACATCTCTAGATTTTCTTCTTTAACACATATTTTTTTCAAATCAATCGGAGTGGTGGAACATGGTTAAAAATAATAATTCACACCGTGCCGCCGTGCCGCGCCGCGCCGGCTGGGCGACCGGGCCGCGGCGCACGGCGATTGTTGTCATGTTGAACTTGCATACTAATTGCAGTGTTGCAATGTTTAGTTGCCAAGAAAAATTATAATATAATAATATAAAATATAATAACACATATAATATTTCCAGGACGTCTGCAATTAGCCTATAAAACTTATCGTTTCGGCAGTTTACCACAAAGAAATCGCCTCTCACATTATCTATCATCAAGGTGCTTTTTTAATGTGAGTTCCCTTGCCTCTCACATTATCTATTATCGAGATGCTTTTTTAAAGTGAGTCCCCTCGCCTCCTACATTATCTATTACCGAGGTCCTTTTTCAAAGTGATTCCCCTCGCCTCTCACATTATCTTTTTGGCGAATGGACTCACATTAAAAAAGCACCTCGATGATAGATAATGTGAGAGGCGAGAAAATTCACATTAAAAAAGCATCCCGATAATAGATAATGTGAGAGACAAAAGAACTCACATTCAAAAAGCACACCGATGATAAATAATGTAAGAGGCAAGGGAACTCACATTAAAAAAGCACCCCGAACATATGGAATTTAAAAACGTACTGCAATCTCCTCGTGATGAACTGCCGAAACGATAAGTTTTATAGCCTAATTGCAGAGACTGAGTCCCAGATGCGCACAGTAATAAACGGACACAGCAGGCTGAGTGAAACGGACACAGACCAAATGTGCACAGACCAAATGCACACGGACCAGATACACACGGGCCAAATGCGCACAGACCAAACGGACACAGTAACCTACAAACTTATTATGGGTTGCGACTTTTCGGGCATCTCTATTTGTTCCGTATGTTATTATATTTTATATTATTATATTATAATTTTTCTTGGCAACTAAACATTGCAACACTGCAACTAGTATGTAAGTTCAACATGACAATAATTGCCGTGCGCCGCGGCCCGGTCGCCCAGCCGGCGCGGCGCGGCACGGCGCGCGGCGGCGCGGTGTAAATTATTATTTTAAATCATGTTCCACCACTCTGATTAATTTAAAAAAAAATGTGTTAAAGGAGAAGATCTAGAGATGTTTTTGTGAAAATATAAAAGTGGTATCTCAGAACTATCACCCCCAAAAAAATTCATTAAAAATTCAAAAATTTTTTTATCGGGTTTTTTTTACCACAAAAATTACTTAAAATTTTCTCAAACTTGTCTAAATGATGTTTACAACATATATTTTTTTCATTAAAATCGGTCCAACCATTTTCGAAAAAAACCACTTTCTTTATTTTTCTTTCCCCCTCCATAACTCCCCCAAAAATGCAATTTTGTAATTAATATTTGGGGAAGTTTTACATCTCAAGGGTGCCAACTAATGATATCAATTTGAGCTCGATTAGTGCGGGGGCAGATTTCACCTGCTTATTCCGCTATGCCCTTTATGTCTTTTATCCTCTGCTAATTATAAAATAGTTCGTACAACCAAGAACGGTGCGGCCTTTGTCCCATAGGTGACCGTTGTTGGGTGATATGGCACCTTATTGATTGTCCATCCAGAGTATCCGCTGTAAATCCCAGTCATCCTCGTGAATCTTAATTTGCCTGTCATCTGTCATGGACATCTTTGTGATGTCCGTGGCAAAAATGTGATGATGTTTCCGTATCCACAGTAGAACATCTGAGATGTTCAGATGCAATTTAGCTCCAGTGTACATGAGGTCGTTGATAGAGTAGTCTGATGTTGACACGCTAGAGCCATTAAAAACCACCAGCAGTTTTGTTGTTGTACTGTCAGGCTTGAGGCTGACACCATGATGCGGCAAATAATAATGTGAGTGTTGACTGGAGATGAATGATGCCTTCGTCATGTGTGGTTGAGTGTTTCGTAATCAGTCATAAACTGTTGATAAAGACATTAATAGCTCACATTCCTTGAAAATCGCTTACGTAATCCTTTGAGACATTGATGAGCGGCGTTGTAGAAATTACCCAAGAGATCTACTGGTAATTTAAGTGGAACGCGGACGATGTACCTCTTTGAAGAATCGCGGGAGGGTGTGGTCCTGAGGAATGTTCCTCGCACCTCTGTTTGTCAGAGTGAGTCCCAGATGCGCACAGTAATAAACGGACACAGTAGGCTGAATGAAACAGACAGACCAAATGCGCACAGACCAAATGCGCACAAACCAAATGCGCACGGACCAGATGCGCACAGTCGCAAACCTATGTGGTGCAGAGAATGCTTTGCACACACACATACACACGGGAAGTGCAAGGGGGGCTTCGCCCCCCCCTCCCGCACCCACTCCGTCGGTAGAGGTGCCCGAAAAGTCGCAACCCATGTGGTAAGTTTGTTGGTTACTGTGTCCGTTTGGTCTGTGCGCATTTGGTTCTTGCGCATTTGGTCCGTGTGCATCTGGTCCTCGCGCATTTGGTCTGTGTCCGTTTCACTCAGCCTGCTGTGTCTGTTTATTACTGCGCACATCTGGGACGCTCCCGTTCGTCAGGGGTGAATCGATAGACATTGTGAGTAGGCACCTCCTCTTGAACCCAGAATTTCGTCAACAGCTCATTAACAGAGTGAGTCCCAGATGCGCACAGTAATAAACGGACACAGCAGGCTGAGTGAAACGGACACAGTAATAAATGGACACAGTAATAAACGGATACAGTAACAAACGAACACAGTAACAAACGGACACATTAACAAACGGACACAGTAACAAACAGACACAGACCAAATGCGCACATTGCACATGCGCACACGGAAAGTCGCAAACCCATGTGATGCAGTGAATACTTTGCACGCACACACGCACCCCGTCCAAGTCGCTATCCTATGTGGACTTTACTCTGCTTGCAATGTACATGGATTGCATTTGGTTCGTGCGCATGTGCAGTGTGCACATTTGGTCTGTGTCCGTTTGTTATTGTGTCCGTTTATTACTGTGTCCGTTTATTACTGTGTCCGTTTGTTACTGTGTCTGTTTGTTACTGTGTTCGTTTCGCACTGTGTCCGTTTGTTACTGTGTCCGTTTGTTACTGTGTTCGTTTCGCACTGTGTCCGTTTGTTACTGTGTCCGTTTGTTACCGTGTCCGTTCATTACTGTGTCCTTTTGGTCTGTGTCCGTTTCACTCAGCCTGCTGTGTCCGTTTATTACTGTGCGCATCTGAAACGCTCCCCAAGCGGGTCTTTGTTGGATTGAACAGCAACATGATATGTTGACGTGCATATTACCTTTCTGTTGACTGGTCCAAGAATAAACCATCCGAAAATGGAGAGTTGCGCTATCGGCTTAAATGGAGAATGCCTAATTATATTGGGCCTGATGATTTGCCCATAAGCGTCTGCTTTATAAGGATGTCGACTGGCCGCGGGATAAGAAATTCAAGATCGGTTAATGCCAAGTTTTTGGGATGCGGCCATTCTTTGGGTTCCATTTCAAAAGATAGTAAGATTGATGTAACTGTCTTGAGGATATAAACTTGAACGGTGGCAGTCGAGTCTGAATATGTCGAGCATAAAGTGAGCGACACGACTCCTCGTGTCTGAGTATACTCCTTGCCTCCAATTTTAGTGATGAAAATGCCTGAGTATTGACGAGGGATGTTGAGCTGTCGAATGAGATTTTCCGTGACAAAGGTGAGTTCTGAGCTTGAGTCGATGAGTACACGCAATGAGTGAAAAGTTGTGGATGAGTAGACGCAATGAGTGATGAGTTGTGGATGAGCTGATGAGTGCCAAAGCTGTGGCAAGTAACGTTGAGCGGGATGAGCGGACATGTGTGCTGGGCTCGACGATTGCACCGTCTCTTCAACTTGAGGACATTACCGGCAAACCGTTGTTTGACGGAACGGACGAAGCTGTTGGGCGTGCGTCATGCAGCATTGTGTAGTGACGCTCTGTGCATTTCTTGCAGCCTCTCTGGGTCTTGCACGATCGGATGTCGTGGCGCCCTAAGCAGTTGAAGCAGAGACGCTTATTCACTGCGACCTTGTACCGATTTAGTACGGAGAGATCTCTAAATTTGGCGCACGAAGTGTGGTCCCGCGTCAATAAGTGTTGTTACAAATTGCAGCAGTCGCACGGGTATTACCTGGCTGAAACGCTTGACAAATCACTTCTTTGAGACGTTTGGTAAGTGGCTGCCTTCCTGTAGGAGGCTACAGATAGGCTAGAACCCAGCTGAGATGACGTCGACTTGATCCTCTCGAGAGCCCGTATGCGAGAGGTAAGGAACTCCTCGAACTTCTCGAACTTCGGGTACTCTCGCGTGGCACCAACCGCGTTCTCCCACTGTTTATGCGTGACGCGATCAAGAAGTTGTATAACTTGATATACCACTGCGGATTCCCCCAGCTCCCCCCGAACTCCTAATGCCTCGAGTGTCTTGAGTGTTTCCCTGACACCAGTGAGGAGATTGTCGAGCGCTGCCGCCTTCCTCGGAACCGGCGTTGAGTTGGCAAAGGGCTTGTCAAGGCATGAGTGGACGAGTAAAGTTTGTTGTCGTACCTGTCCTTGAGTACCCAGATAGCAAGCTCACGTCATTTTGACGTCCCAAAATGGTCATTTACTGACTATTCTTGACGTCATGAAATAACGCCCTTATGACGTTAAAATGACGGTCGAATGTCACAAATTCCTGACGTCATGAAATGTACCGTATTTTGACGTCATAGAATGACGTTAACAATATGTTGTCAAAAAGATCTCTAAAAGATATCCTGTTTCTGAAAATGATAACATAAAGAGACTTCTAAAAGATAACATATAATGTCAGAATGTTAACCAATGCGTCGTTTTTTGAGAACAGAAAGATATCATGAAACTAATATCTAAAAGATTTCTTAAATCGGATATCTTTAAACTGCAACTAGAAATAAAAAAATAAAATAAAAATTTCATTTTTTTTTATTATTCTTATCAACAGTACATACTAAATTTGGGACAAATTTTTATTAATTAATTAAATTTAAATTATATTATTTTATTTTACTTTTACTTGCCGCTGATACAGGTTTTGAATCCGGGACCTTAAGATTACAAACCTTGTTCTCTATCTGCTACGTCAGTTTGAATCATCGATATGGGTACTTGTTATTGTTTACATATATCTATATGTTATAAACTGTCGCAATTATATTATTCTTTATAAAAGCAATTAAATTTTGCAAAACATATTAAAAATAAATAGCATTAATTAACTTATTTACTTATTAATTTCATTGTTAAATTTAACTTTTTCCATAACCTTTATAATTTGATGGAAATTGCGATTTATTTAGCATTAAGACTTTGAAGCGTTCAAATGGTTAATTTGACCATTTTGAAATTATTTCCAAGATATCTAAATGTTTTCTTAAGAAAGTTCTCTTAAAGTTGAATATAATATGCTTATATAATATGCTTATGCCTTACGCCTTAAATCTCATTGTATAGACACCGCTTTAGACCGTGTCTAAAATACGTCTTAATGACGTCTTTATGTCCCGATTTTGGATGTGTGCTGTCTGGGAAAATAATCGTTAGATCATGACTGAAATATGACTTCGAAATAACGTCATCATGACGTCAATTTTAGGTCATGTAAAAAAATGGTCATTTTGACGACATATGACAAGATATGACCATTTTGGGACGTCAAAATGACGTGGGCTTGCTACCTGGGTAGATCTTAGGAGAGTCCGAGGAGTGGCACCTGTTTGGCTACGTCAATATTAACCACTTTAATATTAGCCGCGCGTCAGTATTGACCACGTCATTATTGCCCACGCGTCAATATTGACCACGTCATTATTGGCCACGTCACTATTGGCCACGCGTCAATATTGCCCACGTCATTATTGCTCACGTCAATATAATCAATTTTGTTTTGTTTAGCGTGGATAATCGCAAACCCATGTGGTGCAGAGAAATGCTTTACACACACACACACACACACACACACACACACACACACACACACACACACACACACACACACACACACACACACACACACACACACACACACAGGAAAGTTCAAGGGGGGCCTTAGGCCCCCCTCCCGCACCCACCCCGTCTAAGTCGCAAACCCATATACAGTAATAATTCGCCACATCACTATTGGCCACGCGTCACTATTGACGTAGCCAATAGTGACGCGTGGGCAATAATGATGCGTGTGTAATATTGACGCGTGGCCAATAGTGACGTGGCCAATATTGACGCCTGAATAATAATGATGTGGTCAATATTGACGCGCGGCCAATATTGACGTGGTCATTATTGACGTGGGCAATATCACGCGTGGCCAATATTGACGTGGCCAATATTGACGCGTGGCCATTATTGACGTAAGCAATATTGACGTAGCCAATTCACCCCATAGTCAATCGGGATCATGGTCAATATTGACGTGGCCAATCGGGACCGTGGCCAATATTGATGTGGGCAAACAAGACGCTCCCGAGTCCGAGTGAGTCACCCGTCATGGGGCGTCCGGAGATTAGCTGAGCTGGTGCGCCCTCCAGCGAAGAGCGAAGGTAGTGAAGCCTCTCAACATTTGTAAGCTGTTGGTTGCATAGGATCATACTTATAAAAAGATCCCGAAGGCCACGCTTAGTACTCCCCAGAGAATTTAGAGAGTGAGATGTCTAAGAGGCAGAAATGCACTCGTTGTTCCTCGCTAGATGCTGAGGTCGTTTCCGTCGGAGCAGGTAGAGGTGTCAATGAGTGGCGGAGCCTGCCAATGATACGTCTTGCTTGCATGTAATACAGCGTCTCCTCCCGATGAGCATTTTTTGAAAAGTACTCATGATGAATGAGCACAGCGGGCCATAAGACCTTGAAGTAGGCGTGTTTTTTTGAGGAATGCCTTATAAGTCTCCTTAATTTTGAGCCAAAATTGATTCACCTCCTTGAGAGATGTCTCTTCGTGAGATCCCGGGGGCATCTCTGCTATGGATTTGGTAGCGGAGATCTGGCCCACCTGCGTCTGCATCTTCAAGGTGAGCTCCGTGGAAAGCCTGACTGGAGACACGTTCCGCGAAGATGAGCGCTCTTCCGACGGCATTTCCAGTTGCGGAGTCACAGGGCGCTTGGCCTTGTTTGCCTTCTGAGATTCTGACATGATGAGATAATCTTAAGACGGAAGGGATGTTTGTAGCACGTGAGGTCGATGAACGTCACTGCGTGGATGAGCGTTGCAGATCACGAGTGTGATGCGTGACTGCGCTGATCACTCGGAGAGCACTTTCCCCGATCCGGCTCGAAAGACCAAAAAATGTTCGCGACTCGCGCAATGAGTTTGCTGCGATTCTATAGAAGTAGGGTGAGAGGACGTCGTGGTACTAATGCTCACAAGTGAAATTCAAATCGCTTTAATAGTACAATTGATATTATAATTTCACACAGTGCTCAGAGCGAGTCTGAGATACTCTGGTACTATCACAGGTAGAGTTCGATAAAATATACACACATGATACATCTAGATGAGATGACAAATGTCTTTCACTGATGTGTAGTCGGTTATAACTCGCACGGGTCAATTCTATTAATCGAGTACCGGCCTAGTAATGTTGATGCCCTTGAGTCGTGTATGCCGCGTGGCACCGGCTTGCGCTTCACGCGGTGAGTGTGAGTGGACAATGATGATGTACTAGAGATGTTCTTGCATGCGTTTGACTAATAAGTTGATTCTGGTCACTAAGTACAATCAAGAGAGTTCGGAATGTCCACGAAATGAGAAGAACTATTTGAATACTTCCTGCGCACTATGGGTGCGTTTGGGAAGACGCTATTAGCGCTATCAGCATCAGTCTATCTTCATTACTCATTAAAAGTAGAACAAGGATAGACTGATGCTGATAGCGCTAATAGCGTCTTCCCGAATGCACCCTATCTCACACGTACGATTTGCATGGTAGCCACGAGCCGAAAGACCGGAAACGAAGGTGAAGCAGCGCCGTCGTCTGCGGTGCCTATCGGGCATGAGCAAGCAGCGCTTATACGGCGCTCCACGATCTGGGTTAGTCTAGCCCGATAGATGCTACCTGACGCGACGGCGCTAGTATTAGATAGTAAAATGATTCTCGAACAATCAGACATAGTAATAAAATCGAAAAACTTACTTTTGTATGTTTACAAAAACACGTGTAACTCTGCAACAATTGAATATATTGACATGAAACTCTGCATAGATGTCAAAGACAGTACTACCAACCCACAAAACAAATAATTTTATGATTTTATAGTATTTACGAAGTTCAAATGAAAAATTCACCTTATTTTTTTATCACAGTAGTATAAACGTCAAATTAAAGTATAAACGTGTCCCATTTTCACTTTATGTCTGCACTGCTCGGAAACTAATAACGTTCCAACGCCAGCTAGTGTCTCTCTAGATTCTTAAGACTTTAAATTATATTATGGTCAATGTCCAGAGTCAATCCTTTCATCTGCTAAATTAGGAGAAAAAATCAAATTTGCCTTGGACTACAAAAATATCCCGGTATGACATTCTAAGTTTAATAATGAAATGGATAAGGTGCTGTGAGATATGCAGTTGTGTATCGGATAAGTGTTGTAAAGACAAAAAACTTTATCTTTTGTCACCAAGCTATTGGCAGTTATATACGTGACTAATACAGCGTAGAGAGCCTCTCTCAGAGACTCTCTAGTACGGCGAAGAATATGAGATTATTTAGAATGCTCGAAGGACTCTTATAATAGCAAATCGGCCGAAGTTTAATTGATAAGCAATTGTTAAGCAATTAAAAATTTAATCAGCGAAGATGATATAGACACTTACGTACAACGCCCGGATTATGTTAATTGCGATAATACTTTACCAAAACAAAAGTGATGTGCTTTTTGCACAAGAAAAGACGACCATAAAACAATTATTTATTGCTAAAATGTCTACGTACTATGCCCATACAGCACAAAAGCTTGCAGCAACATTGCTGCAACGTTGCAACATTGCATATTGCGATGTAATGTTTTAGAGATATTGCAAAAACATTATTTTACTTCAGCAATGATGCAGCAACATTTTAAAATATTATTAAAATAGTGAAAATAGATAAAATTAATATTCAATACAGTTTGAATAAATATATTACAGTAACTTTTCAAAAATAATGTAAAAGTGATCGTTCTATATTATTTAAAATTTTTCATCTATGGAGATACATGCATTCTGGAGTAGTTTTAATTTGTGTGTAAAACTATTATTATAAATATTATTATGTAGATTTGTGTATAACAGAGTACAAGGTTATTCAAAATTATTTTAGATAACTGTATTTTTTAATTTAACAAATACAGAGTGATTATAGTGACATCAACCAAACGATCATCCGATCAATTCTAACTATATTTTGAATTTAACAACAGAGTGATTACGTCAACCAAAAGATAAATTTTGTAAGTTTTGTCTCTCTCATCTTATAATGTACTTATATAAGATAAAAGACAAAACTTGCAAAGTTTATCTTTTGGTTGAAGTTTCACTAATCACTCTGTATTTGTTAAATTCAAAATAGTTATTTAAAATTAGATGAATTATTTTGAATAATCTTTTTCTGAATAATATTGCATACATATTTTACTGCAATATTGCTAAAATATTACGTAACAATATTTCTAAAAGCGGACATTTTACCATTGCTGCAATCTTGCAGCAACCTTGCAGCAACATTTCACAACGTTTATGCAATATTGCAATCTTGCGTTGAAATGTTGCCACAATGTTGCTGCAATCTTTCTGTGCTGTATGGGTGTGTATCATGATAAATTTTGATTGATTAATAAATAAATTATTTATATATTTATGTGTATATACTCTTATTTTGTCTTTCATTTAATTATATATTTAAAAAACGACGTGCGTAGCGAAGAAAACCTCTTTTGAAAATCGATGATTTTTAATATGCAAAATAATTATATTTTTTAGAAGAACGCATCACGACGTATTCTTTTTTCTTAAAATTTGAACCTTTTTCTTCAAGAAACTGTACTTCAAAGTTGTCCAAAAGTCACATTTTTATTTTTTTTAATAATAGAAAAAGCAAATTTCCTCCAATTTTACCACAAACTCTTTTTTATATTTTTGTTTATAATTTTTTTTCAATTTTTTAAAACGCTTTTTCATGTAAATATTCTAAAACTAGAGATTTTGACGAACAAAACTAAACCTCGAACGTTTAAATCCGTTTAATTTCCAGAAAATCGCACCTGTTTGAGTATTTATGAGATCTCTAGGACCCCAGAGCGGGTTTATGAAAATTTTTTTACGTGTATGTTCTAGGGTTAATGAAAGTTAAATAAAAATAACCTTAAATCTAAAGAACTTTATTCATATAAAGAATTTAAAAAATTAACAGCCTTAAATAAAATTAAGCCTTTAATCGATTTAGCGAGGAATTTTGTCGATATGGAAATCTCGAAAGTGACCATATTACTAGCACACTTAGATGGCCATATTGACAACATTTTATATCATTGTTTAATTTTGTATAACTCGAAATATATACAGCCGAATAAAGAGTTAAATAATAAGAAAGTACTCAAGTGTACATACATTTGGTTAATAATGCGGTTAAATTTAAAAAGAATGAGGAAGTATGTGTAATTAAATGTTAAAATATACCTTAAAAATTTTTCGAAATTCTTAAAAGTAAAAATGCCTTATAACAAATGTTGACTGCTGTGTTTTGTCATTAGCATCATTATATAACAGTAGGTTACTAAACAAATGACATCATAAATAATTACTAGAATTCGTCAGCTAACGGAGATAATATAGGTGACCATAATATCCGCACTGGCCATATTACCACCTTCTCCTCTATATATAAGCGATAGGCTAGAACTCAGCTGTCCCGAAGGAATTAGATACAGGTGAACCTCCAAACAAATGTAGTGCTCAAATTTATTGCTTTCTTTCCACTGACGAATGTTGCAGAGTACAGACGTGCTTTCTGACACGTCTCTCGAAACAATATTGATTTTTTATTTGTGAATTTAATTTAATAGACATTCAATGTATTTATTGTAATTTACATAAGGTATAGTTAGATTTTTCATTTATCTTAATTGATTTAGTGTGTGATGATTGCCATGTTGAAACCGTCTGTTAATTCCTCTTGCATATTCCTCTATGTTTCTAAATTTACTTGAAAAAGGCCAGAAAGCATCCGACCGAAACTTTGTAAGTTTCTTTATACTAATAAATTATTGCCAGATTAATTATTATCTACGAGTTCTATTATCATTCCTTTATTGCTGGGAACTCAACGAATTCCATTTGAAGTGATTGCCTATTTCAAGACAGTCTTCTTCAAATATCGTTTTAATAGATATAAGGTGACTTTTTAATTGGCATATAACAAATTTTTTTTAGAAAGCCTTATATTTAAAAAGTACAACAATTTTGTTAAAAATCTGTTCCAAAATAGATTCGCTTATCCTATGTTTAAGAAAACAATTATATTTTTGTTAATTGATCGTTAAGTAGAATATTAATTTAAATCGGTAATGTTTTTCCTGTATAATTTTTCTAAGCTTACGATAAAAATATAGAAACTTGAAAGAAAAAGTTTATACATTATAATATGTACAATATGCAAATGGATAATTATGTAATATACATATAACTATATGTGGAAATATATTTGCAAAGATAAACTATTAATAAAACACAAATCATGATTTGAAGGGAAATATAAAAGACAGAATGAGCAATTTTAATACATCACTTGTCTTTGCATTTAAATTTCTACTTTTAAACGTTTGTAATCGATGATTATGTTACGATCTAGCCAGTATTATTATTCCGATAAAAAAGAGGAGTGTATGCTCTCTTTTCCATATACAAAAGATTCATGTAGAATCAAAATTACAATATGTACAAATTACAATTCTGATGAAATTATTAATATAGATTACCTCATATTATATGAATAATTTACAAGATAAGACTTGTATATATGGTATAGTGTATTAACTTATGTTAATATATGCAGTACCTTTTTTTTGTCATTTGCGGAAAACTCGAACTTGTCAGCTCTGTACTAATCGTATAAATTTCAATTTTTAATTTTCTTTTGATTAATTAATATACTTTTAATAATGGATATATGTTATTCATATTACAGCATCAAACTTACTGCAAAAAGATTATATTATAATGATATTTTCTAAAGGGCGTATTGCTTGTTTCAGTTACTTAAATAAAAAAATTATAGTTAATATTCTTTAGTGGTCATTACGCCTTACAGTTTATTTTGTAACAAACGTTAGTTATCGGCGAAAAATATAGCATCTGCACGAGTAGTTATTAATCTGTTGATAAAAAAGAATTTAAAAAATTTACTTTTTATTATGAGAATTTGATGGGCAGATAAATCATCGCTCATTAGCAATACTTGCTCAGTCAATCACATGCACTTGTATTCTGCAAATGTGAAAAGAACTTAATTAGCATTTAATTCTCATAGCATTGCGAATAAATTGAATGATATCATGTTTGCACCCAGCGATACATAATTTAAAAACGAACCTCGATAACTTTCAATCTATTTCTGATGTTTATCTTGCAAGCGTTTTGTTATTTGCATAGTTGTTCATGAATAAACATTAATGATCTGCGTCTTATCTCGTGCACGTGGAATGCCAAACGTGGCATTTGGAAATCGGAAAAAAGTGAAATTCGTGATACTATCTTAATTTATTGTTAGTTTTGAATTTTATTTTATAATAATTGTATTTCTGCAATGTCAGATTTGTAATATTTATACATATTATAATAATTGGACTTGATTAATTTTTTAATTATTTTTATGTTTTTGCTTTTACTATATTATTTTAACTAAAACACACAATAGATTTAAACAAATTAAAAAAAAATTTAAATGTACTTAAATTTATTCATTATAATTTATTATTTGCTATTTCATGCAAAATGCGCGCAATATTTTAGCAAATTGGTAACAGATTTTCTTAAAAGTTTATAATAAATTGTTCACATCTGTTATGCAATATGCTTACAATTTGCTGACACAATCTGCTCACAGAATCTAACAGCAAATTAGTGACAGAAATTAAGCAGGATCTACATGCGTGAGCAATTTGACTGCAGATTGATAGTAAAAATCGAGCAAAAATAGCAAATCTTACTCAATTACTACCGCTAATCTATTAATATAGTATGCTCAGCAAGCTTTGTTATATTTTTCATGGCAATTTGCCGATCTTCTGATATTACAGATTCTGTGTGCAATTTATAGTTTTTTTGCTGATCACAATTGGTAGTCGATACTTGGCATGATCTGTTTTCGACAAACTTGTCGATAGGCTGTCTGGGTAAATGCATGTTGATATAAATATTCTTTACTTTAAAACTTAACGATAAAATTAACTAAATACAGTTGTTTTTTGTTAAAATTTTGTTAAAAACCATATGTTTTGTTTAAATAAATTTTGATACATACAGATGTTAAAAATAACAATTTTTAATTCTAAAATTTAGTTTAAAGATATGTCATATCTTATGGAATAACACTAGTGTAACCTTCTCAAAACCATACGTGTTTTAATAAATTTTTTAGGAGAAAATAAAATAAAATGTAATAAATTAAAGTCATAGGTTGTATTTTCTATGTATCAAGGTACAAAAAAATTTTTTTAATAATTAAAAAAATGGTGGCTGTACTGAGTGTCAAAGTTGAAGTTCATTTTTTACGGCTTGCAGTATAATTGCCACAAAAATGCACTTGGGACAAAAAATTAAAAAGATTCTTAAGTAGATAATATTGGCTAGTGAAGTACCTAAGATTATTAAGAAACACTGATTTTTAAAGAAATGGCAACGTTATAAAAAAAATTTCATTTTTTGCTAAAAAATCAGACGAAAAAGTTGAATTACAAAAAAGCTGCTTAATATATCCAAAAAATCTGAAATACTTCACTAGATCATAGTATTGTGACGCTACAGTTAAAATTTCAAATCAATTGGATGAAAATTGTTCGCGTTCTTCTGCAATCCGATTTAAAAACATGGTTTCGAAAAAAACGCGTTTAAAGTTGAGTTACGATTATAATAATTCAAATTTACCTCTAATCTGCAATGTCTGGCCCTTATAATTGTTTTTCTAGATTGTCTTTTTAGTCCTTTTCATAAAGTTTAATGCAAGGTCTACAATGTCAGCAGGAATAATAGAGTAAGGAGTAAGAGTAACAATTGACCAATTAAAAACCAGGAGTAAAAGAAATGGGCAAATCTTATTTCATATTTCTTACTTTTTACTTTTGCTGACATGGTAGACCTTGCATAAGACGATGCTAAACTGCCCATCAAACTTGATTGAGGTCGATAATGCAGTGTCATTCGTTTATCCTTGTTCATGAAAATACTCACTTTAAAATACAAGTCAGTTTATACTTACAAATAAATGGTGTCCCGTGGTTTGGAATAAATTGAGGAATAAGACGTCAAATTACGATTACAAGCCATAAAAAAAAGTGTACATGTGATCATATTTTATTTATCTAAGCGCTTTCATTACAGATTTCTGAAAATTTGATCATATAAATATCTTTTTTTATGGCTTGTAATCGTAATTTGAAGAATATAGTCTTATTCCTCAATCTATTCTGAACTGCGGGACGTCATTCATTTGTACGTATAAGCTACATAATTTGTATTTTGAAGCTAATATTTTTATAAACAAATTAAAAAAATGTTTTACATTTTTGGTCTTTATCTAATCGTTCTCGGATTTATTTGTGTACGTACTTTAAACGTGTAAAAGGATTTTTAATTCTGTAAATTCAATTCGAAACTAAATAGTTGAACAGAATGTAAAACAGACGGCTTTAGCATTTTCTTAATGCCTTGGTATTCAATATTTTTTGAGAGCATAAAAGTGCGCGAAGCGCTCAATGCTCATTTTACTTGTTCAGAGGTGCTGAGATGAATCTTAAATTCATTGCATTTAAGGCACTTAAAAGTTTTTGTCCCACAAAAACTATAATGTGGCATCATTTTTGGGATGTTAAAGAACACTTAACAAAAAAATTTTTTTTGAAGCAG
Organism: Monomorium pharaonis; assembly: GCF_013373865.1. Classification (NCBI taxonomy): domain Eukaryota; kingdom Metazoa; phylum Arthropoda; class Insecta; order Hymenoptera; family Formicidae; genus Monomorium; species Monomorium pharaonis. The sequence continues at coordinate 8,648,019 of NC_050476.1, forward strand.
TCACACTAGTGATACTCATTAAGGGATTACTGTGCCAGTACGATGCCATTTTAAACAATTATAAATAAATAAAAACTTTTTTTAATAATTCAATATGTGTATAATAAAATGGTTTATATTTGTTTTTCTAATAAAGCTATATATATATATATATATTATATATATATATATATATTCATTTTGCTCACAAAAAGTTCCCGAACTTAGGTAATCATTTTAGAGCCTCAAGGGTAGTGTTACCCCTTAAAGCATTACTACATAAAAGATACACAACTTTGAAATATTTAAATTTAGCTAGATATTTGAAAATAATTTTGTTAGAACATTAGAATAATTATGACGGATGTTAGTTGTTGAATAATACTATATAAAATTTTAATATTTCATCAAGCAATCAGTGGACTTGAGTGGACTATTTAATTACTTTAAGGGAACAATAAAAATTATTTTTGTATATGTATCTAGCAAAATTTTTATATATTTTAGCAATACTACTTCGACCTTATAAAATCATACATTGTTACATTACTATTATCTTAGGAGTTTGTGTAATATTTTAAATATTTGTATTAATTTGAGCACATTTTTCTTGTTGGTTAAAAAATTATTTTTTGTCTACTCTTAATTCTTTTGTAAATCTTTTTTGGTAAACCTTTACAAAAAGGGAGAGCTCCAATGACTTTGATCTTGACATATGTTGTCAAGGTCACCTTCCTGAATAATGTTCAAGAGATTTTAGCCTTTCGTCGTTTGTTAAAAAGTTATAAAAAAGTTTCATAATTTGCTGTAATTTTTTGATACCATGTACAAGTAAAAAGAAATATGGGTAAATCTTAAAAAAAGGGGACTCAGCCTCAGTGACTTGACCTTGAAATATGTTGGCATATATTGTCCTCCTGAGTTATTAACATTATTAAAGTTATTAACAAAAAAAGTTTTATAAATACGATACATAATATCTCTGCTTTATTTAAAGTCGCAAGACTATGTAGTGTAGAGAATGTATTCCCACATAGAAATTGGCATCCAGTGGACGTCTACTAAACCTCTATAGATCCATGGGACGTCCATGTCTATGGTGGAAGTCAGATGGATGTCTATTAGAGATCCAATAAACTTTGAGTGAGTTTCAGATGCGCACAGATCAAAACGGACACCACCAATCAAATTCTATAAATTTATCCTAACTCTAACTAACTCAGCAATCTGATTGGTGGTGTCCGTTTCGATCTGTGCGCATCTGGGACGCTCCCTAAACTTCATTGAATGTTTACTTCCATGGTGGAAGTCAGATGGACGTCCATTAGAGATCCAGTAAATTTCCATGGCTCCATTAAATGTTTACTTCCATGGTGGAAGTCAGATGGACGTCCATTAGAGATCCAGTAAATTTCGAGAGCGTTCCAGATGCGTACAGATCGTAACTGACACTATCAATCAGATTACTGAATTACCCAGATAACCAGTTTGGTATAATAAAGATATTAGCATCTTGCTATGCATTTATGTCGTCCCTTGTGCTGTTGTTTGCTAGCATTCGATGTCGGAAATAAAATTCTTTGCACGTTTCAAACATTATGCTAGCATTACTTAAGATTAGTGTCGAATGCTAGCAAATAACAGCACAAGGGACGACGTAAATGCGTAGCAAGATGCTAACATCTTTATTAGCAACATAAGAACAATTTGTGCTCATACATACATTTGTGGCTATCTGGGTAGTTAGAATTAGGATAAATTTATAGAATTTGATTGGTGGTATCCGTTTCCATTTGTGCGCATCTGGAACTCACTCTTCATAGCTATGCAGAGATTTATTTCCATGGTGGAAGTAAAATAAACGTCCATTAGAGATTCACTAAACTTCCATGGTGGGGATATTTACTTCTATGGTGGTAGATAGATGATCCATCTTACATCTATAATAGATCTCTGTCAAACATCTTAAAAGATATCCATTATACGTTACGCGGATAATTAATGGAGGTTTCACGAAGCCTCGATGGACGACTGACGGACGATTCATTCATCATTGGTACAGGCTTCACGGAGGCTCGATGAACGACTGACGGACGTTTCGTGGATCGTTAGTAAAGGCTTCACGGAACCTCGATGGACGACTGACGGACGTTTCGTGGATCGTTAGTAAAGGCTTCACGGAACCTCGATGGACGACTGACGGACGTTTCGTGGATCGTTAGTAGAGGCTTCACGGAGCCTTGACGGACGACTGACGGACGTTTCGTGGATTGTAAGTAGAGGCTTCACGGAGCCTCGATGGACGACTGACGGGCGTTTCGTGGATCATTACTAGAGAATTCGTGGAGCCTTGATGGACGATTAATGACCGTTATATTATGGATCAAACAGAGAATTTATAGAAGGGAAGGATGGATGAGATGTATTGTAAATAATAACAATTAAAATTGCAAAAAAAATTTTTTATATTTATTAAAAACATCACCAAATAATAAATATAGAGACTCCTCCATACTTCGCAGCAATTGATAATGATATAATGACATGTTTGATTATTACCCGCAACTATAATTCTTATGTGCATAGATACACTACATCTATATAAAATTCAAAAAATAAAATTATAATAATACGATTTTTTATATAAGTGTTATAATATGATATACATTATGACATATTATAATTGATATTCATAGTCTGGGCTGCTGCGCATGTATTTTGATATATAAAAATATATGCGCAACAACAGTTATCAAACCGACAACTATCGGTAACGGTGTACGGAATACTGACCCTGTAGGCCTATTCTGTAATTCGTTAAGAGCTGTCGGTATCGTTATACTGTCGTTGCGCAGCTTTTTTACCATATAAAATATCTGCGCAACGATACCTCTAGCTAGTAATATTGTCGTTAAGAAGTTAGAGAATAGGCCTACTGGGCCGCAGATATACTGTCGTTGCGCAGCTTTTTTACCATCTAAAATATCTGCGCAACAACTGTATAACGATACCGATATCTCTTACCGAGTTACAGAATCGCTCCACTGGTCTTACTTAAACCGTTTAACAAGTACATACGGTCTTCGTACATTATTAACCAATAAGATGGCTGTGTAAATACAGTCTTAAGACTGCGTTCATAATCATAAATTGAGAACAAACTATGAATATCGTCTTTATTGATCCAGACTTTATTGACACGGATATCTGAAACATATTTAAAATTTGTTATAATATCGTATCATCACAATCGGTCAGATACAATGAACGGAATAAGAAATAGAAAATGGAAATACGGAATTGTTATTCAATATGTTGAATAAGAGGTGTCTCCTATTCTACATACTGGATGCTTTCCAGCAACGACACGGTGCGACACAGAGTATTATTTTATTTTTGTTGTTTACTGGATAGCGATCATGTAACTTTATCCTTAGGGCGGAAACGTGAAAAGTGAACAGTTTCATGTAATTATCTTATTCTATTGTGTTGAATAGAAAGAGACAGTAACTTGAAACTTTTCATTTTTCACGTTTCTGCTGTAGGGGAAAAATTATATGATCGATATCCTGGTATTGAAAAAAGATAGAATGATACTCTGTGGCTGCGGTCGACTTGACGCTACAAATGTTTCAAAGCGTTTGATTGACCAATTAAAACAATGAATTTTACAAATTGAGTAATCAAAAAATGCTTCTAAGCATTCGTAGTGGCAATTCGATCGCACCCTATGTCGCACCTTGTCGTTGCTGGAAAGCACCCATTCCCATTGATGTTTGTTATTCTATATATTGAACTGTTCTCTGTTCCGTTCGTTGTGTCTGACTCTAAGGATGATCGCACACGAAATGACATAAACTGCACAAGCACAGCATAAGACCATTGAACCAATGATCTCCCAATATATGATTTGTTCGCGTCGCTATGCTCCAACACGCTCCTACTTTTTATTTTATAATTTTTATTTAAATAAATTATGATATATAATTGCGTAGAGTTTTTTTATATAGAAATAATTTAATAATCATCCATGCCAAAGCGTAAATTTCTGTCGCGTATCTCAACAAGATGTCGTAAATTAATTCGAGAAGAGAGCGATTATAAATTATTGCCTTATTTAATGAAGAATCTAGAATTAATTCGCACGCAATTTTAAATAATTCTACCCCGGATAATGATCATGACAAGATTGTCAATTTTAATAATACTATTTCCGAATGTGATACTTCTTTAATTAATAAACAAAAAGCAATAGATTTATTATTTTCCAATTTAACAAATATTTCTGCACCTGATATTTCTTTAAATAATATACTTTTTCACCGAGAGGACAGTGTAATGGAAGATACTATAAAAAAGAGATGATAATAATTCAGAAAAAGAAAACGATTTTTAAGACATTTTTAATACATTGGGCTGTCAGGCATCGTATTTCTCATGTAGCGTTATCGCATTTATTATCCGGTTTGAGAACAGCGCATCCAACTTTTCCTAATTTCTCAAAATGTGCAAAGACGTTATTACATATACCACAATCCTCACCATTATCATTGAAATGTTTCCTGGACAATATTGTCATTTTGGTATTGAACATGGTATTTTTCAATTCTTATCCACAAGCAAGAATACGGTTTCATCTTGTATTCAGATTCAAATTGGTATCAATGGTCTTCTAATTTCTCAATCAAACTCAAATCAGTTATGGCCCATTTTAGGTCGAATTATGTCTCACAAGAAAGTAATTCTTATAGGTTGTTATTTCGGAAAAACCAAACCAACGGATACGAATAAATTTCTACAACAATTTGTAGAAAATGTCAATAATTTAATTAATAAGGGCATAACTTATAACGAGAAAACATTTGTAGTATTAATAGACTCTATCATATGTAATGCTCCTGCTAAGTCTTTCTTACTAAAATTATTCTTATTAAAGGGCATACGGGCTATTTCAGCGAGTGAGTCCTAGATGCGCACAGATCGAAATGGATACCACCAATCAAATTCTATAAATTTATCCTAACTCCAAGTTTCCAAATACTTTCTTAATATCAGACGTTTTATTACTAAAGAATTTGCAAGAAAGCCATGAGAAATACAAGATTTTGCACAGTGAAAAGCAACTGAATTGAGACAATTTCTGTTATATACCGGTCCTGTTATTACAAAGAGAATTAAATTCTGATATTTTCTCCAATTTTCTTACTTTGCACATTGCTGTTCGCATTTTATGTCAGAAAAGTCCAATCGAATATATTGACTATGCGGATAAATTAATGAAACATTTTGTTAAATGCTTTATTCAAATTTACGGACCCGAATTTGTATCCCATAATATTCTTTTACATATAACTGACTGCGTAAAACAATTTGGACTTAGATACTTTTAGTACTTTTGCGTTTGAAAACTTTATGAAAGAGTTGAAATCAACTTTAAGAAAACCGGATAAACCATTAAAGCAAATTAGCAATTTGCTATGCGGAGATGAGTTTTTGTAACATAAATTCTAACAATATAAATGTTTCATCAAAAATTAACGTAAAATCCCCATATGAAAGTAATCCATTGATATCGGGTTGTTACAGCCCGCAATTTTCGAAGATTGAATTTCTTCAGTTTATTATTTCAATTAAATCTCTTGATAATTGTTGTCTTATAGAAAATGATATCGTCTGTTTAAAAAATATCGCAACATCGAGTGAAGGCAATTACGTTGTAGATCGATAAATTTAAAATTGTTGAGGAACTTTATAATTATCTATGCAGCTCTGTCCGTTTGGATATATTTAAAGTCAGTAAATTATCCGCTCTTCAAGTTTGACTTTTATATAAAATTAATTACAAATTTATAAAATTATCATACACAGAAAATGATAAAGAAGATAAAAAAGTTTTTGCAATAATACCGTTAATAAGCACTGCGCATTTATAATGTATAACATAGATGTATATATATATATCATGCTACGCTTCGTATAATCTTCTTATTAGGAAAAATTGTATACGTGATCTATAGATGAGATGACAAAACAAATTTTCTCGTGCAAAGGTCTAAATAGATCTTGTGTGTATGTGTGTTTACGATGTTCGCGGAAATAAATTTATTAAGAGTTTCAGGTGAAAATGCCGAATCAATGATTTATTGTCGCAGAATTCTTCGACGGTATTCAAGTAATATAAAAAATTTGGTTACAAAATGAGGATTTGTGTAAATATCCTCCACATTACAAAACAGATTCAAGAATTCGGAAAGCGATTGAAAAAGAAGAAACGCCAGCTTCTTATTAGGTTGTTTTAAAATTGATCGGATTTTTGGCAAGTATTGTAAGTATTTAAGTAAAATCCAATGAAGTAAAATAGCTTTCAATTTTTTTTTAGTACTTATTAATAATATTTAATAAATTGCAGCTTCCCTACAAAAGGCCGATGAAAAAGCAGAAAAGGCAATCTATACGTCAGACATGGATACCGATAAGGAAGCGAGAAGAAATAAAAAATTTAGAGCGAATACGATTATATCCTCGTCCGAAGAAGAACCACGCATCATTCTACCATCTGCTCCATGTCCACCAAAATGTAAGTACGAATCGAAACGTAAGCGAATTTCTTATGTTTGTAATACATAAACGAAATTCATATTTTACATTTTTAAAAATTTATATTTCATTTTGTATTAAAAAGTCAACGATTGTACAATTATACAAGTGAACCTAAAAGTTCAACCACGACATGTTCTGGGGATTTTGCGAAAAGAAACAGCGAATCATAAAAGGTCCCAAATTCAAGCTCCAACTTATATTTGCAAGGTATATTAATTAAATTTTTTTATAATGTTAAAACTGCATAATTATATTTATATAATTATGTAATTACATAATTATAAATATGTATTGACCTATATTTCATATTTGCAGTCATTTAAACGTAATTATTATCCTAAATTTATTTCAAATACCAAATCATACATTAATTATATATTTCATATGTAGGTGTGGATAAGTATAATATTTCCAATGTAACGGCAATATATCCAACAGAGGAAAATAAAGATTTAAATAGGGACGTGAATAAAAGGGAGGAAATCGGGCAAAGCTGTATACAAGAGAAAGAGAGTCAAAGAGAGAAAAGAGATGACCATTTAAATTGTCAATCTTCACAAGATGCAAGTAAATATTCATTCAAATGGTAAGTAAATATTCACGGAGGTATAATTAATGGAGGTGGAGGAGTCTTGATACATTGTAATTTTCAACATAATGCTGCAATAGTAAGTTAACGTACATTTACATTAGTGTTAAATACAATATAAAAATTTTAGTAAAAGAGGCAATTATATAAAATAATCGAACTTGTTATTATGTAAAATAATATTTTGATAATTGAATACATGTAGTGCATTCTACAATTACTACCAAGTGCAATGTATAATCAATTTTAATAAATAATTCCGCAATAACGACTACAATAATATTATTTCATAGTTTCACATTTTATATAAGACTTTATTTAATTAAACTAAGTGTAAAAAGTAGAGATGGGCGATACAGTAGAAAATATCGATATTGCGTATCGATACGTATTATAAATAAGAATATCGATATACACTAAAAATATCGCATTAAAAATATTGATATTTAATAGTATCGATACTCGATACTGTCCATAATCCATACCTCTTTTGAGAACAAAGCGGTCCGCTAATCATTGTCATCGTTAAATCATTTAGTTTTGTAATTAATGTAAACTAATTTTCTTAAGTATGTAGTTTAAGTATGGAACTCTGTTGCAAACAATTTATCAAATTATTGTTCAAAAAGAAAAAATTAATTACAACAAATACATATGCAATAAGTAGTCTAATGTCGGTTTTATTATTTCCACATATAATAAGAAAAAATGTTATAGAAATATTAAATATTAATATAACTTATTAATATAATTCTTAATATAAATGATCTTAAAAACTAATTATCTTAAACTAATTAATCTTACAACTTAAAACTAATAAACCTTACAACTTAAGCGAATTACATTTTAATATTCCGGGTGCTTCTTATCAAAAGTGAAAAACAGTGTGCACTCGCGATCGGACGAGAAAACAAAAAATCTGTGGAATTAACGGACCGTATAGGAAGTTCGATATCCCTGTTCGAATATCGATACAGGTTAATATCGGAAATCAAAATATCGATACAAAATATCAATATTCGACATCAAAAATATCGGTACATAGGTGTATCGATACTGTATCGCCCATCCCTAGTAAAAAGCTTTTCTTTCCTTTTTGTTAAAAATCTTTCTTCTACTTTAAAAAATGATTAACTGTTGAGATTATTAATAACAACCAAAGAAAATGATATAGGAAAATTGTTAAGAAAAATATAGGGAGGGTCCCAGATGCGCACAGGTCAAAACGGACACCAATTAGATTGCTGAATTAGTTAGAGTTAGAATAAATTTATAGAATTTGATTGGTGGTGTCCGTTTCGATTTGTGCGCATCTGGGACTCACTCAAAATATGAGTAATGCTAAAACTCCATGTCTGCGATAAGCTCCGGCAAACGCATGCGGTGACCAATCAGCAACCAGACGCAGGTCGGGTTCCGGCAAGTCACAGCAAGCGCTTGAATTCTGATTGGTCACCGCATGCGTTTGCCGGAACTCACCGCATACATGGAGTCTTAGCATAAGTTTCCAACGAGAGTTCAAATCGGGTTAGAGTCGGGCCAATTAGCCAATAGTTATGCTGGTTACAACGGAAGTAACCTAATTTCTGTTGTGACCAGCATAGCCATTGGCTAATTGGTCCGACTCTGACCCGATTTGGACCTTTGGTGTAAACTTACTTCTATATTGCTACATTCAAAATCAAAATTATATATGTTACTTTAAATGAACTTTGAATAAACAGCATATATCAAATCCATCATGTATAAAATATTCTCAAATCAATTGGCGGAGAAATATAATTGGGAAGGTCGATGCGGAAAAAAACCATTACGCAAATTGAAACTGATAAAAGTGATTTTCAATAAGTACTACATAGCAGTATGCACAGGCAAAAATTTTTATGAACAATTATGGCATGTTTTCAAATATGCCCTGATAGCACAAAGAGTTTCAGTTATGTTGCAGAGACGTTTCAATGTTTCGATTGTGTATCATCACATTTTTAATATTTCTGAGACTACCTTTTTTTTAAACATTACATTTGCAACATTTCTGCAATCTTAATGGAAACTTTACGTTTGAAATGTATCTGCAACATAGTATTTTGTAATATTACAAATACAAAATTTCTGAAACCTTTCATATGATACGTTTGGCGCACATTCTCGGCAACGCGGGTACAGCGCCAAAGAGCATTATGCAAGTTACGCCTCATGTCATGGCATCCTCATGTATATGCATATGGGTTATACGTGTGTTTATGGTAAATAAATATATAATTATATATAATTTATTTATTGCAAATAAAAAATAAAGATTTGTACAAGTAATATTTTGTAAATATTTATAAATATATCATAAATATTTTTATAATATTTATGATAAATCTTTATGATCTGTCAAATCTAAGACCACAAAAATATTTATAAAATATTTGGATAAATATTTGTAAAATATTCAAATAAATATTATAAATATTTTGTAAATATTTTATAAATATTGTGTGCTGTCTGGGATATAATTTAGTTTTATCAAAAGAACAGAACAAAAAATATTTTTATAAGTTATTCCACATGTTATTTCGCATATGTAAAAATCAGTAAAAAAAACTGTACATTTATATTTATACATACATATTTATATTTATTTATAAATATTATTGAACTATACGTTTCACGTTTCTGACAATGGGTATTTTCACAATGGAAGTGCTGCATATATAGGACATGTACCCAAATATTTTTTGAAACGCCAAAATAACAGCAACTTTTCCCAGATAGCACAGGACGTCCTCAGGATCATCCTGAATATGTCCCGGGATGTCCTGGGATCTTGTCAGGATATAATAGTTGTATTATTGTAAATATTTTATGTATAAATTTGACTTTTAAAGTAAGTTTAGAATGTTAAATTCTGTAATAGTATTAATATAAATTGAAATTTTACTCATGTCTTGAGGACATCCTTGGGATGTCCTGAGGATATATGTATTCTAGCTGAAAACGTTATTCTTAAAATATTGTATAAAGAGTTTCATTAGCTACAAAATGTCTGAAAATAAACTAAATATAATGACTGTATAAATACCAGACATTTTAGATAGCCTAGAATGTTCTAAGAATATGATATTCTGAAAGTCCGTTCAGGACGTTCTAAGAGAGTCCTCAGGACATCCTACGAACGTCCTCAGGACATCCTAAAATAGTATTCAGGGACATCCTGGACGTATAGTAATTTTTGAAAAAGACGGGTAAATTAATATAGCAAGTGAGAAATCTTTGAATATCGTACGTATTTCTAGAATGTATTGCAAAATCAAATGTGTAAAAATGTTGACTTCAAAGTCAGATTGAATGTCTACATTTATTGAAACAATATGGCATATTAGCAATACTAAAAAATTATAAAAAATGACATTAAATAATTTTTTTATTTTATTTTATACAAACGGCGCAAAAACAGTTTTTTTAATAAGTTATTCCACATGCTATTTCGCGCGCATATGTAAAAATGATTTAAAAAAACTGTAAAACTTTATATTTATTTATAAAAATATAAGTTAACTATATATGTTTCATCCTTCTGACAACATCTACTGTAATGATCTATAACAAATATGTATGCATAAACAAGAAATACTCATGGATCATCACGAAGCGTTAGGAAGCGTATGGTCTTCGAAGTCAAGCATCGTCGGCGATGGTTGATACTTGGATGGGTGACCGTTTTCTCGGGTACAGAGATTAAACATGCTTTAACAGGTACAACTGTCGCTGAAACATGTATAGTCTCTTCTTCCTCTTACAAAATTATTGTAGAGATAATTTGAACTTTTAATTTTTTGTTAAAGTTTTTTTTCAATTCTCAAAAACTGTTAAAAATACTTAGAAATATTTAAAAAATTTTCTAAATTAATCGGAATTTTTTATTTTTTAAATTTTTCTGAGAAACGTTTCAATTCTTACAAAAAATCGATACATTTATCAAAAATCCTAAAAAAAAAAAAATCTAAAAAATCTGACAAAAAGTGGTCATTGTTTGCTATTCCTGAGGATGTCCTGAGGAAATCCTATGATATCCTCAGAACATCCGATGGACTGTTCTCAGGATGTCCGATGGACTGTCCTCAGGATGTCCTGAGGACTAAAAAGTGGCGCTCGTTTGCTATTCCTCAGGATGTCCTGAGGACGTCCAGGGATAAAATCAGGATGTCCTCAAAATATCCACGAAGTCCGTCCTGGACGTCCTGAGGACGTCCTAAGGACGTCCGTGTGCTATCTGGGTTACTACCTAGGATAGTCATATTCCCGTAATATTTCAGAAACGTTCTTGCGGACCAAAGCGGACATTTTGACATTGCTGCAACCTAATAGAAACATCCCAGTGAACACAGTAATATAGCAGCAGTGTAACAGCAATGTAACCGAATATAACAGGTTACGTTACTCTGAAATTACACGTAACTTACATGTAAGTTACAATTTCCGACTCAGCAATATAACATGTTATAATTACATGTTATCTAACCGTTACACAACAGTTACAAAGAAAAATGAAATAAAATAAAAATTTCATTTTTTTTAAATTATTTTTATCAACAGCACATACTACATTTAGAATAATTTTTATTAATTAATTAAATTTAATTTATGTAATTTTTTATTTTATTCTTACTTGCCGCTGCTAGGTTTGAACCCGGGACCTTAGGATGACGAACCTTGTACTCTACCTGCTACGCCAATTTGACTCATCGATATGGGTACTTGTTATTGTCTACATATACCTATATGTTATAAACTGACGCAACTATATTATTTTTTATAAAAGCAATTAAATTTTGCAAAACATTAAAAATAAATAGCATTAATTTATTTACTTAATAATTTCATTGTTAAATTTATCTTTTTCCATAACCTTAATAATTTGATGGAAATTGCGATCTATTTAGCATTAATCTTTGAAGCGTTCAAATGATTAATTAGATGGTTAACTAGATAAATCGTAATTCTAAGAAAAATTGAATAGTATACATTTATTTTTCTGTTTTTGTTCAGCACATAATGAATTTAGATTTTGTGCATTTTTTGTGCGCAGTAATTGTAGACAAACCGTTATTTTTGAAAACATTATCTTTATAATAATTTTTTTTATTATCAAATAGATCTGTCATTCAGGATGTTATAATGTTGTCTGATTTCTGAGTCAACTACGACGCATTGTTCGTAATAACATTGATACGAACGTGTTATGTTACGATTATACAATTTTTGTTGAATAACTGTAACGCCAAAACGATGTATAACAGCTATATCACTTGCGTATAACAAATATTACGTAACAGGTTATTTCCATGTCATATCCCAGACAGCACATGTAGATTATGAGAACGATAATAGGATATTGCGAAAGTATATTGCAATATTCGTATAATATTAGAGATACGTCTGTGATATGGCGAGTATATACTCATAACGTACTACGTCCGCGTTGCCTTATCCCATAGAATTTCGTTGGCAGTTTATGAGAATATACCGAATATATCTTAAGAATGTTATATGTATGTCTAAAGTATATTTTCAGTATATTCACAATATGTCTACAGTATGTTCACATTATATGGGCTCATGCATAATGAGAGGAATAAGGAACAAGGAATTAAACATACAGAATTAGCAAGAAGAAATAAGAAGAGGAATTAATCATTTTGCACATCAGGAAGCTATCGCAAAAAATGAAGCGTAATATCTGTTGAATACGCTGGGGTCTTTGACTATACAGGGTGTAATGTAATCGGAAGCCATCCCGTAATGGAAAGATAGACGGCATCGAGATGAACATAAAAGTCCAATATTGTCTTGGGTTAGGTCTATCAATAATCGAGATATAAATTTTTCAAATTGTACGAATGAGAGCGCGCCGTGTGAAGAGCCTAGACGCTCGAGCTGTAGCGCGGCCCACTGTGTCGAGCATTGGCTGCCGGCGGCGGGGGGAAGAAGGAGAAGCGGTGCCGCTGCCTGTGCTTCGCCGCCCTCGCGTCTCACCGCACCGCGCCAACACTCGTGGCGATGGCAGCTATGCACATTCGCGATTACTTGACAAATTAGGAGTTAGCAAAGATATGACAAATTAAAACCGTAATAAACTGCTGTGATTAAGAAAGTCGAAAAAGCGAAAGCGATAGATACTTATGGAATCTACAAATAATTTAATTTCTATTGTAATTGTGAATAAGTAAATTAATAAAAGTTTTTCGTACATTCACGAAAGATTCTTTCTTTTTTTTAAATATCTTGTATCATGCCTGATCTAACGATTTCGTGATAAATTATACGATACGATCGTAATTATACTTGGAGATGTTAATGTCACCAGTTGTACGTGCTGGAACTATCTTGCTTGGATAATTAGGCTGGCTGGTTTGGATAATTCCACTCGCGTAGTTTAAGTTGTCGCGAGAAATAATTACACTATTAAACACCTTATATAGGATTTATTGTGGAACAGTTCAACAAAGGTTCAGTCCGTACAAGTACGAAAAAATTGCTGATTTCGGCCGCAGCGAGATTTAATATTCGATGCTACTAGTTTGAGCGCTCAAGAGAGAGTGTCGATCACTCGCGTTCTCCGTGGTAAAATCGTTACCCGCGTTCGCAGTCTTTATTGTTGTAGAAGGGGGATTTTTCCCGCGCATTCCTCGCTGTTTAACTGAGTACCGAACATCCCGCCGGCCTTGAAAGGATTACTTTCGAAAAATACATAAGTCAATACAAATTGCTATGATTTACAGCATGTCAATCAGGTGAATATTCGCTTAATTATAAAACATAAGTATATACGCAATTAACACGTTTAAGATGCGCACAGTATTTTTGTTACTGTGTTTGTTCCTTGTCCTCCAGTGGCAGCATGGCTATTTTGGTTATCGGACGAGTAATGCTGCCCCTCGTCGTCCTCAAGGTGGCCGATCGGGTAACTCCGTCGGCGCCTGTGTGCAGCTGCTCTATTCTTCCGAGGAGCCCACTGCATCGGTCCCAGTCCAGGTTGTCGGATTAATGCGATTCGTCCGACTTTGCATCGCTCTCCCTTACTCGTTTTCCACTTTTGACGCTCAATTAACGTGTGCAGGTATTCCGCGCTCCAGCGTTTCCAAAAATGTTGGCGCATCTGCTCCACACGCTGCCACCGCTTCAACCAATTCTCCTTTTCTTCAGTCAAATTAGGGGTAGGGAAACTGTTCAATGCCGAACCAATCAAGAAATGACCGGGTGTAATACATTTTAAATCGCTGGGGTCTGTACTCAACGGGGTGAGTGGCCGCGAATTCATCACCGCCTCGATCTCGCAGAATAGTGTTTGCGCCTCTTCCAACGTGAGGCCCGCGTTACCAACTACTTTACGCATGTGTGATTTGGCTGATTTGACAGCCGCCTCCCACAGACCTCCAAAATGTGGCGCATGGGGCGGTATAAAATGCCACGTTATCTCGTGGCTTCGTAGGCTTTCCTTTATTGTTCGTTGGGACTGCTCGTCTTTAATAAGATCGTAAAATTCGCTGATTTGTCTATTGGCCCCGACAAACGTTGTGCCGTTATCGGAGTAAATATCCGTTGGGCTTCCTCTACGCGACACAAATCGTTTTAACGCTCCTAAAAACGCCTCTATCGTGAGATCGCTCACGATCTCGATGTGTGCGGCCTTGGTCGCGAAGCACACAAATATTGCTATATAGGCCTTATGTGACCTCGCATTGCGCCGCTTTCCCTCCTTTAGAAATATCGGACCGGCGTAATCGACACCCGTGTGCGTGAATGGTCGCGATACCGTAACCCGAGCTTTCAGTAGATCTGCCATCAGGGCCTGTGATACACTTGGTTTACATTTAAAACATGTGATACAATTTTTTATAATTTTTCGTGCCGTTGATCGCACGGCTAAAGGCCAAAAGCGTTGGCGTACCGCGTGTATCGTTGCCTGTAGGCCTGCATGTAAGTTCCGCGCATGCTCGCTCTTTATGACGAGTTTTGTTAAACAGTGACCCTTTGGCAATAATATCGGATGGCGCGTGTCGTATGACAATGCAGAATTTTTAAGTCTGCCCCCGACTCTAATTATTCCGTTTCCGTCGAGAAATGGCGTTAATGATAAAAGTTTGCTTGAGGTCGCGATCGCTCGCCCCTCCTCCATCGCGCGATATTCCTCGGGAAACGATTCGCGCTGCACGGCCCTGGTCAACACCCTTAAGGCCGTTGTCATTTCGTTGTGCGACACAAATGACCCCCGATACGCGACTCGACGCGCGAATCGCAAGCAATAGGCGACGACTCGCAGCACTCTACCCAAACTCGAATGCCTGCCAATGATATTTCGTGTGACTGATTGTTCCGGTACAAGCGCCACCGCGACTACTCTTTTCTGTTCAGGTAACTCCTGCAATGAATCGTCGATCGTCCGACTCGGCCAATACTGTTCGCTCGATTTTAAGAACTCCGGCCCGTTCCACCACATTGAGTGATTCGCCAATTCCGACGGACAAATTCCGCGCGACAGGACGTCCGCCGGATTGTCCGCCGACGGCACGTGACGCCAACTCGAAACCCTGGTGAGACTCTGAATTTCCCCCACGCGGTTCGCCACAAAAGTCGCCCATTTCCGCGACGGAGAAGAAATCCACTGTAATGCTATGGTGGAATCCGTCCACAAGAATAATTTCGTTCTCGACAAATTGATCGCCGATCTGATTTTTTCAATTAGCCTAGCCAACAATAATGCCGCGTTTAGCTCCAATCGTGGTATAGATATTGCTTTTACAGGAGCGACTCGTGATTTGGAAATTAATAGTTCAATTCGCGGCTGTCTGTTTGTCGATTCTCTCCGTATGTACACGCACGCGCCGTACGCGCGCTCGCTTGCGTCGCAGAAACCATGTATCTGCACGCGCGCCGCCCCCCCCCCGCTGAAACCTGTCCAACGAGGCAGGCGCAGCTGATTCACGTGCGGTAATTGCTCCCGGAATTTTTTCCATCTTTCTTCCGGCAGGGACTCGTCCCATTCGAGCCCGGACTGCCAGATATCCTGCATAATTATTTTTGCTATTATTATTATCGGACCTAATAGCCCCAACGGATCGAACAGGCTCGCGGTTTCCGCCAATATCGCGCGTTTTGTACCTCGAATGCCCCTCGCCCCCTGCTCGTATTGAAATCTGAACTTATCGTCGCGCGGTTCCCAAAATATTCCGAGCACCTTATGTCCATCCTCTTTGCCCAGCGCTCTGCCCCGTGGTTCGTCCCCGTCATCATTTAGTGTTTCGGAGTAATTAGATGCCCATTTGCTCAGCTCGAACCGACCGCGTGCCAGCAACTTTACCACCTCCTTGCGCGCGCGTTCCGCCTCGCGTTTCGTGTCGGCCCCCGTGAGCAGATCGTCCACGTAGAAATCGCGAGTCACGCATCTTGATCCCAATGGAAATTCCGAGGCATATTTTTCCCCCAGATCTTTCAGGCATCGCGTCGCGAGGAACGATGCGGAGCTCGTTCCATACGTCACCGTGAGTAATTCGTACGTATCAACCGGCGCCTTTGGATTGTCGCGCCATAGTATTCGTTGCAGTCTCGTTTGCGAACCGTCGAGCAATATTTGTCGATACATTTTTATCACGTCCGCGGCAAACGCATAAGCAAATGAGCGGAACCGTGTCAGAATAGTTATAAGGTCCTCCTGTATCATTGGCCCGACCATTAACGCATCATTAAGTGAATATCCCGTGCTCGTTTTACACGACGCGTCGAAGACCACTCGTAACTTTCCGCTCTTCATTACGCCGTGATGCGGTAGATAAACTGTCGTTCCTTCGTCATGGTCGGCCGCCGTAACCCGTCGCATATGTCCCAATCGCTCGTACTCTCGCAAAAATCGCGCGTAGGACTCCCGGAAGCCGGAATCAGACTCGAGACGTTTCTCCAAATTGTAAAATCGTTTCAGGGCAATCTTTCGCGACTCGCCGATCCGGCAAAAGACGTCCGGTTTTATTGGTAATTTCACTATGTACCTTCCCTGCTCGTTAATACGCGCGTTCTCCATAAAATGCGACTCACACGCACGCTCGTCCATCGAGTGCCCACACGGACCGTTCGCGATTTCCTCCGTCTGCCAAAATCTTTCTAATTGCGTGTGCAACATGGCGTTGCTAACGGCCGCGTGCAATACGCGCGCCTCGCTAGTTGGAGATGAGTCGTCGATGGTGCGTCCAGCGAGAATCCAGCCGAGACGCGTTTTCTGCAGTGTCGGATGATCAGAATTAGCCGCGATTTGTCCCACGCATAACAACCGCCAGAACAACTCCGTGCCGATCAACATGTCTACACTTGCCGACATGTTGAATTGCGGGTCTGCGAGTTTAATTCCGGCCGGCAGTTTAAATGCCCGGCGCTTTATGGTGGTCGCGGGTATTCCGTCCGTGATTCGATCTGCAACCACGCAGTCTATGTTTGCCGTAAACGAATTCACGCGTGATCTTAGTTTCACATTGGCTATTTGATTTGACATTGACGACGCACCGCCTATACCGGAAATAGATATACTCGTCGGTCGCGGCGCGAGACGCAGGGCACCGAGAAATTCGCCCGTTATGAAATTTACTTGCGAGCCAGAATCGAGGAGAACTCGACACATTCTGCGTGTATTGTTTTTATCATAAACATAGATAATCGCCGTAGACAATAGCACGTCCCGTCCGCTCCGCTCGACCGCCGCGTGCGCGCTAACGCTAGCCGTATTCACCGTCCCGGACGATCCGTCTGACTCATTGCCGCGCGGATTCGTGCCATCGCCCCCCGGCTCGCGCGTCGAATGCAAAAAAGTGTTGTGCTTTAACCCGCACGTTCTGCAACCGCCCGACGCACATTTGTTGGCCGCGTGTGTCGAGGTGCGCAGGCAGTTTAGGCAAATTTTTCGTCGACGCATCTCAGTTATTCGCCGATCAATGGGCAACTTTAAAAACTCCTTGCGCGCATAAACCGTGTGCTCGCCCATACAATAATAGCACTTGCCGCGAACCGTAGCGACACACGCCGCTTGCCGTCCGCCATTGCCACCCTGTGCCCGCGCACCCGCTCGACCAGGCACGCTCACGTCTCTCTTGCTCACCACCTCCAAGGTCTGGCAGCGGTGAGCAACAAACTCTAAAAATTGTTTCAGTGTGGGTAACTCTGTGCCCTTCAGTGAGGCATGCCACTCTCGAGAGGTAACGGAATCTAATTTCGCGCTTATAATATAGATTAAGAGGTCGTCCCACTTGTCAGCTGGACGTCCCAGCGCGGTCAATGCCCGTATATGTCTTGAAACGCCATCCGATATTTGCCTTAATCCGTTAGCATTTTCTTTGTTTATTGCCGTTAGCTCTAGCATGGCCTTTACATGCGATTGAACGATGATTCGTTTGTTATCGTATCGTTCCTTAAGCAAACTCCAAGTGAGGTCGTAATTCCGCTCCGATATTTCCAAAGCGTTCACAACATTTATTGCCTGGCCGGCCAAGGACGATCGCAAATATTGGAATTTTTGAATGTTACTTAACGATTCGTTATTATGAATTAATGTCTTAAATGAATCATAGAAAGGAAACCATTCGTCGTAATTTCCACAAAAATTAGGTAGATTAATCTTTGGTAAACGCACGTGGGCAGCATGCTCCGTACTGTACTGCGTTGGGCTTCGCGACGCCCGCGGCTGTACTACCGGTTGCGCTGATGCGGGCCTCATTAATTGTCGAATTTGCGCACACAACGCATAATACGCCTCCTCGAAATTCGCTCTATCGCTAACTTCTTCGTTACCTCCTTCTATTGATTCGATTTTAGATTGTATATCGTCATATTCGTTAAAAATTATTTCTAACCGCGACCGTCTTTCTTCTAACTGAGCCGCGATTTCCGGAGTTACTTCATTCACGCTATTGACAAATGTTTCGATTCGCGTACATGAAGCCTTTATTGTACCTCGTCGCCTCCTCCACGCAATAGCGTTGTTCGCTAGTGAGCTCGCGCCCGCCGAACCGGAGTCGAGCGGCATATCGTCTTTTATCGTTACAATGCAAAAAAGAAATGCAAGTGATTGGCACGGTCAAATGAACAGTCTCCCCCGTTTCCCGTGACTATAGTAAGTCAGTCTTGTTGTACCTCAATTGTCGAGTATCGTTATTGGAACGTTCCCTGGTCACCAACTGAAGCTCCAGGCGCGATCGCCGCCTCCGCCGCAGTCGTGGTGTACCGTATTTCGCCTTCAAGAGGTCCTCTCTCCTTTTGCCTTGCTTGTGGACTCGCCTTCCGTCTCAAGTTGACTCGTTCCAATGATGACCGAGAAATCCGGCTCGAAGGACCAAAAATGTGTACGTGCTGGAACTATCTTGCTTGGATAATTAGGCTGGCTGGTTTGGATAATTCCACTCGCGTAGTTTAAGTTGTCGCGAGAAATAATTACACTATTAAACACCTTATATAGGATTTATTGTGGAACAGTTCAACAAAGGTTCAGTCCGTACAAGTACGAAAAAATTGCTGATTTCGGCCGCAGCGAGATTTAATATTCGATGCTACTAGTTTGAGCGCTCAAGAGAGAGTGTCGATCACTCGCGTTCTCCGTGGTAAAATCGTTACCCGCGTTCGCAGTCTTTATTGTTGTAGAAGGGGGATTTTTCCCGCGCATTCCTCGCTGTTTAACTGAGTACCGAACACCAGTATGGTTAACAACAAAGCGTTTTCTTTCGTAATTATACAATAGAGAACTTAAGTTTACGGCATATTCCAACAGAACTATTAAACATGATGTCTCCGTAGATATTTTGTCATATTCCAACGAGAAAATATACTTTCTTAACAGGAAACGAGAGAACGATAGACAATGATATCACTTCTTGAAATTCTTTTTTTTTTATTCAGACAAGTAATGGATTACGAAAAAGAAATCAATTAGATTTTTGTATTTTTCTTGATATCTATTCTGAATCAATCAGTAAAAATCTGTCGTAATTAATAATGTAATTAAAGATAAAAGAAATTACGAGTTCCCTATTGTTATGAAAGAAAAACTCTTCGTTATATTAATAATATTTGATATTGAACATCTCTAAGCATAATTATCGTAGAAGACATAATCTATTGTGAAATCGTTACATCAAAAGATATTTTTCTATCGTGTTATGAACAATAAGTGTAACATATTATATGAATATATCGCGCATTTTATAATTTTCTAATTAAATATTTACGAAATAAGAATGTATGAAGAATCAATCGTAGATATTAATCGTGATAAACCTTCGTTAATTTAACATTCCATGGAAAAAAAACAATAAGAAACGATGAGAGAATTTGATGCGGCAAATATTATAATACACTTATAAAAGAAAATTATCACTTTAAAAATCAATCGTGAATTTATGGTAATTTTTTATTAATGTTTTCATCAAGGATTTAACAGTACGACACAATTCGATAAGAAGCAAAATTAGAATTGTATGATACTGTAAATAAGATATTTAAGAAAAAGAAAGAATCTTTCGTGAATGTACGAAAAACTTTTATTAATTTACTTATTCACAATTACGATAGAAATTAGATTATTTGTAGATTCCATAAGTATCTATCGCTTTCGCTTTTTCGACTTTCTTAATCACAGCAGTTTATTACGGATTTAATTTGTCATATCTTTGCTAACTCTTAATTTGTCAAGTAATCGCGAATGTGCATAGCTGCCATCGTCACGAGTGTTGGCGCGGTGCGGTGAGACGCGAGGGCGGCGAAGCACAGGCAGCGGCACCGCTTCTCCTTCTTCCCCCCGCCGCCGGCAGCCAATGCTCGACACAGTGGGCCGCGCTACAGCTCGAGCGTCTCGGCTCTTCACACGGCGCGCTCTCATTCGTACAAATTGAAAAATTTATATCTCGATTATTGATAGACCTAACCCAAGACAATATTGGACTTTTATGTTCATCTCGATCCCGTCTATCTTTCCATTACGGGATGGCTTCTGATTACATTACACCCTGTATAAGTATGGACTGCTAGCGTAGATCTTAGGCTGTCGCCAACATTGAACAGCGCTATAAAATACCAACGGGAAAACGGCGAACTAAACTGCGCTGCCATGCTCGTGTTGTCTCAAGTTGTCAGTGCTTAGATTATTAAAGTATAATTCTGTGATAAAAAATGGTTGTATATTGCTTTGTTAAGGGATGCACATCTTCTAAATACAAAAAGCAAGAAAATCAAGAACCTGTGTCATTTTATGGGTAAGTTAATATTTAACTTAATACATATATTTATTTACAATTTCTTGTAGTGATATTTTAATTTCTATTCATTAAAACTAATTGATTTTTAAATTCTATTAAATTCTGTTGTATTTGTTTTATTATCCAGATTTCCAAGTGATCCAAATCTGCGTGCTCAATGGGTTAAGGCCTTGGCAGAAATTAATCAGCAACTGAATGTCGATGCCTTACCAAAATATGCCAAAATCTGTAATCTGCATTTTAGAGCAGAAGAAATAGAAAAACATGGTTTCAGGCATTTTCGTTTGAAACCAAACTCGTGAGGCATACATTAACAAAAACAGTTATTTTTTCCGGCCAGTAACATATAAGTATAGATGTTATAAAATATGTTTTTTTAATGTATTATTTTAATATTTTATTTGAAGTTTTGTTTAAAATGTTATATTTTAATATTTTATCTAATAAATATTTCTAAGAAAATATATTTTACAATTTTAATTTATATTATAACCAAAAATATTCTTTCTACAATTGATATAACCTCATGACATTTAAATTTCCCGGATTTTTGGTATTTGAGGGCGCTGAAAATTGCGTCAATGTTGGCGACACGGACCTCTCACTTGCTCTAATGCGAAAAATAGAACGTTAGCAGTCCATACTTATATAGTCAAAGGCTGGGGTGCTTTGGGAAATTATGCTCAGATAATTGTAGGTTATAACCTAAATAATATATGTATATATACAATATATATATATTATTATAGTTTACGTTACTATATTATATCTTATGTACATACCAGAGTTATCTGGGCGTAATTCCTGAGAAAACCACGTTGTCCGTGAGTTCGTGTTCGCACGTTCACACCCTACACTTCACCACGTGTCTGCATCACACGGCAGACGAAAATGCGTAACGTTATAGATTATAGATAGCGTTGACATGATTCACGCGGATATTTTGGAAATATGTGATAGATATACATGAGATATATCATAGGATATTTTACGGATGTTTTGAGTATATTCCCAGCAAACACCAATATATAACCATTACATTGCTGCAATAAAACGGAATGTAACAGGTAATATTACATGAACGTTACATGTAACATTCCTGTTAGTTATAATTTCCTACTCATGTGATGTTGTAGTTACATAACATAAATATAGCGTAGAACTGAACTGTTATATAACTATAATCGAGATGTTTTGTAATGGCAATATAAACTATTATATTGCTGTTATAAAAAATAATTACAGTGTTGTTATATATGTACATGTATATATTTCAGCACATAATTCCCAGGAGGTTAAGTACTTAAATTAAGTTTACATAAAACAAAAAATACTTTTGAATGCAATTTCGTTGTTTTATGTAAAATTAATTTAAGAACTTGACTTCCTGAAAATTGTAAGTGCTAAAATTATAAAGGATAGATATAATTATAAAGGAAAAAGATAACATTAAAAATAGTCTTTTCAATAAACTTCTTAATATATTTAACACATATATTTATCAACAAAATAAACTTATATCTAAACAAATGTATACATATTATACTTTATGATTATTAGTAAATATATTTTAAAAATAATTTTTAAAAACATAAAAAACGAGGGAAAATAAGAGAAAAACATTAAATAAACTTCACGTAATGTTGAACTAAATTATAGCTTTGCTCCAACTGTCAATCACAATCTCAACGTCAATCACGTCTCCTATAGTTTTATAAAATCCGAAATTGTCAGGACATGATAGTGACATGAGTGCGCTTCCATTTGAGTTCAGTTTTCTGTAAAAAGAAAATAATAAATAATATTATATAACGCTCACCAATACACTAATTCATATATAAAACATTAAATACGTATTTAGAATATTCGAGGATTGGTACGAATAAACCGTCATGCGCATGTACGCATCTCGCCATTTTGCACGCTGGTGCACGCGCAACCGACGCAACGCCGCAACATGATGACGTGCGCGAGGTTAGCAGCGAGTCAGTTTTTAGTTTTATGCATAATTTGCATATTTTACATCGTGAAGGAAAATACGACTGTGCTTAATTTGAAGTTTAGTCTAACACAATGGGTTGTATAATCAGATAAGTCTCACAAAATTTTTATTTTTTTGTATGGAGTAAGTATTCTGAGATAAGATTAA
Source organism: Monomorium pharaonis (assembly GCF_013373865.1). Lineage (NCBI taxonomy): Eukaryota > Metazoa > Arthropoda > Insecta > Hymenoptera > Formicidae > Monomorium > Monomorium pharaonis. The sequence goes on from NC_050476.1 coordinate 8,671,609, forward strand.
TACTTTGTGTTATGTTTTATTTTTAGTTATATTAAAAGCAAGAGAGGAAGAAACACTTTATTTGAGCGTAAAGTAGAAGAAAGAGTAGACGAGTAAGAAAAGAAAGATATAAAAGAGAGATTAACCTCACAGCTTGGAATTTACAGTGTGCCGAACAGAATATGTGGACCTTGAAGGTATCAAATAACATAATTTTACCAAAAAAGTTATAGGATGAAGTGAACAGTTTATTTTTTTGTGTGAGAAAGTATCTATATTACAATCTAACTTGTTTCGAGAAAACCTTCGCAAAAGATTTAATAAAGAACAAGCAATTTGATGAGATTATCATTATTATCATATTTATTATTCGAATTTTAAAGAGAAGCAGTAAGAAATTTTATTAATACATTATTAAAAAATTGTTGGCTGTTACACCAAAATTCTCTTTCTTGTAAGCTGGTGTATGCTATTGATAAAAAATTCACCGAAGTTTGTCTCTGTTTAAGCTTAGCGAACCATTATATAAAGAATTGGCAGAGCAATTCATATCAAAAGGATTATCCAAAGGTGTACCTCCTAGTTCTTCAAGTATGTCATTATCTTATGGCAGGCTAGGTAAGAGAATAATGACAAATGTTATAATTTTATTTTAATATTGTATTGCAACTATGTGACTCTTAAAGGTATCGTACAACCATCTTTTTTAGATTACTGAAATAAATAAAAAGCAAAATCTGATCTGAAACAATTACAACAAAGTATACAGACTAATGTCACTCAACTAACCTGCCGATGATGTGGTCGCAGGCTGTAATATAGGAAATATGTTTATGAATGTCAAAGATTATCTGTAGGTCTTAATCATTTAGTAACTGTCATGCATTTTGTGTCAGCCAGATATACGCCTCAGAATTATACTGATAAAGCTCTTAGTTACATTAAAAACTAAAAAGTAAGTATTTAAATACTCTGTTGTTCCCAAAATAATTTATTCTAATTAATACAATTCTTTTCGTACATTCACAATGATCACATTCAGAATTTTTATTTATATTTTTGATTCTCTAACTTAATTGTTTGTAAATTGAGGCATATATAAGACGAAAGACTACAAAATAGGCATATATGAGACAAAAGACAAAATAAGATATTTTTATTTATAGAATAATTTAAGAATGACCAGTGAATGTGCGTATGATTATTCTGGAAATGTGCACAAAAGTGGAACTTGAGAAGGAACATTTGATTATTCCTATCTCTAATTTGCTGGGTTTTATTCTAAAAACATATAATGGCTATAATTTATTCTTACCTGTTCTAATCCTTGTGAAAATTTCTTCAGCTTTTATAAACTTCAGTTATTCTTTACGTTCTTTTAAATTTTAAGAAGAACAGTTGTCCGAATGATGTAAGAATAATTGACAGAATCCTGTAATATAAAATTAGTTTTAATATGATACGTCTTTATAAATTATATTTATAAGTTTATAACTGCCTTTATATATTGTATGATTTACACATATGCTATGTGACTTTTGCAACTAGAAATGTATGTAAAACTAGCAGCCCGAATAATAAATTATCTTTAAATTTACTTAAGAAATACATTATTTAAATATAAAAATATGTAGTTGTGCAGATCAAAACAAGAAAAATATCGCTATACATTTTGTCAATAATAGGTTTGATAATATACATATCTGTTAGTTTTAACTTTAACGATAAATTTATTGCTTTGCAAGATAGAGTAGAACTTTTATCTGCCATACTTTTTTGTTCATTTTGTGCAAAAATGCATCGAATAAGCAGCGTATACAATTTTATCGAAATTGTATGATGGATCTAAATTGTATAATTATCAATGTACCGTCAATTCCACAATAGATGTTGCATCGAATTAACATGTAATATCAAAAATAAAAAATATATAAAGGCGGTTATAACTTATAAATCTATATTGTTGTTGCTGACTAAACATAACCTACAAAACATGTAGGAAAGATTATAATAAGTTATCTATGATGTATATTATATATAAGAAAATTAATATATGTTAATTAAATGCAGCAACATTTTCTACACCTTTTTATATAATCTTTAATAAATGTTGACTTAAAAAACATAAAGGATTACCTGATTAAAGTCAAGTTGCAAGAAAACAACGTCTCTCTTTCGTCATTATAGCATCCACTAGGGGAAAGCGCGCCTAATGCACGAGATGTACGTTGTGCGATTGAGGTTAGAGTCTCACAAGATTCAAATTTTATAATATCCATATAACATAAGTAAAACAATTGTTGTGTAACCACGCAACATTGTGGTTACATCACTGTCCGGTTATTGTAACATACAAATAACGAAGTAATATTATAGCTTCATAACTTTGTTACATCACATATATGTAGTAAAGTTTCGTAACTATAATATAAATAGAGTGTAACGTCTGTTATATTACATGTTACTCTCACGTTATATTGCATTTATATTTGGTATTTGCTGGGAAGCTTATTTTGTTGATAAATATGTGTTAAATATATTAAGAAGTTTATTAAAAAGACTATTTTTAATGTTATCTTTTTCCTTCATAATTATATCTATTTTTTATAATTTTAGCATTTATAATTTCCAGGAAGAAAAAATTCTTAAATTAATTTTACATAAAACAAGGAAATTGCATTCAAAGAGTATTTTTTGTTTTATGTGAAATTAATTTAAGTACTTGACCTCTTGGGAATTATGTGCTAAAATATATACATATACATATATAACAACACTGTATTTTTTATAACAGCAATATAATAGTTTATATTGCCATTACAAAACATCTCGGTTATGGTTATCTAACAGTTCAGTTCTATGTTATATTTGTGTAATATAACTACAACATCACATGAGTGGGAAATTATAACTAACTGGAATGTTACATGTAACATTCATGTAATATTATCTGTTACATTCCGTTTTATTGCAGTAATGTAATGGTTATATATTGGTGTTTGCTGGGAGTTGCCGTCAATTTGCTGTCAATACGCTGTTAATCACGGATGGCAAATTGATAACACGAGTTGTCGTCAAGTTGCTATCACAAATCACTTTTTTGCGAGTAACAAATTGATGCTAACATATTGCAATCAATTTGCCGTTGTTAGAATTAGAATTCACGTGAGTTTAATTCGACAGACATAATGCTGACGCACCTTGTTCTAAGTTTGTCAAAATTAGTTGCTTCAACGATTGTTGGCGAGCATTGTTTGACAGTAAACTTGTTGCATTTGGCTATCTGGGAAGTTGACAGAAAGTCAACTAAATGTCGACTTATAAATAGTCGACTTCTAGAAATTGAGGAAAAGTCACGACTAGGGCAGCGTTTGGGAAGCGCATATATCCTGTATGTTATCAGTGCTATTGCTCAATCTGCGTCATTCATTAGACGTAAAAGATTTCGTGCTTGGGCCGACAAGAAAAAGAGAATCGGCGTAATTACTAATGCATCGGAAAACGAAACGTCTGCCAAATTATTTATTGAGTTATCATAAATCGCAGATGACTTAAAAGTAAGAACATCACCACCATAATGATTTATTTGATACAGGAGGTTCAGAATCACGATAATAAAGCAGCAAATTATGTTTATTTCTTTGATGTTTTGGGAATTATTCCGAAAACTTTTCCTTATATTTGACAGAACGAGTTAAACATCTACTCATAACCTTAAAAATATACTTCCATCCATTAATTTCCGCGTTTTCAATCTGGGGTCCTATTCTGTACCGGCTACTAACAACTATCGGCGTCGTTGTGCAGGCTTTTTGCCATATAAAATATCTGTGCAACGACACCGATAGTTGTCGGTAGGCAGTACAGAATAGATCCCCTGCATAGAAAGTGACTGAAATCTGACGTTTAAAGTTGACGGAAAGTCAACTTTTCGTTATGACGGGAAGTTGACTTTTAGTCGACGTTTTTGGGGTCATTCGCCGACTATAAGCCGACTTAAAGTCGACTTTCGTCCTTAAAAAAGTCGACTTCAGGCCAAGTCAAGTTTCGATAAAGTCGACTTTAAGTCGACTTAAAGTCGATTTTTTGCTCTTAGGATTCTTCTTCTTCGATTTATGGCATCCGAAATCCTACCCAGATAGCCACAAATGTATGTATGAGCACAAATTGTTCTCATGTTCCTAATAAAGATGTTAGCATCTTGCTATGCATTTACGTCGTCCCTTGTGCTGTTATTTGCTAGCATTCGACACTGATCTTAAGTAATGCTAGCATAATGTTGAAACGTGCAAAGAATTTTATTTCCGACATCGAATGCTAGCAAACAACAGCACAACGGACGACATAAATGCATAGGAAGATGCTAATATCTTTATTATACCAAACTGGCTATCTGGGTATGTCAGGATCCAATGCAGCTGGATGCAACCAATGGCCTGTTCTTTTTAGCTGCACTGATACACTGGTGCAATAAGTTAAAGTGAGACAAATATATTTTTTCTCATTCTAACTTGTTGCACCAGTGCAGCAGTGCAACGAAAAAGAACAGACTACAAGTTACGCAAAACATAAACACGTCGCACTGGTCGCACGTTGTCGCAACTCAAGCGACCAATCAAGCGCGCCGAACCGATATACGCTATTGAGTCTGTTCGTGTCACATGCCCCGACATGCTTCTATTCACCTCAACGCATTCTAATACGTTGATTCCGATGACACCAATCTATTAGAGTGCGTTGAAGTGAGTAGGAGCATGTCGGGGCTAGAGTCCTATAAAAAGAGAAGCGCGATCTTGTTCCTACTTTCTGATTGGTCGATGATTTATAGCCGCCATGTTGAGTTTGAAAGGTCCATGTGACCCATGCGTGTGTGTCACACAATGTAAATAAATGCACACGGTAAGTACACATATACGCAACCCACGCGGCTATACGATCCCAAGATGGCGGCAGGTGGCAAAGTGGGGGTAGAGTTCGCGCTTCTCTGATTATAGAACTCTAGTCGGGGCATGGCGACGCGAACAAACCATCAGAGTTGCAGCAACGGTTGTAAGAAAAAAATTAACCAATTAAAATAACAGTTAAAAACAGCAGAATAAACTGTGAAGCTTGTTTTGTCACATTATATAAGCTTCCCGGAAGCTCAAAAGGTAATTATCGAGGAAAGGGGCTTTTTTACCGATTTGGCTGTAATTTCACTATTTTGTATATTCCGGTGCGTAGAACACGAATCTAGCAGAAAAAAGTGTCGCTCTGCCCCGCGAGACGAAATATTAATTGTTAAAGTTCACTAATTGACAGGTTATGAAACCTGTCATATCGACAAAATGTTGCGACTAAACATGGTCCCGTGGCCATATTACATACAATTAATTGAACGCATTGAAGTGTTTGCACATTTAGCCACGAAGCATGCGCATATATGGCCACGGGACCATGTTCAGTTGCAACATTTTGTTGATATGACAGGTTTCATAACCTGTCAATTAGTGAACTTTAACAATTAATATCTCGTCTCGCGGGGCAGAGCGACACTTTTTTCTGCCAGATTCGTGTTCTACGCACCGGAATATACAAAATAATGAAATTACAGCCAAATCGATGAGAAAGCCCCTCTCCTCGATAATTACCGCTCAAAAATATGAACTTCCTGGGACTTGTTTTGTCGAATTTTATAAACTCTCCGGAAGCTCAAAAATATGAACCCTGGGAGCAAATTCTGCAAGTTCCTTGGGAGCTCAGCAACATTAACTCCCTGGGAGTTTGTTTTATCAAATTTTGTAAGCTCTTTGGGAGCTCCGCAAAATGAACTCCTTGGGAACTTGTTTTGTCGAATTTTATTAGCTTTTCGGAAGCTCAAAAATATGAACTTCCTGGGAGCTTTTTTTTGTTGAATTTTGTAAGCTCCTTGGGAGCTCAGCAAAATGAACTCCTTGGGAGCTTGTTTTGTCGAATTTTGTAAGCTCCTCGGGAGCTCAGCAAAATGAACTCCACGGGGGCTTAATCGGAGCTTTGTGTTGTATGGGATTGTCTGTGAATCGTAGTTAACTGCAGTATTTACAAAATTTCCACACAAAATTTGATGTGGAAAGAGAATGTATTCTTAGAAAACGCGTGGGCGGGGGAAGGGCGGAGCCTGCACTCCCTCCCCGTAATTTTTCCTAACTCTAATCTATTAATTTTACGTCGCTACTTGGTTAATGTGAAAACATTGGATACGAACAGCGTGGAAAGTCGCAACCCACGTGGTACAGTATAAGCGTGGACATAATTTAATCAAATACAATTGAAAAATTGAATATTCGAGCTCAGCATTTTTCTTGGTTTCTGTCCTTCCATTGACTTTCTACACAAAGCAAACCCATTCGGCACTTATACTGCAGTATTAATAAACTTAAACGTAAACGACGTCCACGCTTGTACTGTATCACATAAGTTTGCAACTTTCCACGCTATTTGTTTTCAATGTTTTTACATTAACCAAATAGCGACGAAAAATTGGTGGGTTAGAGTTAGAAAAAATTACGGAAAGAGAGTGCAGGGAGAGGGGCGGAGCTCCTCTCCTGCCCATGCGTTTTCTGAAAATACATTCTCTTTCCAAATTTTGTGTGGAAGGTTTGTGTGACATAGTTATTTCTCAACAAAGTATCATACTTTTGCGTATTTCTGTATAAAGCACCCTTACCAACGGAGTGGATTGGAGCGCAGGAGAAGAAGGTCAAACGCTCCTTCACTTGCATTCCCCCTGTGTGTGTGCGTGCGTGCGTGCGTGCGTGTGTGTGTGTGTGTGTGTTCTATTTTACATGAATATTTTTCAAACTTCTTTTGTTAATAACTCTTTAACGAACAATGATCGACGATTAAGTTATAAGGAAAAGTTACTCAGGGTTATGTCCCTGATAACATATGTAAAGGACATTGAAATCGGAGGTGGCTCCGTAAAGGTAATTAATTACCAAATATTTTAATAAGAAATTATAATAAATGAATTTTTATAAATATTATTACAATTGGCGCATTTATTTTATATTATTATTTGTGTAGAGAAGACGATAAAACAATAGAATAGTAAGACAATTTTCCTAATATAATAGTTTTTTTTTAGGAGCGCACATACACACTTGTCGCCTTTTTTTACCTTTTTTTAAAAAAAGTAATTATGTTTGTTTCAAACACTAACAGATATTTTATCACACAGTTTCTTTGTCAATGTGTCAACTTTATATTTTTTAAAAATACTAATGTTTGATGTTAGTGCACTTTTCTGTCATTCTACCCTTATTTTATATTAAATCTGAATGACAAAGATGGAATTACAAGAAGCACTTTCAAGAATTTCCACTTACCCATTTATTGACCCAGACAGCACAGGACATACTATGGACGTTCATTTCGTGTCCATTTTACGTCCACACATCCATAGCCATAAAATGGACGTCCATCGTATGTTCGATTTCAGACATCCATCAATGGCCAATATTTGGACGTCCATAAGTTATTTGATTTTGGGACCGTATTCATATTGTCGATTTTTAATTATTAAATCAATCTTAATTACTATCTCAGTACACACGATGATTTTCCAGACCCTTATACAATGAGTTTCAGTAAACACAGAACATAGCAGCAACATTGCGGCAATGTTATAACATTGTAGCAATATTACAAAATTGCCACAATGTAGCTGCAATGTTCTGTATTTGCTGGGGTCGTTCGTGTCCGTCCTTAGATTTTATCATTTCTACAAATATATAAAAATTATTAAATGATTCGTATGTATTATAATACTTTTACATTTTTTAAAAGTGTATGATCATATATTAAAAATTAAATTGTATATACATGTTATAATAATCGTCGACAATATTCCAAGAATATTCCAAGATATATATATTATTATATATGTAATATTTTTAAATTTTATTGGTTTCTATTTATATTTAACTTTATTTATAATTATAATATTAATCTGTATTATTAGTAAATAAATAAATATGTATATATATATATATATATATATATATATATATACATACTTATTTGTTTACTAATAATACAGATTAATATTATAATTATAAATAAAGTTAAGTATAAATAAATAATATATATATATACATATATAAATATATATATACATACATATATAAATATATATATACATATAAATAAATAATATATATATACATATACAGGGAGTCCCAGAGCATACTGGTCACTGTTCATAAAAAGGTAGATGGGATCGAGATGAACATAAAAGTTCAATATTGTTGTGGGTTTGGTCTGCTAATAATCGAGATATAAATTTTTTAAATTATGCGAATGAGAGCGCGCCATGCGCGCCGAAGGAAGGGCTCGAGCCGCTCGAGCCATAGCACGGCCTACTGTTTCAAGCATTGGCTGCCGGCGGCGGCGGGGGAAAGAAGGAGAAGCGTGGCGTCGTCGCCGTTCCCACGTCTCGCCGCACCGCGCCTAAGCTCGCGTCGATGGCTGCTACGCACACTCGCGATTACATAACGAGATTATAAATTATTAATAAAAATAGGACAAATTTAAATCGTAATAAGCTTTTGTAAATAAGAAAGTCGAAAGAGAGAAAGCGATGGAAACGTATGGAACCTGCAAATAATATAATATTTGCCGCATCAAATTCTCTCGTTTTTTATAGAATATTAAATTAACGAAGATTTATCACGATTGATTCTTTATACATTCTCCTTTTGTGACCATCTTATTAGAAAATTACGAAATGCACGAAATACTATCCCTAATATGCACTCTTTGTAAAATAACACGATAGAAAAATATTCACGTTTGATCTGACAACTTCAGGATAAATTATTCGATGCAACTTCTACGGTGATTATAGGTAATTAGAGATCAATGTTATGTCAAGTATCGTTAGTATGGTTAACTAGAAATGATTTTCTCTTGTATGTGATAGAGAACTTCGAATTTCTTCTATCGTTAATACATTATAAGTCACTGAAAATCTGTCGTAATTAATAATGCAATTAAAGGTAGAAGAAACTGTAAGTTTTCTATGGTTATAAAAGAAAATCCTTCGTTGTGTTAACAATACATGATATTGAACATTAATTTTTAAGCATAATTATCATAGCATCGCGCCTAAGCTATCGTAAAATCGTTACATCAAGAAGGAATATTTTTCTGTGTTATTACAAAGAGTGTAACATACTATGGATAAGTATTTCGCGCATTTTAATATGACACCTCTCTCTCCCTCTCTCTCTCTCTCTCTCTCTCTCTCTCTCCCCCTCTTTCCCTCTCAAACACTACGTAGTACACAAATACAATAAATATTACCACGTTTAACAACATCTTTAGTTTGTACTATTCTACTTTCATTATGTGTAATTTGAATTAAATTTTAAAAATTATCATTTCTTTATATTTTTAGTGTTACACACGATCGAAAAAAAAATTATCAAAAATTATCACTAAAACTACGATAAATAATCAGCACGATACTTTCTTTCTGAGTGTCGTATCGTGTTTAATGTTAAAAATGTTAAAAAATAGTAATCTTGTTAAAAAAATTTTATGACATTTAATGAAACTCTAATAATATTGATTAGAACTGTTGTTGAAAATGACGTTTATCGTGTTTCTGTAAATACTTTAAAGGGAAAGATATTCCTGCTAAATTACAAAGTATAAAAGTACAAAGTTCAATTTTACATACGAATCAAGAGTAAATAAAAAATTCAATAATGAATAAAAGAATTCAGAGTTTCTTCTACTTTTAATTGCATTATTAATTACGATAGATTTTTAGTGACTTTTAATGTATTAACGATAGAAGAAATTCGAAGTTCTCTATCATATACAAGAGAAAATCATTTCTAGTTAACCATACTAACGATACTTGACATAACATTGATCTCTAATTACTTATAATTACCGTAGAAGTTGCATCGAATAATTTATCCTGAAGTCGTTAGATCAAACGTGAATATTTTTCTATCGTGTTATTTTACAAAGAGTGCATATTAAGGATAGTATTTCGTGCATTTCGTAATTTTCTAATAAGATGGTTACGAAAGGAGAATGTATAAAGATTCAATCGTGATAAATCTTCGTTAATTTAATATTCCATAAAAAACGATGAGAGAATTTGATGCGGCAAATATTATATTATTTGCAGGTTCCATACGTTTCCATCGCTTTCTCTCTTTCGACTTTCTTATTTACAAAAGTTTATTACGATTTAAATTTGTCCTATTTTTATTCATAATTCATAATCTCGTCATGTAATCGCGAGTGTGCGTAGCAGCCATCGACGCGAGCTTAGGCGCGGTGCGGCGAGACGTGGGAACGGCGACGACGCCACGCTTCTCCTTCTTTCCCCCGCCGCCGCCGGCAGCCAATGCTTGAGACAGTAGGCCGTGCTATGGCTCGAGCGGCTCGAGCCCTTCCTTCGGCGCGCAAGGCGCGCTCTCATTCGCATAATTTAAAAAATTTATATCTCGATTATTAGCAGACCAAACCCACAACAATATTGAACTTTTATGTTCATCTCGATCCCATCTACCTTTTTATGAACAGTGACCAGTATGCTCTGGGACTCCCTGTATATATATAAACATTATATTATCTAATATATACATAAACTTCTTAATTACAATAATTTAAAATATAAAATATTAATATTATAATTTAAAATATTACAATTATGTATTTTATTTTATATACCAAATATATAATTTGATTCTGCATTTCAAAGAGTGACCGCAAATTTCGCCCATTTTTCTCCACTCGAATTTCAAATCGAACTATGTGCCAATCAATTCTACATGATGGGACATTAATCTCAGAAAAAATTTAAGTTGAGCATAGGCATAGTTTTGGAGATACGGAAGGTTATAGGTGACTAAATTTTCACTATTATAGTTTTTGAAAATAACATTACATTATAAGCAGCGATTTTATATATATATGTATTTGATGATTTTTTTTATATATGTATTTGATGATTTTTGATGAAAAAAAAGTTATTGTTCTTTTCATTTTCTTACGTCAGTTTTTTAACATAGCAACTAGCAACTTTGTTAATTTAATCCTTTATATTTTTTATAGAATCAAATATAATTTCCACAATTTCTGACTAAAGGATTAGTTCTATCTATTCTAGTATATAGTGCCAAAAAATATAATAATTAAAAATTTTTTTCTACATCAAATGCATATATAAAAAAAATCGCTGCTTATATTGCAATGTTATTTTCAAAACTATACCTTTTCAGTTACGATTTTCGAATAAAGAATTAGTCCTATCGAAAAAATGAAAGAGACCTTTTTTGTGCAGAATTTTAAGACAAACAACTTTTTCTCTAAAACATTCTTTCGTATCTGCATTTGTTTTCAAGAAATTTAAAAAAAATTGAGGGTAGTTTTAATTATTAAACCTTTAAAATACTAAACAACAGGGATGAAGGAGTCAGAAAACCATTTTGACTAATTCTAGTAAAATCTCCACTTTTATTAAAGAAGTATTGGCCTTTTTCTTGTGTATGGACAGTGCTTGGACAATATTGAGAATAGTGAGAATTTAGTCATTTTAACCTTCTGTATCTGCTAAACTACCCCTATGCTAAACTTAAATTTTTTTTTTTAGATTAATGTCCCATCATATAGAATTGATTGGCACATAGTTTGATTTAAAATTTAAGTGTAAAAAAATGGGCGAAAAAACGTGTATTTTTGCGGTTACTCTTTATTATTGCTCATAAACTTCTCCTTTATATTTTTTAAACATTTATTTTAGCAATAATTACGAATACTAGGACACTAAAAAATATGTCCATTTGAGGTCCTTTTAGGTCTATTTCAGGTCCATTTCAGGTCCTTTTTTAGATGTTCAATAGACGTCCGAAGTTGTGAACAACGAGCGTCTATAAAACGTCCATTTGACGTTCGTCGAGCTTTATTTGGTTACCTTATTTGAGTATTCTTGAATAAAGGCACTTTTGCATTTTGTTAAGAATACGTTTTTTAATATCTAATGATCTGTAAAACATCCGTCAGTGGTCCATCGAGGCTCCGTGAAGCCTCTACTAACGATCCACGAAACATTTGTCAGTCGTTCATCGAGGCTCCGTCAAGCCTCTATCAATGTTCCACGAAACATTCAATAAACCTCTTTGACGTCTATTTGAGGTCCAATGGACGTACGCAAAGCGGAACCATGGATTTCCAATGACTCTTCACCGGACGTTCAATGGATGTCCATTGGAAGTTCCAAACCTTCATGACGGACGTCCATTGGACGTCCAATGAGGTTTTATTTTTATATGGGATGTGTAGACTTCGAATTACATGCAATGCTGCCAGATTTGAGGATTCGGTACTGTGGAGTGAAAGAAGATCTAAAAGTGAAATCGATATTGCAGACTTAGTGAGCACTCATATATGATTCTTGCCTTTTGTTCTTCTTCCTTTCTACACCTGCGGCTCAGTGTCGAATCTTCGAATCTGTTGATACTGATTTCATGTACATTTTAAATACGTAATAACCCAAATAGCACTGGATGTTCCAAGGACGTCCATTTTAAGTCCAATTCAGGTCCACATGTCCATGGACATAAAATGGACATTTATAAGATGTCCATTATTTGAATTAAAATGTTCTATTCAGAACGTCTTATGCTGGATATCTGATTTATGTCCGCACTTGCATCTTACTTTTATATAATTTATCTTAATTTTTATTATATAATCTAAAAAAAATATTATAAATTATATATATATTATTTACATAGTTCTAATTAACATTAATTTATAAATAATAATAATGATTGGTAGGCGATCGGGGAAGGAATAATAACGGCGGACACGATCGGGTAGTTATCTGAATATATTTATGTATTCGACAAAAAAAATACATGTAGAGCACCGACCAGCCGCCGGTCGGCATGGACTACATAAACACTGGTACTGTTTATCAAAACGAACGCTACTCTATTCAAAAGAAGGAACAGGAGGAGTCTCAATGAAATGTAGAATTACGCAACACGGTTAAAGACAGAATAGTATAAATACCTTATATTAACCTTAGAGAGTTAATACGAACGTATCTTAAAAATACTGAATATTGCGAGGCACCATAGATTGCTGGAAAAACATGGTGGGTTTTGTTATGGTCGACATACAGTTGCAAGCGTAGGCTTCTCGTACTGATTAAACCAGCAGCGTGCGTTTTTACTTCCGCTAAAGACACGATCGGACGTGCACGCTATTCCAGACAGTAATAATGCTTCCGTCGTCCTTCCGCTAATTAGTCAGCTGCATGCCCTGTGAACAAAGGTAGCTAGGGCCTCGTAGAAGGGGCCTAATGCACAATCAAGGTAGGATCGTGCCCGCAACACGTGGTAGCGACCAACACATTCGAAAGTCTTAATGCGGGGGGGGGGGATCTCCTGCCGGTCCCTTCGGATCGGCCCCGCGGCACGTCCACCGCAGTTTGAGAAGGAATAGTGTGGTACGGGCGTGGACGAGGTTGCCAGCAGAGAAAGCAATCCTTTTCTGAGCTTGCAGTCCTGGCCCAATATCAATCGCACTATAGGTTAACGAATACTCGCGACCGGTTATCACCAGCCTCAACTTCGAGCACCCGGACGAGACTGACTCGACCCACGCGTCGCGCCGCAGCGTACGGGGGAGGGCCGACCAATCAAAGCCAGAGATTGCGGTTTTTCCATATCGCGCATGCGGTAGTCGCTGTGCCGTCACAGCCGACTCGCACGCAGCGTCCCTGTCGTCAAGCAAGCCCCCCTTCCCCTTTCAACAAATAAATTACATTGTTTTTATTTTTCAAAAGGTTTATTTTAATTGTTCTACTTTTAGATATAATATGAAATAATATAAAATAATACTTATTATTTTTTTATTTATTATTAACACTCAATTATTGGTATTTTTTAAAATGTTTGTTATAATACATTATTGTTTCTTTTTCGTTTTTTATCGTTTTGTTTTTTTTCGTTTCTTTTTCTTTTTTATTATCGTTTCTTTTTCTTTCTTTTTCTTTTTTTGTTTTTTTTCCCCGTTTCTTTTTCCGACCAAAAGAGGGACATAGCAATTGGTCTGGGTCAAGCGCTGTCTCTGTCTAACCAGTAGCATAATGGACGCTAGACAAAAAAAGAAATTGATCCGGACCATGTCTCCTCTTTGTCTTTCTGCGGGACACTTTTCAAGAGCTTGTTACAGGAAATGCACAGTCCATGCTTTATGTCGATAATTTTTACAAAATGTGGATTAACCTACTATTGCAGCAAGCCCTTTAATTGAAAAAGGTCCAAAAGAAATAATCAAATCATAATAGGTTCAAAATTTGGTTTATTTCGGACTTTCTATGAATGTCCGAAATTGTGACAAACGTATATCCCATGGACGTCCATTAAAGGACTTTCTATGAACGTACAAAGTTGTGCCAAACGTATATCCTATGGACGTCCATCGAATGTCCGACGGACCTTATTTGGACTCTTAATGGACGTCCAAATGTCCAGAAGCGGATATCCATTGGACATACAATGGATGTCCTTGTGCTATCTGGGAAGTAATGTTTATTTCCCAGCAAACACAAAGTTACATGTAACGTGCTTGTTAGTTGTAATTTCCCACTCAATAATATAATTGCAATATAACACACGTGTTATATTACAATTACATTGTTGAGTGGGAAATTACAACTAACAGGTATGTTACATGTAACTTGGTGTTTGGTGGGTTATTATTAATTTGTGTTTATTTATTTATGTTTAACTTATAGATGTTTTAGTATCAGCAGTATTTTCGAAGCACATAACAATATAATTAAAGAGTGAGTCCCAGATGCGCACAGTAATAAACGGACACAGACCAAACGGACACAGTAACAAACGGACACAGACCAAACGAACACAGTAACAAACGGACATAATAACAAACGGACACAGTAATAAACGGACACAGTAATAAACGGATACAGACTAAATGCCCATACTGCACATGCGCACGGACCAAATGCACACACGGAAAGTCGCAAACCCATATGATGCAGTGAATGCTTTGCACGCGCGCACATACACACACACACACACACACACACGGGGGGGGTGCAAGGGGGGCCTTCGGCCCGCCCTCCCGCATCCACCCCGTCTAAGTCGCTAACCTATGTGGACTTTACTCTGCTTGCAATTTACATGGATCGCATTTGGTCCGTGCGCATGTGCAGTGTGCGCATTTGGTCTGTGTCCGTTTGTTACTGTGTCCGTTTATTACTGTGTCCGTTAATTACTGTGTCCGTTAATTACTGTGTCCGTTTATTACTGTATCCGTTTATTATTGTGTCCGTTTGTTACTGTGTCCGTTTATTACTGTGTCCGTTTATTACTGTGTCCGTTTGTTACTGTGTCCGTTTTACTCAGCCTGCTGTATCCGTTTATTACTGTGCGCATCTGGGACGCTCCCTAATTAAACTCATACTGAAAGCTTTATACATGTATGTTACTCGCTACTGTTAACGCGTTACCTCGTGATACTTTTAATGTTATGTACATGAAATGTATATGTAACATTACTGTGTTTGCTGAGAATATTATTTAAAGAGGCAAAAAATTATATGAACAGAAAATTTTTCACGATTTTACAAGATTACGTTTTTAATAACTGTTATGAGTCATATACATGACAAAGAAGCATTACAATTTTGTTTCTTTGTAATTCTCAAAATTATATAACATTTACATCGCATCCACATAACGATGTTACATAATACTGTTTTTTCTATGTGCTCCATCAGTTATGTATCAATTATGTGTTGATTTGTTGGGCAGCATCCGCAATCACGGCATCCGCAATGTAGTTCGCAGAATCGCCGCTATAGGCGACGACGCGATATTGTCTTTCTCGTGATGTAATTTACATTCTGAGGGTTATATAAGAAGATCACCTACAGTGACGGATTACCCTACGATAGCAATCGTAGTAAGCTCTCAACCCTCTTAGGGGCTACGTAATAGATTTTTTGTATCCTGATAAAGAGAATTCCACGGGTCTTCATATTTCTTCTCGGAGAAAGCTCTCTGAGCTTCCGCATAAATGTATAAACCTTTATAAATGTCTAAAAAGAATTCTAGAAAGTCTTCAAGACGTATAAAAAACATCTTAAGATGTCTCATATAGATTTTTTTTATTTCTAAAAGATATCTTTTAGATATCTTTAGATTTTTTCAAGATGTTTTTTAGACATCGCCAGATATCTGAAAATATCTCAAACTGTTGCATAAGACATCTTTTAGATCGCGAAAAGATATCTTTTCGTAAAAAATGCGAGAATCGCAAGAAATCACAAGATGTCTTTTAGAAATCTAAAAGACATTTTTGTCTATGAGTACGGTTGTATCGCAATTGTTAATACTACTCACTTGCATCGAGCGCATATAAAAGGAATCCCTACCCACATAGAAATTGGCATCCAGTGGATGTCCAATGGACGTCCATAATCCATGGGACGTCTATGTCCATGGTGGAAGTCAGATGGACGTCCATTAAAGATCCAGTAAACTTCCATGGCTCCATTGGAGGTTTACCTCCATGGTAGTAGTTAGATAGACATCCATTAGGGATCCATGAAACATCCATAGCTCCATTGGATGTTTTCTTCTATGGTGGAAGTTGGATAGACGTCTATTAGGGATCCACTAAACTTTCATAGCTTTATGAAACATTTACTTCCATGATGGAAGTTAGACAGACGTCCATTAAGGATCTATGAAACTTCCATAGCTCTATAGAACATTTGCTTTCATGATGGAAGTTAGATAGACGTCCATTAGGGATCCATTAAACTTCCATAGCTGTATGGAACATTTACTTCCATGGTAGAAGTCAGATAGACGTCCATTAGGGATTCACTAAACTTCCATAGCTTTATGGAACATTTACTTCCATGGTGGAAGTTACCTAGACACGCTTGTCAGAATGAAAACTTTAAGAGAACTTTTTTAAAAAAACATTTATATATCTTGGAAATGATGTCAAAATGGTAACATTTATCAGATACGTTTACTAAGAGAGCTCTTTGAGATATTTCATTGAAGAGTTTCATTTAAGTTTCTTGAAAATGTTATCCTTATGACATCAGCTAAATGTCTCATAAAAGATATCATCACAATGCTGTCCGATTTTTGAGCCGTCCATGCGCGTCGTAGTTGACTCAGAAATCACACAACACTATAACATTCTGAATAAGAGATCCATTTGATATTTAAAAAAATTATCATAAAGATATAACGTTTTCAAAAATAACGGTTTGTCTACAATTACTGTGCACAAAAATGCACAAAATCTAATTCATCGTGTACTGAACAAAAACAGGATAATAAACGTACTATTCAATTTTTCTTAGAATATATGATCTATATAGTTAACCATCTAATTAACCATTTGAACGCTTCAAAATATTAATGCTAAATACCCAAATAGCACAAAAATATACAATGTATATACATTATATACATGTTCATGAATATTGGATGTCCATGGGATATCCACATGTATTTAAATTAGCATTCATAGTATATCCATTGTATCAGCAAATGCACTCCATATGAGATCCATTGTTTATCCATAAAACATACAGCTGCACGTTCTATGTATATCATATATATATATATATACCCAGTGAACAATATGTTGTCAAAAAATGTTGTTAAAAAAATAAAATAAAAGTTTTATTTTTTTAAAATTATTTTTATCAACAGTACATACTAAATTTAGAACAAATTTTTATTAATTAATTAAATTTAAATTATATATATTATTTTATTTTTACTTGCCGCTGGTAGGTTTGAACCCGGGACCTTAGGATTACGAACCTTGTACTTTATCTGCTACGCCAATTGGACTCATTGATATGGATACTTGTTATTGTCTACATATACCTATATGTTATAAACTGTCGCAATTATATTATTTTTTATAAAAGCAATTAAATTTTGCAAAACATTAAAAATAAATAGCATTAATTTATTTACTTATTAATTTCATTGTTTTTATCTTTTTCCATAACCTTAATAATTTGATGGAAATTGCGATCTATTTAGCACTAATACTTTGAAGCGTTTAAATAGTTAATTAGATGGTTAACTATATAGATCATATATGTTTAGACTTCAAATTTTTTGCAGAGCCAAGTTTTCAAACCCTTCACCGGCAAAAAAATATACATTAACTGATCCACGAAAGTATATTTATTTAATATACACAGAAAGTATATTTGTATACATTTCGATAAGTATATGCACGTATATATATGCAATGTACATTTGAAATGCATCAGAAAATATCCTAGATATCCATAAAAGTATATTCATCCGATGTACGTGAAAATACATTTAATATGTTTATTTCAACGCGTACATACATACATATATATATATATACATGTATATATATATATATATATATATATATATATATATATATATACATATATACAATAGGCGTTTGACATCAGAAAATATCATAGACGGATCTACAAAAGTATATTTATCCGATGTATATGAAAAGTACATTTATGTTCATTTCGATACGTACATGTATATACATGCAATGTACATTTGAAGTGTATCAGAAAATATCCTAGACGGATCTGTGAAAGTATATTCATCCAATGTACGTAAAAATACATTTATGTTCATTTCGACACATACATACATGTATATACATACAATAAGTGTTTGATATACATCGGAAAACATCCTAGACAGATCCACGAAAGTATATTCATCCAATATACATTTATGTTTATTTCGAAACGTACCTGCACGTATATACATACAATAAACATTCGACATGCATCGAAAAACATCCTAAACTAATCCATGAAAATATGTTTGTCCGATGTACATGAAAGTACATTTATGTATGTTTCAATACGTACCTGCACGTATATAAATACAATATACATACAATATACATGGAGATGTATAAGTAATTAATCCATCAAAGTATATTTATATTATGTACATATGACGTACATACATTTATATCCATCCATAAATATTCATTTTATGTATGTATAATGTCCTGTATATACTTTTTACTTTATGGATCAAGGATGGATATCCATAGAATATCGTGTGCTATTTGGGTAGGTATCGCAATTTTCATCAAATTGTTAAGGTTATGGAAAAAGATAAATTCAACAATGAAATTAATAAGTAAATAAATTAATGCTATTTATTTTTAATGTTTTGCAAAATTTAATTGCTTTTATAAAAAATAATATAATTGCGTCAGTTTATATAACATCTAGAGCTACATTCCAAAACGTCGTTTCCGAGGAAAATTTTACTCGAAATATATAGTACACGTAACGTATTCTATATTACATCGAGTAAAATTTTCCTCGGAAAGGACGTTTTGGAATGTAGCCTAGGTATATGTAGACAATAACAAATACCCATATCGTGTAACAAGTACACAGTCAAGTTGGCGTAGCAAATAGAGTACAAGGTTCGTAATCCTAAGGTCCCGGGTTCAAAACCCATCAGCGGCAAGTAAAAATAAAATAAAATAATAAAATTTAAATTTAATTAATTAAGAAAAATTAGTCCTAAATTTAATATGTACTATTGATAAAAATATTTTTAAAAAATGAAATTTTTATTTTAAATTTTTATTTTGTCAATCATCTATCGAGGCTCCATGAAGCCTCTACTAATGATCCACAAAACATCCGCTAGTCATCCACCGAGGTTTCGTGAAGCCTCTATTAATGATCCACGAAACGTCCGTCAGTCATCCATCGAGGCTCCGTGAAGCCTCTATTAATGATCCACACAACGTCTAATAGACCTCTTTGACGACCTCTAATAGAGGTCTAACGGACGTCCACAATGCGGAACTGTGGATTTCTAATGGCTCTATATTGGACGTCTAATGGACGTCCACTGGAAGTTTAAACTTCCATGGCAGACGTCCATTAGACGTCTACTGGAGGTTTCATTTCTATGTGGGTACTTAAAATGACAGATAGACAATGATAGAAAATTTTATTTATCATTTCCAATGGTGATTTTGAATCACATATTTCGTATTGCACTTGCAAAATTTTACATAGACCGAGTCATATCTTATGTTATCATATCCATTACGAATGATGTTTCTTAACTAAACTTTTGCATCTCATATACTTTATAACATGGAAGAATGGAAGTTGTTTTTCTATGAATTTAATAAGAATATATTATGATAAAACAAAAGTTTTTATCATAAATGATATTTATCATCAATATGAATAAAAGAATGTATATGCGACTCTATAGTATTTTATCAACGTGTATAAGCGACTCTATAATATTCTATTTAAGTGTATATATTATTCTTTGTAAACTTATCTACATGTGTATGCAGTTCAGTGATATTCTATCTGTGTAGGCACCTCCTCTATCATATTCTATCTACGTGGGTATATAACTCAATGTTATTCTATCTACGTGCGTATGTAATTGTATCTACGAATGTATTTGACTCTATAGTAATTTATTTATGTGTATGTACGATTTTATAGTATTCTATCTAAGTATGCATATATAATTCTGTGTAAAGAGCTATCTATGAGTGTATCCAATTGAATGATATCTTATCTATGTATGTATGCACTTCTATCATATTCTGTCTACGTAAGCATGTATTCATGTATATGCGACTTTATGGTATTTTATCTACGCGTATATGCGATTTTATGGTGTTCTATCTAAATATGTATATAATTCTATGTAAACCTATCTATGGTGTCCAGTTAAATGACACCAATTTATGTATGCATACACTTCAATCATATTCTATCTACATAGGCATGTAATTCAATGGTATTCTATCTATGTGTGTATGATATTATATAATTGTATATATGTATGCGACTCTATGGTATTTTATCTATATGTATATGCGATTCTATGATATTCTATTTAATTGTAAGTATGTATATAATTCTATAAGTGTATCCTGCAGTTGAGTGATATCCTATTTATGTATGTATGCACCTTTATCATATTTTATCTACGTGAGTATGTAATTCAATGGTATTCTATCATTGATATTCAATGGTATTCTATCATAGAATCGCATATACACGTAGATAAAATACCATAAAATCGCAAATTTACGTAGATAAAATACGATAAAGTCGCATAGGCTTGTAAGTACACTTGCTTACGCACATAGATAGAATATCATTGAGTTGCATGCCCACGTAGATAGAATGTAATAGAGGTACGTACATAGAGTCGCATACGTATATAGATAAATTTACATAGAATTATATAATTTAACATGAATAGAATATCATAAAATCGCATACACATATAGTTACATACAATCGCATACATAAGTATACAAAAAACTCTAGAGTTATAGAAGCACTATAGATAGAATAGCGCTATTTGCGCGCGCGCGCGCGCGCACGCACACACACACACACACACACACACAATGTATCATAAATTCGAATGTACACATAAATAGATTTCCACTACAGTTATGTTCTACAAAATTATTTTAATTCTTGCACGATAAATTTATCAACAAATGCCTGGCTACAAGCATTCTACATGCCTCTTATGATTAGTACTTTTCTACTCTTGTTACTTCCCACATAGAAATAAAACCTCCAGTACACGTCTAATGGACGTCTGCCATGGAAGTTTAAACTTCCAGGGACGTCCATTAGACCTCCATTAGAGGTCGTCAAAGAGGTCTATTAGACGTTGTGTGGATCATTAGTAGAGGCTTCACGGAGCCTCGATGGATGACTGACGGACCCCTTATGAAAAAGTAATACTGGTTTTAATACTGGAAAAAGTATTGGTGAAGTACTGGAGACATAAATACTCAAAGTACTACTAAATTCGACCATACTGATCTTCAAAGTACTACCGTAGCTTGTACTTCGTCAGTACTCCTTAGTACTCATCCAATACTCATTCACCACTCATTAAGTACTCTTTCCAATACTCATCTTAATACTCGTCTAGTACTCCTTCTAGTACTCATCCAGTACTCTTGTAGTACTTACATTAAATATTAACGTAGTATAGGTGCAGCATTAGTGTAGTACTACCTACTAAGTAGAACAAAAAGAGATAACATCAAAATGATGTCGTTTTGACATCTTTTATATGATTATTTGTTCTACTTGGGTAGCGTAATATTTGTGTAGCAATAACTAAGCATATAAAAAAACTACTCTGACATAGCACTCGCAAATATTTACATAAATATCGTAAACATTCATAAGTATTTTTATAATATTTACGATAAATATTTATGATTTATTTGTTCAATCTAAGATCACAAAAATATTTATAAAATATTTTGGTTAATATTTATAAAATATTCAAACAATTATTATAAATATTTTGCAAATATTTGATAAATATTGTGTGCTGTCTGGGAGTTAATCCAAATTCGTACTATAATTTTATATTTGCATTATAATTTTGCTTATAAGTTTTTATACAGTGTTGTAAAACAACGTGTACAATTTTTTTATATTTAGACTTCACAAATGTTTTTAATTTATTATACAAAATATACTAAATAGATCTTAAAGTTAATTATTTAGTTTATTTAGTTTATTAAAATTTTGGTATTGGTTTTTAATTATATAAGATTAAATTATATAAACAAATATTTGAAAAGAATCAGATAGCATAAGTAATATATCATAAGAATGTAGATATTAAGTATTTATAAAATTAATGTTAAAAATTTTAGAGTACTGACGAGTGTTATATATTGTTTCCTGCGCTGATAGTACTCCGAGTATTAATGTGATAAAGTACTGATACCACTTCAATACTTTGAAGTACTAATGAATATTATTGCTTCTAGTACTGCCAGTACTGTAAGCACTAATAGGCACAGTACTGACCATTCTGCAATATTCATGAGTATTAATATACTCTAAGTACTAATCCTAATACTCCCAATACTGATCACTCAGTACTGAGTACTGAGTGCTAGTACTACTTTTTCGTAAGGGGATGTTTCATGGATCATTAGTAGAGGCTTCATGGAGCCCCGATAGATGATTGACAAAATAAAAATTTAAAATAAAAATTTTATTTCTTTTAAATTAAATATTTTTATCAACAGTACATATACTAAATTTAGGACAAATTTTTATGAATTAATTAAATTTAAATTATTTTATAAAATTAAATTATATTATTTTATTTTATTCTTACTTGCCTCTGGTAAGTTTTGAACCCGGGACCTTAGGATTACAAACCTTGTACTCTATCTGCTATGCCAATTTGACTCATCGATATGGGTACTTGTTATTGTCTACATATACCTATATGTTATAAACTGACGCAATTATATTATTTTTTATAAAAGCAATTAAATTTTGCAAAACATATTAAAAATAAATAGCATTAATTTATTTACTTATTAATTTCATTGTTAAATTTATCTTTTTCCATAACCTTCTTAATAATTTGATGGAAATTGCGATTTATTTAGCATTAATACTTTGAAGCGTTCAAATGGTTAATTAGATATTTTAACTGTATAGATCATATATTCTAAGAAAAATTGAATAGTACATTTATTATTCTGTTTTTGTTCAGTACATGATAAATTTAGATTTTGTGCATTTTTTTGTGCGCAGTAATTGTAGACAAACTGTTATTTTTGAGAACATTATCTTTATGATAATTTTTTTAAATATCAAATGGATCTCTCATTCAGGATGTTATAGTGTTGTTTGATTTTTGAGTCAACTACGACGCGCATGGACGGAGCAAAAATCGGACAGCATTGTGATATCTTTTATGAGACATTAAGCTATCATTTTGCTGTGATATTATAAGGATAACATTTTCAAGAAACTTAAATGAAACTCTTCCATGAGATATCTCAAAGACTTCTCTTAGTAAACGTCTCTGATAAATGTTACTATTTGGACATCATTTCCAAGATATCTAAATGTTTTTTTAAAAAAGTTTTCTTAAAGTTTTCATTCTGACAAGCGTGTTGTCTGGGTAACTTCTACCATGAAAATAAATGTTCCATGCAGCTATGGAAGTTTAATGGATCCTTAATGGACATCTGTCTAACTTCCATCATGGAAATAATGTTCCATAGAGCTATGGAAGTTTAGTGAATTCCTAATAGACGTGCATCTAATTTCCACCATGGAAGAAAACATCCAATGGAGCTGTGGATGTTTAATGGATCCCTAATGGATGTCTATCTAACTTCCACCATGGAGGTAAATCTCCAATGGAGCCATGGACGTTTACTGGATCTTTAATAGACGTCTATCTAACTTCCGCCATGGAGGTAAACCTCCAATGGAGCTAAGGAAGTTTACTAGACCTCTAATGGACGTCCATCTGACTTTCACCATGGACATAGACGTCCCATGGATCTATGGAGGTTTAATGGACGTCCATTGGACATCCACTGGATACCAATTTCTATGTGGGTTGGGATTTATGATCAACATTTTTGTATTTTCTAATTATACTCAAGCACAGATTTTCTAAAGATGTCTGTACTCCCTAAATCATTCTTAAGACACCATTTGGATAAAATGTGCTGTGCGGAAGAAGGCTCGCACTTTTAAATTTCGGTAATTTTTAGTTGATATTGTGTGGCAAGACATTTTTGTTTTTTAAATACTTAAATTGTAAGTTTTATGATTTTTGTTAATTTACTCAGAAAAAGTTTTCTCAATAAAAAAAATCATTATTTTAAAAGTATTTGATCCTAACTTAACTTCCTAATATTTCAATTCGTTACACGTATGTCAAAACATTGTCACCTGTAAGTGTTTTTACAAATATTTATTTTGGATTGTAATTTCTAACGCTTGCATAATGTGATACTGTAGTTCTAATTCATAGAAAATTTTTACTAGTTATGCTTTTAAAGTACAAAAAAAAGTATAAAAACCTTTTGAGTAACTCACACAAAAAATTGGTAAAAAACGAGATAAATACAATAAAATAAAAAACAGTTACCTTTTGTTTTTCAAAGAAAAGTGAATAAGAAATATGATTTCTTGAAAAATGTTTTAAATGATAATTAATGAATTAACGAGACAATATGTCTCAGAAGAGTACAATTAATCAGAAAAAGATACAACACTGTTATGCACGGTCGTAAAATTTGCGTTCCGAGAAAAATTGTGATAAATACATTTAAATGTTGCTTGATGTTGACCTAAAATCAGTAACAGCTTTTGCTGATATTATCCGCTTCATTGTATACTAACTTATGAAACAGTACGTGTTTTTCTATAGATCGTAAGAAGACTTTGCACCGCAAATATAAAAACAATTTTCAAGATCATATGTCAAGAGGATTGTTGGCCCTGATGTGTATCACTGGTCACGCATTTAAACATGTAATAAAATAGGACGCTCTTCTCCTTTGTCTGAAACAATGTTAATTTTTCAGAAAATGAAGTTTTAAAAAGACAGATTTTTCACCTTTTTTTGAATAATATGGAAAAATAAGATCGTGATAATAAGGTACTTAGTATAGTTATTTTCAAAAAAATAAGAATTAAAAAAAGTTCTCCGTTTTTTCTGAAGTACATCTATGATAATGATACTTTATTGATGAATTAATTACTTATCAAAGCTCAGTAAAAGAAATCTTAAAACCATTGAAGTAGAAGATAATATAAATGATATCTTAAAAGAAAAAACTCCAGATTATTATGAAAAAGAAAAAATTGGAGAAACTATTTTTTTCCTCAAAATTTCCAAGAATTTTTGTGAACTAAAGCTACTAATTTAAGTTAACCACTAATCTAAAATGCTTACTCGTGTTTGACACAGAAAATACCTTTTTTTCTTTATATAGATATATACAATGTTTTTGATTTAATGACGTACGTTTCCTGCGTAATAGAAAATTATAATATTGATTAAATCTGGGGAATTTCAATATTACGCATATTCCAGGAATGTAAAGCAAGCTATGTTTTTCCTCGACTGATTGCGATTGTATAAACTTTATAAGAAATGTTATCCATCAATGTTTAATTAAGATTCTCGATCAAAAAATCTTAAAAGAATAGCCATTGTAAGAGAAATGAGTATTTAGCATTTGTGACTGAGTATTAAAACAATTACGATTAGAAGTTTTATTTTTATAATTATTACTACTGTTAGCAATAATAATATATGTTACATTGACAAAAAAAAGCAATTACTAATATTAATTTATGTTTAATTGACATTAAAATGATTATAAAATTATTTATTATTCCATTTTACCATATTTAAATTTATTATATAATGTCGAACTATATATTATAGTAATGGCAACCATTTTCTGTCAATGTTTACATGTCATTATCATTACTATTATTATTATTATTATTGCTAACATCGTAGTAGTAATTATGGAAATGAGGTTCTTTATTACAATTATTTTAAAATTTAGTTAGTTATAAATGCCAAAAATTTTTCTCTTAGTATAATAGACGTAGAGAGATGTAGAAACGTCGACTTTATTATAATTAAATAGAAAACATATAGCGCTTCATACTGTTATAATTTCGCAGAATAATTTATTTATTAGTTGATTTTATTTCAGTGAAATATAATAACTGCCGTACTGATTGAACAAAAAATACTCGTTTTTAACGAAATGCATTGTTCGTTGTCCGTTTATAAATGAATTATAAAGATCGAGCCCTTTGTTTGCGCAGTTGTTTGTGCGAATCATATCTCCCTCTCTACTGATCATATATATTTCTTTCTCCAATTTGTCGTGTCGTCACTATGTCGACTTCTCGAAACTATATAAGCGCGTGACCGCGTCAAACCATGATAAACTCCTTGATCCGGGGTAAGAATCGACCCAGAACGACCTCAGGAAGTAGCTATCTTCTCCCATTATCTGAATCTCAAGATAAGTCATTTGGAAGTAAAAAGAGGAGGCGACGTTGACGGCGGAAATATGTACTGTTCAATATAAAATGATCGTATTGTCCGACGAAGCCATCAGTTTGCCTTGTCAACAGTATTGGTGTCTTCTCGTGAAAATATCAGTTAAAAAACATTATTTTTTGTGAGTATATATATATATATTTCTTTTTCTTTCTTTTGCATATTAACAAAATGCTACGTATACATAGTAAACGTTTTAAAGAATTAAGATATGATTAAAATTATGCGAAGAGGGAGGTAATAGTCAAATTTATCAAGCGTGATTGCAGTAAAGAATGAACCGCTGGATGAAATAAGCTACGTTGTCGTTACATATTAAATACAATTTTGCATATGTACCGCGGTTTACAAGCATCTAACGTCATTCTGAAATACTAGGTAAACAATTTTTTAATAAAATTTATAAAATATTTTCTTTTAAATTAATATATTTAATTAACTTAAAAAAGATATAGCAATACATTGATTCATTGACATTGTATTCATTAGTATACAAAAAAACCTGTTTTTCCTTATATGTGTACAAAAAAAAAAAATAAATCCTTATTGCAAGTAAATTTTTATTCCTGAATGTTATATACTTTGATATAAGCATGAAATGTTAGTATCAACTAGAAATATTTATTTATATCAATAATAAATAGGAAAACAAACTTAGGTACATAATTCGAAAATTATTTACTCTTGGATTAAAAATAACATGCTTAAATATTGGGTTAGCAATTAAGCTTGGGTAAAGTTTTGTTCTTAAGATTTTATTCTTAAGATGGTATTCTTTTCACTATCCATCTAATCGCTACGTGGCGTGTTATCTCGTGAACAAAATGCACTTTCTTATAAATAGGGCCCGCCAAAAAAGCGCGGAAGGAAGTAAGATTTCGCTATCCACGTATAAAATTGGCTAAAATATATCAGTCTATAAAAAGGATCGAGAAAAATGAGAAGGATAGAATTGTGAAAACTTTTATTTCAGAAAAATAATATGTTTAAATTAAATTAAATTTATTTTGGATAAAGTTAACAAAAAAACTTATTGAAAGAAAAATTACAATTAATAAGAGCACATTTAGTATTAAACTAAGGAGCACATTTAGTATTAGACTGCGATTTTATTCTTTAATTAAAGCAAATTTTGTTTTCAATAAAATTTTTTTTTAATTTTAATTAAGAATAATTTATTTTTAATTGAAAAACATTTATTCTTGGCGCTATTTTAAGTATAAAATATTCTTAAATCAAGGCATTTTTGCATTTTTAAAAAAATTTTTTTGTGTGTGTAAATGCGTCAAAATCCGGATCTGGCGATCGTTCAAAAGAATTTATGAAAATAAATGGATAATCAAATTAAAAATAATTAATCTATTCAAGAATGTTTGCACTAAAAATCAGTATTAGTATGGAATATATGTTGCCTCTTATTAATTCCCATAGCCAAAATTATTTCTACCATATAAAAAGTAAGATAGAGCGGAGTACAGTGAGACACTTTTTTCTTTTTCTGTTTTATTCTTTTTTTATTAATAAAAGATTTAAATTTTGTAGAGAATGCAAAATATAGCTCAAGTAATTATGTATAAAACATTAAAACATTTAAAGACTCATCCCCGTTGAAAAAATTAGATGAAAATCTAGATGGTTATCCACCTGATGTGGATTCTTATGTATTTTAGATGGTTTTGTATAGATTCCATATGGATAATCATATAAAATCCATACAAAACCATCTAAAATCCATGGGAATCCACATGCGGATAACCATTTGAATTTTCATCTGATATTTTCAACGGAAACACGTCCATGTAAAATTTTGCTTGCTCAGCATTCAATTATAGTCTGATGTTTGACTTAAGAGGATGCTAAAGCCGTGTGTTTTACCGACATTCTGTATTTATCACTTAATTTCGAATTGAATTTACAGAATTGATAATCCTTTTACACTTTTAAAGTACGTACACAAATAAACCCGGGGACGATTAGATAAAGACCAAAAATGCAAAAAATTTTTTAAAGTTTATTTGTTTATAAAAATATTTGCTTCAAAATACAAGTTATGTAGCTTATACGTACAAATAAATGGTGTTCCCGGGTTCGGAATAGATTGAGGAATAAGATTATAATCGTCAAATTACGATTACAAGCCGTACAAAAAAGATATTTTAAAAATAGAAGCGCTTAAATGAATAAAATTTTTGATTACATAAATATGTTTTTTTACGGCTTATAAACGTAATTTGACAAATATAGTCTTATTCCTCCTATTCCAAACTGCGAGACACCATTTATTTGTAAGTATAAGCTATATAACTTGTATTTTAAAGCAAATTTTTTCATGAACAAGGATAAATAATGACTCTGCATTATCGACCTCAATCAAGTTTGATGGGCAGTTTAGCATCCTTTTAATAGCTTGGTGACAACAAATCCTCTCCATCGTATATTTTTTGGAAATAGAGAATAATCATGTAAGTTTACCGGTCTTAAAGTTACGTACAAATATTATTTTGATTTGGATGTCTGAGACTCATATAGTTACAATTAAAAGGTCAATATTAGAATTTCCATGACTAAAAATATTAGAATTATTGTAATTAACTACGCGTTACAGTTAAATTCCGGGTTCGGTAGTAGTAATTAGTTAAAAAATTGAAAGCTAATAATAAAATTAAAAAGTTAATAACTTTTAATTTAATTTAGTTAATTTTAGATAATTTAATTTTTAACTTTAACTAGTTATTGTTGGAACATATAAACTTATTAACTTTTTTTTTAAATTAAAAATTTTATCTGGGTGAAAGAAAAAAATTATAAAATAAAAATACATTCTGGCATAAAAACAATATTTTTTGTTATTTTATATAATTAATATTATAACTTAATTTACAAATAAATTAATAAATATATTTGATAATCAAAATTGTAATTATGTTAGTAATCTGACTTAAATAAGTTATATGGCCTTCTAATTTAATATAAATATTGCTTTTCAAAGTTAACTTGTATTTTAATTTGAGTTAAAATAATCTTAAGGTAACTTTAACTGAGTTAATTTTATATTTAACTTAACGTAACTTTTAACTTAACTGAAATAATTTTATAATTCATTAATTTTAATTTAATTTGATTAAAAAAATATATTATCTTACACAACCCTGATTAAATTATAGTGATTGTAACCACTTATTTTTTTTTCCTAATGCAGTATTATAATGCAGTATTATTTATTGTAATTTATTATAATTTATCGTTATATGATAAATGTTAGATATTAAAGAGAATTTGCTTAAAGAGTACCTGGTTAAATCGTTAGATGACTCTGTAATGGCGTTTTCGATCGGTGCTGGGTTAATCCATCTCAGGCTCTTTTTCTCTAAAACTGGCCAATCACAGTTATTCCTTTCTTCAGAAGAATGATTGCGATTGACCTTATGACGTCATTAATCGATCCCGGAGCGACTAACCCAGGTCAAAAACGCTCAATAAGTTGCATCTGTATTAAAGTCACTAGATATATAAAGTACTGCAATTCGTATATTCATATATTCCTTGTTATAGTTTTAAAGATTTAGAAAAAAACCGGTTTTTTTCTTTTTTTCTGCGGATTTTTTCGGTTTTTTCACAAGGGTAAAAAAATTCGTCGAAAAATTGGCATATGTTTATCATAAAATTGTATATAATTGTATACAATTTACATTTACTTTTATATTTTTAAATAAAACTATCCAGATAGCACATGGACGTCCAATAAACGTCCACTGGACGTTTGAGCTCGGACATTGGAACGTCTATTGAGTAACCAAATAAGGTTCGACGGACGTCCAGTGGACGTCTTATAGACGCTCGTTGTTCACAACTTCGGACGTCCATTGAACATCCAAAAAGAAACTTTAAATAGACCTGAAATGAACCTAAAAGGACTTTAAATAGACATATTTTTTAGTGTCCTAGTATTCGTAATTATTGCTAAAATAAATGTTTAAAAAATATAAAGGAGAAGTTTATGAGCAATAATAAATTTGAAATGCAGAATCAAATTATATATTTATTACATGAAACAAAATATAATATAATAAATGAATATTTTTAATTATTGTAATTAAAAGATTTATATATATATATTATATAATGTATTATATAATATAATGCATAAATAATAAATATACATATTTATTTATTTATTAATAATACAGATCGATATTATATTTATAATTAAAATTATATATAAATTATAAACACTGATAAAATTTGAAAATATTACATATATAAATATATATATCTTGGAATATTATTGGAATATTGTCGGCTATAATTATAAAATTTATATACAATTTCAGTTTTTAATATATAATTATACATTTTCTAAAAATGTAAAAGTATTATAATACATACAAATCATTTAATAATTTCTATATATTTGTAGAAATGGTAAAAATTAAGGATGGACACAAACGACCCCAGCAAACACAGAACATTGCAGCAACATTGTGGCAATTTTACAATATTGCTGTAATATTGCTACAATGTTATAACATTGCCGCAATGTTGTTGCTATGTTCTGTGTTTACTCCCAAATAGCACACGATATTCTATGGATATCCATCCTTGATCCATAAAGTGAAAAGTATATACAGGACATTATACATACATAAAATGAATATTTATGGATGGATATAAATGTATGTACGTCATATGTACATAATATAAATATACTTTGATGGATTAATTACTTATACATCTCCATGTATATTGTATGTATATTGTATTTATATACGTGCAGGTACGTATTGAAACATACATAAATGTACTTTCATGTACATCGGACAAACATATTTTCATAGATTAGTTTAGGATGTTTTTCGATGCATGTCGAATGTTTATTGTATATACATTGTATATTTTTGTGCTATTTGGGCTGGGACTCATTGTATAAAAGTGCGGAAAATTATCATGTGTACTAAGATAGTAATTAAGATTGTTTAAATAATTAAAAATCGACAATATGAATACGGGCCCGGATATCCTATAAATCCGAACATTGGCCATTGATAAATGTTTGAAATCGAACATACGATGGACGTCTATTTCATGTCCATGGACATAAAATGGACACAAAATGAACGTCCATAGGATGTCCTGTGCTGTCTGGGTAGAGTTAGTTTAAAGTTCGTCTGTCATATATATTCTGTTTTTAAAGTATTTTTAGTATTAATTACAAGGGAAATATCAAATCACTGTAAATAAAAACAGAATTAATATATATTTAAATAATTCATATACTTTTTTTATTTATATACTTTATTCATATATTTTTTAAACTAAAATATATTTTATTTTTTAATTAAATTGTAACTTATAATTTAAACAAAAAGCGTATTATATATAAAATATATAAAATATAAATAAAAGCATATTTACATGTTTTAAGCAAATTAAAACAAATTATAAATTTTTTTAAATAAAATAAATTATAATTTTTTTAAAAAACTTAACCTTATTCACCGTTCTAAGAATTAATGTTTTTTAAATTAGTATTATAAATACAATACGCGCGCATGCGCGCGCGTGTGTGTGTGTGTAAGGAGAATAATTAAAAGTTTATATATGTATATAAAAGTTTTTAAAATTAGTTTTAATTTGTAGTCGACATAAACTACTTACTGATATATTTGAAATGCTATGGTATTTTTTGCGCAACGTACACTCGCAAACAATAACGTCTGGATACACTAACTGCGCTAGTTCAAAGTGTGTCTTTTTTTCCAATACGAAAACATGTGGAAAGAAAAAGATACACTCAAAAATCTCTCGGAATTAGTATAGTTAGTATAGCTAAGCATTTTTATTCGCATATATGCAGCCAACAGTAATTTTTTTCAAAAAAACCAATTTTTCGAAAAAAGCCCAGTTTTTTCTGTTTTTTTTCATCGATTTCAAAAAAGCGGCTTTTTTAAAACTATATCCTTTATTGGACTCAAAATAATGTCGAAAAGTGTACGTTGTGTACACTTTTATATTTTAACTGCACATAAAGTACAATTGTACTAATGTGTCGTAATGGACTCAAAATGGCGGATGATTGCAGTACTTATATATCTAGTGACTTTACGTTATTTGTATCACTATAATTGCTTAACAAGTTACATATTCTTCTTAATTTTTTTTATTTAAATAAATTTTTTTATAATTTCTGTATTAGAGAAATTTAGAATATTAGAATATAAATACAATAAATTTAGAAACATATTCAGAAGCAGAATAAAAAGTCATTATAATATTAAATGTTTTCAAAATGGTTAAAGGAAAGAAGAATGTTGCGAAACTCTCTTATAGATTTCTGCCATTTTAATAACTTTTTGATAATATTTTATAGAAAGGTTATACACTTTTTAAAGTACTTTTTGAGTTATTTTTCTATAAGGTTACAAGTTTAAAATCATGAATATTTTACTATTCAAGAACTATCTTAAAAATATTGCGCACACACATTGTATAAGTTTTATAAAACGTTCCACTTTTCAATTAAAATATTTCTAAAATACGTCTGAAAAATTTTAATGTTATATAAATATTCTTTTAATCATTTAATTAGTATTATGCAACAAGGGCATAAAGTAGACCTTTAGTACATGAGTGCAAAAGGCCGTTACGTTCATGTTGCATACCGTATTTTTTGTTACCTGTGTGTCGATGTGTGGTCCCTTGAATATTTTGGATTCTCTCAAATTGACAGGTTAACCAATGATAGGTTCGTGAAAACTATAAAGCGTCAATCAATTCTGTAAAAGTTATCATATGCATGTCGCAAGATGAGGCGCATGTTGAGGCGAGTGTTGAAATAATCAAATATGCTGAAAAAACGTGCTAAAATGTTTTTGCTACGATTTACGCTATCTATTAGAGAACAAAAACTGCGCAATAATGTTAAAATGCAAAAATGAGTGACTTTACCCACAAAAGTGAACGAAAGAAACCACTTTCAATCCACATGTAACAAAAAGTTATTAATCCTAACCCTACACCTGGGGTAGAATAAACCCCACTGGTCTTTGGCTTTCATTTTAGATTAAGTTTCTTGCTTAGCTTTATAAATTTTTTTCACTGTTTTAAATTTTTAATTGCACAAAAATAACTTTTAGACATTATTTTTAGAAGTTTGAAAAATGTTAAAAAATTTTTTGAGCCAAAATATTTGATAATATAAGTAATAACCATCATTTAAAGAGGCTGGGGTATATTACACCCTTTGTGCAGAATACCGAATTATTTGATAGTGTTTTGGATTAGGGTTAAAAAAATTTATTAAAAGGCTAAAAATTAGTTATTGTTGATTTTATTATTATATATAGATAAATTTTATAAGTATACCTGATAGCACAGAAAAGTTTCTGCAATGTTGTAGACACATAACACTGAAATGTTGAAACTATTACAGTTACGTTATGTCTCTGCAATGTTTCTGTAAGGTTGCAGCAATGTCAAAATGTCCGCTTTGGTCCGCAAGAACATTTCTGAAATATTACGGGAATATGACTGTCTCAGGTAGTAAAAGTCGCCGTTATTTTGACGTTTTAGAAAATATTTTGGGTACATGTCCTATATATGCAGCACTTCCATTGTGAAAAATATTGAAATAACATAATTATAATGTAAAAAAAAATAGTCACTATAGTCACATCTAGCATTGCCTAACTTTTTCGGTCACTCATCCAAATCTGAACCGCCGCGCGCCGTCGACATTGCTTGACTTCGAAGATCGTACGCAACCTAGCACTTTGCAATAATCCATGAACACTTGCTCATGAATACATATTTGTTATAGATCAGTTCAATAGATGTCAGAAACATAAAACGTATAGTTAAATAATATTAATAAATAAATATAAATATGTACGTATAAATATAAATGTACATTTTTACTGATTTTTACATATGCGAAATAACATGTGGAATAACTTATAAAAATATGTTTTTGTTCTGTTCTTTTGATAAAACTAAATTATATCCTAGACAGCACACAATATTTATAAAATATTTACAAAATATTTATTTAAATATTTTACAAATATTTATCCAAATATTTTATAAATATTTTTGTGGTCTTAGATTTAACAGATCATAAAGATTTATCATAAATATTATAAAAATATTTATGATATATTTATAAATATTTACAAAATATTATTTGTACAAATCTTTATTTTTTATTTGCCATAAATAAATTATATATAATTATGTATTTATTTACCATAAACACCTATAACCCATATGCATATACATACATGAGGATGCCATGACATGAGGCGTAACTTGCATAATGCTTTTTGGCGCTGTACCCGCGTTACCGAGAATGTGCGCCAAATATATCATATGAAAGGTTTCAGAAATTTTGTATTTGTAATATTACAAAATACTACGTTGCAGGTACATTTCAAATGTAAAGTTTCAATCAAGATGATTGCAGAAATGTTGCAAATGTAATGTTTAAAAAAAAGGTAGTCTCAGAAATATTACAAATGTGATGATACATAATTGAAACATTGAAACGTCTCTGCAACATAATTGAAACTCTTTGTGCTATCAGGGATATTTCCGGTTATCAAGATCAGAATCAAAAAATCATACCCTTATTACATATTGCAAGAGGAAAAGAATAATGAAGAAAGGAAGTTCTTTTCTCAGTTGTAGTGTCAATTAAAAAAAAAAACATTTCACAGAAAAATCGTATAAAATGATTAATTATCACGCTCGTGTCACATGCTGGTTAGACCGGCCAAAGTCTTCATCGCTTCTTATTGACATTCCAAACATTTATGCGCGTGACTGGATTGAGATTCAATTTATTACAAAGATGTTTTTCTAAATAAAACAGTACGTAGAAAAATTTTAACATATTTTAATTTTAAAACTTTTAAAAATTTATTCTAATGTTAAAAATAATTAATTCTAAATATAATTGATGTAAACATGTAGCGATTAAAAAAATGCTAGAAGTAAATATTTGCATAATTGTAGTATAAGAAGAATTTTAGTCCAACCAATTATTGTTAAATATGGTTCAAAAAATAATTTTGTAATTATTGCACAAATTATTGCAACATAAAATTCTACAATCATTCAAGTATTCTTAAGTGAAAATTTTATAAAGAAACTTAAAATGGGATTTATGAAACATAATACTATTTTTATATTATTTACATTAACAACACTTCGCCAATTATTTTAGCCATCGCTCGTTGTTTATTGAAAAATTAACATAAAAAGTTTGAATTTTACACAGTAAAAAACGTTTATATTTATGTTAAAATCCGTCTTTGTTAAAATTTTCATGTTAAAATTTAATTGTTACATTTGTTACTTTAAGTTTAACATATTGCTGTTGTGTTCATTCAAATAAACTGTTATTTATTAGAATAACTAAAAAATAGTATAAAAATAACACAATGTGCGTATTTTTAATTTTACACAATAAATATGTTTGTTATTATCATTGACAGAATTCATCTGTTAAGATTGACAAAAGAAAATGTTGAGTTTATTTTATAATATAAGAGTGACCGTTATTTCTTGACGTGATTTAGCGATATATGTTACATTAACATTATAATGAAATAACATGTTATATGTGTTATTTTAACATAATTTTCTCATTAAATTGTTACTTAAAAATTATGTTAAATTACATTTATAAAATTAACATTTATGTTTACGTCAATGAATTAACAAAATAATTTTGTGAAAAGTTTGAGATCAATATGCGATATCTGTAAAATTTAACACAAATTTTTTTATTGTGTATTACGTAATTTTCACATTATTCATATATTAGGTTAAACTAGAAACAATTTCCGAGTAGAATTCTAGGAGAAAGCTCCTCCCCTGCACTTCTACCTTGAAATTTTTCCTAACCTATCTCAATCCAATATTTTTGAGCCGTAAGTACCAGAAGGACGGGAGTGGATATTGCTTTGCATAAATTCACGTTACAATTTTCTACTTAAAATTATGATCTAATTGCAATTAAAATTGGGTTGGGTTAGATTAGAAAAAATTTTTGAATGGGGATGCATGGCGAAGCCTTTTTCCCACTCATACATTTTATACTAGTATACGCAAAACAAAATTATTTTCTTTTATTATTATTAATAAATTTTTTTTGCTCTATCGTATGGGGAGCTAGGGAAAGCTAGTAGCACGAAGAAAACTTTATTTTTATCTCCTCATTTCACAATATTCATAATTTAATCCAATCTAATTTTTTATTTATTTTGGAACCAACATTGAAACATTTTTTAAATATTATAATATAAAATTCAGTTCCTTTAATTGTCTTTTTGAAAAATGGATTAATAATTAAGTAGTAAGTACTGTAAACATTAACGTTATCCGAAATGTATTGCATGGAGGTTGCGTGGTTGTATTTATATTTTGTACGCGCGCTATGTACAAATATATTCTCTTTTAAATAAATGCTATTTATAAATTTTATGTATTTTAAAATTTCATGTATTTTATATATTTTTAAATTGTATATATTTAAAAAACTACATGTTATTTGCATTTTACTTTGAACAAATTAAAGATATTACTTGAATATTAATATAATAATTATTCAAGAAGCACATACACTTAATTTTTTTATCTTTTTATTTTAAATGTTTTTGTTTATTAAAGTTGTAAATTTGTTTATTTTTATATAAACTTTGATCTTATGAATATAATAATAATTTTTCAAAATTTATTATATTTTGTTTATGATTAAATTATTTAAATCTTTTCCTGTTCCTTATTCTCAATACTATTTAAGAAAATTAAAAAAAAACATACTGAGAAGGAAAAAGAGAAAGAGAGAAAGAGAGAGAGAGAGAGAGAGAGAAAGAGAAAGAAAGAGAGAAACTGTAGATAAAACATTATAGTAATGCTATATATTAATGATAAATTAAACTTATTCTCAAAATTTAATTAAGTTCTTATATCATGAGGAAGACCACGAAAAAAAGTTTCATATAAAAACATATATAAATATATGTATAATATGTCCATATATGTTTATATCAGTTTCCTTTCTTTTGTACAATTTCTGTTTGATGTAAAAAAATTACATCATACTAAAAAAATAGAAATTAATTTAAAAAATAATTTTCGCATTGCTTCTTTTAAAAAAGCCAAATATGAAAAATTGTCATTATATAATCATTAATTATAATAAATAATGCACATTAATTTTATTCGTGTTTAACTCAATCATACCGCCGTCATCAAAGTGACCCGATCTGCACTACGTGGAAAATGACGATCGGATTTTTACATCATGTGGCTCTGAAATTCATCGGTGGAAATTTGTATTTACTGATC
This sequence comes from Monomorium pharaonis, assembly GCF_013373865.1. Lineage (NCBI taxonomy): Eukaryota > Metazoa > Arthropoda > Insecta > Hymenoptera > Formicidae > Monomorium > Monomorium pharaonis. Next base: position 8,709,924 of record NC_050476.1, read on the forward strand.
TGAATATAACGGATAGCTGATGCACCAATTTCACTGAAGTCAACAGATCACATTTATCTATACTCATAAAAACCCACACATACACGTAAACATACATATACACATACTCATACATAAAAAGTAAAAGTTCAAATTTTATTTTAAAAAATTAGCCTTTTCAGGGCCACATGATGTACAAAATCCGATCGTCGTTTTCCACGTGGTGCAGATCGGGTCACTTTGATGACGGGGCGCGGCGGTATAATTGAGTTAAACACGAATAAAATTAATGTGCAATATCATATTGATACTCAACATTCATGATATTCAAAAAATACCGTATTTATTCGCTAAAATACCTTAAAATGCAGTGCAAATTTCAAATCACTAGCGTGCAATCAACAAAAAACATCATATCGACATGTTTTTTTTTTAAATTGCTAAGAAAAGAATGAACTTTCAGAATCTGAATTAATATTAGCAAGATTTTAACGAGAAACTTGTGCAAAATGATAAACTTTTACTTTTTTCAATTAAAAAACACATGTTTGGTTTTCATGCAATACAAAAGGTTCGCACTTAACAAATCAAACTTTCACGTAGGGATTCTCAAAGTAGAGTCTTTGCCCTTTAATTTAAAAAAAAGTACATGTAATTTGGATGATTTTTCGCAAAGTTGCATCACTTTAAATATTGTCTAAAAATCGGTAAAAAATTTTGTGTCGTTTTTTTTTGCACTAGTGTATATTCTGGAATATAAACTTAGCTTTAAAAAAAAAAAACAAGGCAAAAATTATTTTTTAAATTAGTTTCTATCTTTTTAGTATAACTATTATTTTTTTATATCAAACAAAAATACAAAAAAAGGAAACTAATATAAACATATATGGACATATTTTATATATATTTATATATGTTTTCATACCTAACATTTTTTCCCGGGATTATAAAAGTCTTTAAAGAAAAGATGATATACATCTATGCATAACCTGGCTTTCACGTTGAAAGACGCATGCGCCAATGGGGTGTGAAAAACCTGCTCAAGTGAGCAGGAGTGGGAGAAACGAATTCGGATGGTCAATGTGGCGTAAGATTAGCTTAAGCTTGTCCGTGGCTTGAACAGTGTGTCTATGTTAATTCGACGTAGAGAAAATTCGTAATTTTATATTAGTTAGTGTTGAGTTCATTTGTGTGTCCAAGAGAAATTTTTGTGTCGTGTGATTCTAAATATGCGCAGAAAGGGGCGTGAAAGAGAATAGTCGCGCGAGCCGGTAGCCGGGTATATTGATTCACTGTGAACATTTGGCGTATTTATACATATAGCTAGTGCGCTTTGCAACGTTCTCGTGAGATCCCGACATACAGTCCAATTCTCTCATGAGCAAGTAGGGCTTTTCGTGGCCCGCTTGTCGTTTACTTCAGGGGAAAAAAGATGGGCGTTGAGGTATTTGACTGCCTGAACAATTATCTACGAATAGAATATTGCAAGAAGTCGTACTTAGGTAAGTTCGCACTTCTGACTCGTTGAAATAAGCTTTTCGCGACGCAACGCGTCTTTGCAAAAAAGAAAGTTTTGTTACCGGAAAACACTTATCGATTAATTATCGGAGTTAGCTTTAAACCGATGAAATAAACCGATTTTTCTGAGAATAAAGGCGCCGTGTGATTCTGAGAGAGAGAGAGAGAGAGAGAGAGAGAGAGAGAGAGAGAGAGAGAGAGAGAGAGAGAGAGAGAATAGTAATTACCGCAATCATCTTAATTAACTTGCTGTGATCTAATCTGAAGAAATCACGGAGAAAAAATTTTTTAATCTTCTAATTGATATTTACTATATAGTTATTTTTATAGTTAATAAGAATGTAAGAAGTGAGGTTATACGTCAATGTTGCCAACAAAGATGATAATGATCATATTATCGAATTATTATATAACCCACACAGCACTAAATATTCCATGGATACACTTTAAGTACGAGTTCTCAGAACCGAAATGAGACTTAAATAGGATGTCCTTTTTTGGATACAATTTGAATATTCTAAGTATATTACCTTTCGGACGTTCATTGTACATCCATGTTGAAATTGACCACTTTCTTACTTGCTAATGTTTAAAAACATTAGTTTTTATTAATAAAATAATTTAAATACTTAAAAAATTAAGTATATTTTTTATTACTAAAACTATTTCATTAATATTAAACAAATATTGCCTTTCTATTATAACTATAATTGCAGTAACTATATAAAATATTTTTTACTTAAATTTTTTTATTTATTAAATTATTTGTTAATTTTAATTTATTTATGTTAAAAAAATGCGTATATTTTGCTTTTTAATATTTTAATTTATCCATTTTTTATCATAATTGATTGTTGTTTACAATTAGATCTTAGATGGAGTAAACCAAAAGCAAAAACCAATCATATTAAAAAATTTTTTAATGCTCACTGAATGAAAAGGAGGGTTAATACTCGCCTACTGTAAGCATTTTCAAATATTTTTGTGAAATTTTCTCTATACTCTAAACCACAGGTTTCCAACCAGGAGTCAGCGGACCCCTAGGGGTCCGCGAGAATTGAATTAAGGTCCGTAAAATAAAGTTATAAACCTATAATAAATTAATGTTGCACGCGTCGCCCGGTATGACGCTCGGTCGCTTATTTTCAAATTCTCGGAATGTTTATTTTAAACCTTGGGGTCCCTGCACCGAACAAAACAGTCCTAGGGGTCCCTGGTCAAAGAAAGGTTAAGAACTACTGTTCTAAATAATGTGAGTGCATAAACGACGCACGTATTCGGCATAAATAGAAGGAAGTTCGATCATATTACGTTGTCAAGTTCTTCTATACGAAATGGTATTTCTTTCAGTATTTACTGTTTATTGACTGTCAAGGAAAAAATATAATTTTTAGTATATTTTTTAAGTATACTAAAATTGTCTTAAACGTGTTTTTATCAAAATATCTTTTTATTTGATAATGGCACGTGAGAATTTTCATCATATATATGAATTTTTGCTTTTGGAAAAATTTTAAATTTGTACAAAAAAAATTGCAAATAAAAGTAACACTGCATATGATTAATATATAAATTGAGATCTAAAAAGTATACCAATTTGCGCAGTTTTCGTATGCGAACATTCTTTGTATGAGTTCGGCGGTGACGGAGAGAAATATTAAAAAACATTTAGAAATCCAGTGGATACACAGAATGGATATTTTTCGGATTCACATTATATTATATAATTACATCCTAAGAACATTCTAAGAACATTACATCTAGTTTTGGATCACGTATAGATACCTCATAAACGGACATAGGAACATATGTTCAATATAATATCTTCTAGGTGTCTTATGGATTTTCACGAATGTACTCTGGATAATACTTGGAAAATTTGTTGACTTCACATCTGGTGTGTACCACGTACGAATCAATTTTTAGTGTGTGGGAAATTATATATAAATCCGGGATTAGAGACTTGTACGTATACTATCAAGGCCTTATATTTTACGAAAATATTCTACAAAAATATAATAAAAATGGCTAAGAGAAATACAAATAGATCAAAATACAATGTTGCATGTTCAATTGCTGTTATACTCTTGCTTATTTCTGCGTTTAAATATCGATCGACTAGTTCTTTTTATAAATTTCGCTTACATTAATCTTAATAATTTTACCATCAAGGCCTTATGTAATCGAATGAGTGCCAAAGAAGATATATGCTATCATTCTTATTGGCAATGATGTTTTTTAATCGAGTTTTTATGGCTCCGCCACATGGTATTCGCACCTACATAAAGTAAGTCTCATGCGCGCAGAATACTGTTTTGCATACGCATCTCTCGCTCGATAGTAATTTAATAAATTGTAGATACAATTTAATTTTGAATTCATTAAGCCATTCGCGCAAGAATGTCATACACGCGTGAAGCAATTCTTCTCGGTGCCAAAATTAGAAGCGTTGAACCTATTCTGTTTAAAGTTGATGCTACTATTACTACAGTTTGTTTACCAAGATTAAAAATATACAAAGGTTATTGCTTCTATTACAGTTTTATGTTTCTATTTTTACAAAAAAAAAAATTCTGTTGAAATTTAATAGAAACGTTATTATTATCTGAAGATATTGCATGTATACGTTTTCTGGAACACCTTATATATTTCTACAGCGAAAGTAGTGGAAAAGTACTGGGAGACCTGTAGGGGATTGTACGGAAGTGGCAGAAGACTTACAGGTCTCTCTATAAAAAGACCTAAGATAAATTAAAACTTCCAAGATATATACAGAAGCCTAAAGGATTCTTTTTTGTGTGTTTACAACTAAAGATACATTTTGTACAAAGTTATTATTACAGAAATGTAACTGTTTTATTAGAAATTAAATGGCAAATCTTATTCATGATAAAAGCAGTGTACTCTGTTAGAAATAATCAAAGATTTTAGTATATAACAAGTTTATTATCTGTAATTCTTTTGTTTCTTCTGGTTCTATTTTAGGTAAGATATTTTAGATAAGATTCATAATTAGTTTCTAATGTTTGATAGAAATAACGACATTATCAAAATAAAAAGTTTTTTTGATGTTGAAATATAAAATGGTTAAAAAATCCTTTATATATTGAAGATTAATAGTGAAGAAATAAAATATTTCGTTGCAAGAAAATGTCAATTGTAGAAACATATGGGAATTTGGATTAAATTTTTACATTCTTATTCGTATTTTTTTTAAAATATCTTACATTTAAACTTTTGACAAAAGAAAATATAATGGCATTATCGAAGAAGAAACAAAAACTTAACAGTAACGCTCTGACTGACTGCCGGCATGCAACAAACTGCGGTGGAAGGATAGAGGTGGACAAGCACGTGCTCACCGAGTGATAGAAATTTTTTTCTGAGTCAAATAAGGTGACTCGTTCTTGGTAGGGAAGTAGCGAACCAATGGAAACACGAACGAGTCATCGCGCTAAGAGAGATGAATGAAAACAAGCGAAAGAAAGAGTGAGCTGGAGAACCTTTGAGGAATCAACATGCGTAACGTGTGCACGTGATCGAGAGAGAAAGAGAGAGAGAGAGAGAGAGAGAGAGAGAGAGAGAGAGAGAGAGAGAGAGAGAGAGAGCAGGAGAAAAAGAGAGCAAGAATGGAGCAAACGTTAAAACGGATTCAAGTATATGAGGAAACGAGTACAGAGAACATGGAAAAAACACGGGAGGAAGTAAGATGGACAATACGCGGAGGCCTCAGTAACGTACTTAGGTTATAGAGTGTTATTAAGTTGGGATTCTTGTCGTTCAAAAAGCGAGTCGACAGCAGTTTTACATTTGAATTTCATAATTTTGAACGGTTTTAGATTAATCAATTATCCGTATATGCAGATAATTACACGATATAGAGAAATAATTTTTTGATAAAATTTATCTTCAAAATTGTAATATAATCGTGGGACAACATAATATTTTAAAAAATTTTACTATAATCTTAGTAAAGTTTTAGTAAATGTTAACCAAACAATTTTATTATAGTGGATATTATAATACAACATAAATATAGAGAAAATAATTGAAATACCATGTTTTTTGCTATCATGATCTTTTAAGGCTAAGGGTACCTTTTCAGGCTGACAATTAACGTTTATTTTCAGTGTCAAAAAACGTCACGTGTTAAAAATAAAGCTATTAATTTGTTATTTTTAGTCACGTGACGTCTTTTGACGCTGAAAATTAAATCGAGCGTCAGCATAAAAAAATCGTGAATTTAAAAGAAAAAAAAATTTCCATGTACAAAACTTCGTTCCAATATTCGAATTGTACCATCCAAATTTTTTAATTGTTTTAATAGAAATATATAAACATCTAAAATCTTTATTTAGCATTTCTATTACTTGAATATCTCCAGACACTATACCCAACTAATATATACGAGTATTCAAAATATGCTCCAAGTATTTGTATTACTTGCATATCTCAAGAGATTTACTCGAATATAGTCAGGTATTATATCAGTTCTGTATAGTCCAATACTTCAATTCAGGTCGACTCACGTCGACCCTGAAAGGGAGCAGGACAGAGACGGATAAACAAGTAAATGAACGAGATAGCATGATGGTTCTTTGACAGACTCGCGAGTGAGACAGAAAAGGTAGGGATGGAGAGGGAAACCCACGTATTTGCAGTGTGAAACTCCGTTGTTATGTATCGCTATCGTCGAAGTGTGTCTCTGTCGATCGTCACGCATCCACCTTTTTGTATACCTCATGTAGAGATACTAACGATTTTAAAAACACGTCGCGAGTTCGGTATTTTGTTGTAATGGTACTGCACGTTGAGTGACACGAGCGTAGTGAATCGTGCTGACAAATTCATTAATGTGTGACGGTAACGAGAACCGCGTCCCGTTATTATATCTAGCTGTATCATAGAAGAATGTTCCTCATCGCACCGGTCGATAATAATCGTTGGGTCTATGCAATGCACGGATTGGAAAAACCTATGGACCATGTGTCTGGTAATGATTTATCAATATGTATTTAGGAATGTCGGCAAATAACATTAGTGTTGGCAGAAAATGTAGAAATGATACCGCTATCTTTGATATGTAAAATATAGTATTACTGCATCAATCACTGAACAACACCAGTAAATGACTGTTTAGTAAGAAAAATTTTTTAATAATAACTTTAAAATAATAAATTGCGTATTGATATTTCTTAGATCTAATTTCCATACAAATTTAATTAAAATATTTTTTACTTAAAAATAGAATTGTAAAGAGTTGTTATTATTTGTTTATCAAATAGTTTAATTTCTTATTTATTTATTGACTGGTGCAGCGACTCTACTTAAATAATCGCACACGTCATTCCAAATCATAGATTTCTTTTTACCTGAGAGACATTTTTTTTAAATTAAAAAAATATGATTTTTTTTATATTTTAGTCATTCCTTAGTTGGAAATTGTTTATTAGAATATGCTAATATTAACGACGCCATTACGATTCACGTGTCTTGTGAATGCACGTCTTGCATTTGTAATCATGTTGAGTTATATTGCTCACGGCAACACTTGTATAGGCATGCACAGAAAAGACTACTATAATAAATGTTCTTCGATGATTGTTATACTACGATTTGCACACGTATTAACAGCGTCATCAAACTATGATATAAAATTATTCTTTTCCTTCGATACGATCGTTTTTGAATTTCGGACAGTTACGAGGAATTTATAAAGGTTTCTCAGCTTAGAAAAGTGGAGCCATCTAACTTTTTATTCCTATATATCTTTAAACATGTGAGCTTTTGTTGTCATTTTCAAAATAACTAATAAATAAAAATTAAACAATAAAAATGATAACTTATTTTGAGATTTTGTTTATACTATTCACAAATATTGAGGTGAAAAAAATCGTAAGTGTGAGAGAGACAGAGAGAGAGAGAGAGAGAGAGAGAGAGAGAGAGAGAGAGAGAGAGAGAGAGAGAGAGAGAGAGAGAGAGAGAGAGAGAGAGAGAGAGAGAGAGAGAGAGAGAGAGAGAGAGAGAGAGAGAGAGAGAGAGAGAGAGAGAGAGAGAGAGAGAGAGAGAGAGAGAGAGAGAGAGTGGGAGGGAGGAGGCAGAGAGATTTATAGTAATAATTTAAATTAAAAAATACTCAAACAAAAGATTCAAACATATGATGTATGATATTTGAATATTTCAAAAATTTCTTATGTCTGCATCTAGTTTATCGATTAATATTAGGCATTAATATTTGATTTTAATCTTTAAGACTGAGTCTTCTAAAATTTCTAGTCTTCTAAAATCGTAAAGTCTTATTGCTTCGTTAAACATATCACAAGCGTTTGTTAAAACGCTTATTTTATGCTGTTGACAATGAAGAGCGCAGTATCAACGTGATAACGAACAGAGTCAGCTGCATCTATGCAACCATGTATAACGCACGTGAACAATCGCATCGTGCGCGTGTTTACCACATTAACTAGACATGGATAGGAACTGCACACAGACGCATACCATTTTGCTGATAGTCTCGCTAAAATGTGGTCTAAAAATAACCAGAAAGAACACACGCGGAAGGTCGTGGTAGAACAAAAGAATTCGCCGTCTAATATACAGAGTGGATAAACCTTTCGTATCATTTAAACGCAATATCTTAATGCTTAAATTTAGTGACTCGTCCATAAAACAAAAAACATTTTTCTTCTTTTATTGCCATATTTGTGATTACCCATTAAAATTAGGCACATTTAAAGGCACATTATTTGGATGTGTCATCGTTATTTAATGTGGTGATAATGTACTTCATCATGAGTTCATCGAGGTCGGACGATTCTACGATTTTGCATCGCATCGCATAATTTAGTATCTCGAAAAGCATACTGCATGACACGCCTAAAAAACATTCAATTTCTATGCAAAGTAAAATACGTTTTTATGATATTTTTCCATAATTTTTTACAATGACAAATTTTATAAAGTCGATACCATTACTTAGATTGATAAAAAACATTTCGATTTCTTAGTAAAATCTTGGCGATTTTTTAAATATCTGGCTTTTTCATTTATTAATAAAAATTTTAACATATAATAAATACATAATAATACAAAGAGTCTTTTCATCTTATAGAAATCTCTTTTTGAATAGACATACATATGCGCATGTAAATGTGTTAGAAGATATTGACGTGTTGATGATTTAAAAGAATTAAATTAAAACGTTAAATATATATTTATTATTTATATAGAATTAATATATTTAGTGAATTAATATTACTACATATGCGTGCGTGCGTGCGTGCGTGCGTGCGTGCGTGCGTGCGTGCGTGCGTGCGTGCGTGCGTGCGTGCGTGCGTGCGTGTGTGTGTGTGTGTGTGTGTGTGTGTGTGTGTGTGTGTGTGTTAGTATGTTAAAAAATTTAATATATTTTTTTATATTTTCATATATTTAATTTTAAGAAGCCTTCTCTCTCGGGAATAACATTTTTATAACTAATATTTCCTTATTTTAAGTTTTACATTATTTATAGTATTTACATCAAAATATTATATGATTTATTGTTTATTATCTTTTATTTAATCTTCGCGATTGACGTAAAGATCATGTTCAATGTGTCAACATTAAATAAAAAGGACGGTCTCATTATCAGGCATATTTAGCAACAATATGCAATGATAATATAGTAACATTGTGTGATATCTATTGTAAAGAAAATGATAGAGTATCTTTTAATGTATCATTAATCAACTATCACTCATACACATGTGTATATATCCGGTATTTGTTGATGAGAGAGGGGTTTCTGAGACCGGTGCCAAGCGGGGCGCCGTGACATCCTTTCGGACACAGTCGCACGGTATTAATATAACATTTTCATTCGCGGCGAGAGTCACATCGTTCTGTTTAACTGCATGCAAGTTAACGTAGAGCGATCGTGTAAATCACTTATTGACTTGCAAGAAGAGTGCGTCTAGGCGATCTTGCATTAGTTGGTTCATTCCGTTTTGTGCAGCCGGCGGTGTCATGGCGGGCTCTGTTGCCACTTTAGCAATTCTCTGGGTGTCCCTGCAGACGATGGGGCTTTTGGGTCACTCCCATTCGATTGGTACTTACAAACTGCCCGAGTCTCTGCATAATTATCTTGCCAGTTACACCGGTAAGTGTCCACCGTGTTCAAATTTATAGAATAAGAATAAATTTTGCTATGAAATAAAGAAAAATGAAGGCATTTATACACAAAAATAAATGAGTATTAAATTAAAACTAATATGTTCTATTTAATTATTGTTATGTTTAAGTGTCACAATCATTGTTATATGTAACAATATTATCACATATCATTAATAATATAAAATTGTTAGAGAATTTAATTATCTTAAATTTTTTAGTAGTATTTATTTTATTTTAATATTAATTTAATCATTTAAAGAGTCTTATTTGACTGTTTAATAAGAATAGATTTTTAAAAGTTTTAATTTTTAATTCAAAGAATTGAAAGATAATGTTATTGTTATTGTTATTGTTAAATAATGTTAATATGTATATTTTTTGTTTAAACTATATACAACTTTTTTATATAAACAAATTATGTTTGTTTAACATTATGTAAGATTATTTCTATATGTTTACATTAAAAAAAAATTTTTTTTCAAAATAAAAATATTTTTTCTGTGTTTAGTAATTTTATAATTTTATGGTTAGTAATTTTTCATATATAATCCAATGATTACTTTGAAAAAATGTTGGTGTACAATTAATTATAATGTCATGTTAAATTACATTTTAAGCATTGTATTATACATATTGCAAAATTATGTTTTCAAGGAAATAAATTGCAGTTTTAATTTAGATTTTTGTCTATTATCTATTTTTGGTCTAGATTTAGCAATATTTGGAAAAAGTCCAAACGTGCCCGTATAAAATTGACTGGTTTATTTCGGGACAAAGGCCTACATTAAATTACGAAGGGATCTAAATCAAAGGATATTTTTGGATACAATCACTGAAAAAAATGGATAAATTTGATAGATTGAACCATTTTGTCCGTTGAAAGATAAATGAATCAAAATTTTTTTATAGAAATAATTAGATGAGCATGGTTAATTCTTTTTTGTTAAATATACTAAAATTGTTCATAATGATGTTACATTTATGTTCAGTTAGGTCAGCATAATTTTTCGAAAGAAACGTTATAATGTGAATATAATTAGAATATAAAGAATGTAAGGAATGTAATTCGTTTTATAGATTTAATAAAAAATTGGTAAAACCCAATTCTTAAATTTGTTAACCTTTTGTACAAATTTAATACTCTTCTGTATTAAATTTTTTAATCATAAAATATCAATAAAATCTAATTACTATAAGAAGAAATTCTGTTTGGTTTTATCAAGGTGCATTCTATCATAAATACATCTTGTTAATATAATAATCAAAACATTTTTTTCAGTGATTCCATTCTTATTTTATCCGTTCTTTGAATTATACCTTTTTTATTATTCCAAAATATTTTAAATATTTTCAGGACTGCCATCTAATTATGGCTCTGAAGCTATCGTGGATACCGGCCGTTTTCAAAATCGAAGGTTTCCCAGAATAGATGGGGCAACTTTGAACAATTCGATCGCGTTTGCGCAAACGTTAATCGATCGTATGAGTACCCTTGAAAATAATATCGCGAACGCCGGTGTCGAACTCAAAGCACGAAGTCCAGCCGAGAAACAATTTTGGAATTCTTATCCTTCCACGGATGCCTTCGATAGGAGCATCGATGCCCTCATTGCAACGAAAGCCTCATCATATCTCGTGCAACAAAACTGTCGAAGGTATGTTACCAAATAGCCACACGTAAGTTATTTTCTATTTTATTCTGTTTAAACTTAAACCATTATTTCAAATTATCTCCTAATTAGTATATTCCGTACATATACCGCACTAATTTTAAATGACTTGTCCACCGCGTCGCGTGAATCACCGGCGATTCACAGTATTTTTGTTTGTGTTTCTTAGATTTGTTAAGTAAAAATGTATTTTACAATAATTAAAAAGTTATTTTAAATATAAAAGTTATTATAAAAGAGAAAGTTTTTAATGTGTCAATATTGTATCGTACATCATGGTTATATGTATTTCCTCATTTATATTAGATGTTAAAAATTATTTTATAATTACGTCTCTTTTTATAGACAGGAAATCAATATCAAATGGATTATCAATGAGTACGCGTCATGGAATATTATTTAATATAATTATCGAAATTTGATATTTTATTATTGAAATCTTATAAAGTAGTTTTACCTAATATTTGAGAATGGTAGTTACTCCAAAAGAGAAAGTTGTTAACTTAATTTGAGTAAATGCAGGCACTTCTAAACAGGACCAATAAACACCGGTTAAATTAATTTAATATTTATTAATTTAATAATTGCATAAAAACTCGTAAAATTATATGTATATGCTAAACGGTGTAAATATGTATCAGATAAACTTGTTCAATCGGTGGACATGTCCACACACAACTCATCCATTTTATATATTTGTATTAATAAACGTCTTTATATACGTATTTGTAAATATTCCAGAAATTAGATTATTTATTTAATTACTAATTTTTATTGTGGTAAATCTATTAAACCTCAAATTACGGTTTTATTAATTATTAAAAAAAACTTTTTATTATGCTTTTTATTATTTACTTTATTGATAAATGTATTCATTTATGTGACACACACACACATACACACACTTTCTCTCTCTCCCTTTCTTTCTCTCCTACGCACAATATTTCTCACTAAACATATGCTTATAATATTGATACGTATATCTGTAATGCAGAAGAAATATCTTAAATATTCTAACTTATCCTATCCTAAATATTCTATTGCGGTTATACGTACTATATCTCGTTTATAGGGATTAATATTTAATTAAAACATTAAACAATATATATTTATTACAATTTTAACATATAGTAATAACAATTTTTAACTTATGGTATTATATGTATAGTATGGAAATTATGTAATACTTATATCAGTAAAAAAGTTTAAGAAATGTATACTTATTACAATTTTTAACGTATTGTGTGGTATAAGAAACAATTATTATATCTATATTAATTAGAAACGTTTAAAAAATGTATTACAATGTGTACATTATACATTATAAGAATCATTCATTATTTATATCCTTACCAATTAAAACCATTGATACATTATACCATATTTATCAATGTGTGTTTATTGAGGAGTGAACTTTAACTCAAATTTTTGCCAAGAGTTAAAAAGCGATCTCATACAGTATTATAAATAATTTACTACCTTAATGGGTAATTGTGACTGTTATATGATAGATGAATTAATATTCTTTACTTAAAGATTTAAATTTAATCGATATTTGATTGCATCCTATATCGATATTGCAGATTCGGCTTAGATAAGAATGACTGTGCTCGCTACATATCAACGTTGGGCTTGCGGGGCACCCCACTTGGTGAGTCTTGTGCCGCGGTGCATAACGTAAAATGCGATGAAATGTCCAAATATCGCAGCATTGACGGCACCTGCAACAACATTGAAAATCCGAGCTGGGGCAGCGCGATGACCGCGTACACCAGAGTACTATTCTCCCAATACTTCGACGGTAAGTGTCGCACTCAGTTGTCGCGCCTTCCTTTTTTTCTAGCCCACCCCCCGCCCCTCGATTTGTTAACTTAGATCGTGATATGGCATCGTTCTCATCCAGGTTTGAATTGTATTCCGGTCGTACGTCGCCGTGTACTAGGGAAGTAACTGCTGACCGCGCGCGTCATACTTTTGATCCCCGTCGCGGAACCGTAAACAGCCCCCGCGTACGAATCAACCCCTTTCTCCTCCCCCTCCCTCGGGAAGAACTTTATATCCCTTGCGGGGAATAAAATTGTTGTAATTTATTAAAAATGTCTTTTTTCGTAAATGTCATTAAGTTTGTGTAAAATAATAATCGAACAATTATTTGCAGCCTCTAAACGTTTGGCGCTTTCCTTTCTTTCCCTCAATTTCTCATTCAATTCCCATCCATCTTATCCTCAAGGATTATTTCCCCTCGTAACTGGGTCAATTTCGAAGAAAACAATTTTTTTAAATAAAGTAAATATCATTTGTATGTGAGTTTTTAGTTAAAAAGTGTCAGGAAGAAACAATGATACGTCATAATGCAAAATGTAGAAAATTGTACTAAACTGCGACCATTACAAGAGAATACAATTTTTATCTTAATTACGCGCGGACTGGGATTATCTACTGTATGTTGCAATACAATAATCAGTGTTAGTTGAATGTTACTTTATGCGATATTTGTTCGCAGTTGCATATTAAATACTACGCGTAAATACTACTCGCGAAGACGTAACGATGGGAATGCGTCATCGTGAAAATGATAATAGTTCTAACGGTTTAGTCACATGCGGAATTTTGTTTATAAAAAAAGATGAAAGTAACAACGTGCAATGTTATATTAACAATGGTAATGATGCACGTTGCATCGGCTAGGACAGTAGTCGCGGTTGGATAATGTAAATACATGTGTCATATACTGCTGTGTCAGATTCAACTAATGATGTGTCAGATTCCACTAATGCGAAGACAAAGACAGATGCATGGTTTGTTTTCAACTTTTATTCTGATCAAATCATAGAGAAATTTTAGATAAGAATTCCGGCATTATTGTGTTCTCTTTCTACGCAAAATTCTCTTTTTATTACGTGGATCAAAAAGTTTCACTGAGCAAAACTTTGCATTCCTTGTGTTATGTATATATCTTTCATATTAATATGTCACTTCTAGCTTCTGCGTTTCTACATGCCCTTGAAGGTGTAGTGTAGTGAGATTCATTCTAGACGCATTTTAAGACATTTAGGATTTGGTTAAGCGTTCTGTTAACATATACACAGAAAGAATTTTTGAGGGAATTTATTCTCAATATGATAATCGTGAGACAACATGGTATTTCGAAGAATTTGATGATTTTCTTTAATTTATTAATATCTGTCACAGTAAAACATAAATTTTATGTCATAAAATATGTTAAAATAAATTAAATAGTGTACTCGGTAATTTTTATTATGCAGTTTATAAAATGTCTTTTATATATTTCAAAAATTCCTACTGTCATTATAACATTCGATAACATTCAACAGGTTGCCAAGTTGTCTCAAACTGTTTGTCGAACATGATAAAATTTGTACGAATTTTTCAGTAAAGTATAATTAAAAATTCTCTCTGCTTACTTTAACTCTAGAAATATAAATCGATACAATCTCTATTTGATTAAAAATATTCTGTTAATAAAAAATTAATATATTGAAAAAAAATTAATTAGAAACACGAATGAGAACTACAGTAAATTATAATCAACTATAATCAATTTGTATTCTAGAGTTGAACGTTGATTATTTAGGCAGGAATCATCATTGTTTTTTTGTAGGGGTACCCGTGGCATAAGGAAAATACGGGATTTAATAATGGGAGATTTCTTTATATAGATGTTGCTCTTTTGTGAAACGTGTTGCAATTAGTGCATAAAGATTTCTATTTTATTTTACTTATTAATTGATATTTAAAAATGACTGTTATATTTTGCAGATATTGAAATTATATAAAAAACGAAAAAGCGAGAATCACAGTTGTTGAAATAGAGTCGATGGACAGTACTGTACAGTGCTGGATATATGCAATTGTTATAACAGGTTATTATTTGATTCTATTAAATTTTAATTTGTTTCCAAAACGACTTTAGAACAATATATTCTAGAAGAAAAATAATTTTAATGAAATTGTGAGGTGATCCCATTATACTCCGTCTAAAAAGCATATCCAAGTTAACTTACGAAATCAATAATTTTATCTATTAAAACTTATTTTACAATAAAACTCACGTTTTTCTTATAGTAGATAGTTCAAAGACTACTTTAGCAACAAACAATTGATGTATTTATTTTTAATATAAAAATTTGTTTAACGTTTAGGGTTCTTTATTATGCTCCAGGTGCCTCTATCTCTCTCTTCTGTTTCTAACGCAGTGTTAAAACTATAAGATAAAATGTCAAATTCTTTCTCCTAAACGTTGAAAATAAAATTGTAAATCTATAGAAACATGAGAATGAGGTAAAACATATATTATCATATGATATTAAATATGAACCCAGCAAACACAAAGTTACATGTAACGTGTTTGTTAGTTGTAATTTCCCACTCAATAATATAATTGCAATATAACACGTGTTATATTACAATTACATTGTTGAGTGGGAAATTACAACTAACAGGTACGTTACATGTAACTTGGTGTTTGGTGGGAATGAAAGACTTTGACATTTTACAAATTATATGTATTATAGAAAATAGAAGTTACTGTTTTAATTTCTCATCGTGCTTACAAGAAACAAACATCCAAGATATTCGATATTTTTTATATGAGTTTTCTAAGCTATAAATATCAGTATTGAAAAGTGTTAAAGTTCATTCTACATACGCGGAACTCATGATGCTAATTTGACGCAAAGCACTCATAAAAAAAAATATATATTTATTACGAAAGATTATCACTTTTACTCTATTTGCGTCACGGAAGACTTGATTTCTACTTTATTCGAATGCAATATAATCTAAAGTTTGATAATTAGAAAAGAAGTCGCCGTTTTTTGTTTTGATTTTATAATCCGGGCAAAACGGCGTCTTGGATGTCCAGTCTCATCAACCTCGACCTACCAACCCATCTATCCTACTTATCATGACTCTGTAATACACATTCACACATATGTGTATTTGTGTGTGTGTATGCGTGTGTACGAGCTTGTGTGCGCGCTACACATACATCTACGTGAATGCATATACGTGTATACGTACATACATACAGAAACGTACACACGTACACTAATCCTTGGGCGCTAATGGATAAACGTTCGTCGATTGGCTTAACAAATTATATTCTGTGATTTGCATTACAGTTGTTGTGCGATAAGGCACATAGAGCATAAAATGCCTGAGTGTAGCAGTGAATAATACTGCCTACAATAGGGTGCCCCCGGTCGGGAGATTCTATCCAGCAGTAGAATGTGTATGTAAACTAATTCGGATATACCTAATAACGTATAATATTTATTATGTAACACTAGTTCGAGTTGTTTTTTCTGTTCACTTTGCGACAATGCGCGACTCACGCGAAGGTGTATCCGAACGAGGGGACTTGTTTTGGGAATACGATTCAGTCGCGCTTAAGTACTAATTATAAATATAATTCAACATTTGATACGAATGGAACGCATTGTGACTTACTTCAAATGAAAGTAGACGTATATCCTTAATAGAGCTAATTTTTCACACGAATTTCTTGTTCTAACAATTGATCATAGAAATGGCTTTTAGAAATTTTCAGCGCTTTTGTCACACAGTCACAGTGCATCTTTGATACACTTAAGTCGGTATTCATAATTGGTTCTTATATTTAAGACTGTCTTAAATAATATCATAAACCAATCACCAACTGCAGAGTCATGTTAATATCTTAAGACATTACTTAAGACAGTTTTGAAATAAGAATCGACTAGGTAAATTAAAGATTCAATTAGCCTCCACAATTGCTATCTTCGGGATCATCGGACCATTGAAATCGTAGTGTTCAGCCCTTTCCAAGGGACAGTGAGCTATAGGGTATAGGGAAAAAGAAGAATCGACTATGAATACCGGCTGTAAAGTTACATTCGGAAATTTTCTCCCAGCTCGGTTCGCTCGTTCGAACGCCTTAAATCGATCATCTAAGTAAGTTCGCGAGGACGTTTCTGCGAGCGTTTTCGACTCGAGCGGCCGTAATTTCGATGTCAGGGTCAATTATAATTATTATCCGCAAGCCGTCATTTCGCGTAGTTGCAATCACACAATCGCGTCTTTGTTATGCTTAAATGACGACGCGAAACAGAAAGACGGCTCGTCGTTCGATAACGCATCAGAACGTCGAAATCGATGTAGTCGAGGCAATTATACTTATTAGCACAGTCTCGTATTGCAGCACGAGATTTAGGGTTCTTCAGGGGCCAATCAGCGCTAGGAGCAAAATTACTGTCTTCTACGAATATGAGGCTATCCCGGATTCCCGATAATGACAATAATTTCTGTTTATGATACGCGGAAATTACTCCTCTGATTGTTCCCTGAAAATTTATTGCGCGGACGAGGCAGGTTATAGGTGCAGTTAGGATCGCAAGATTAGCACAGCCGGTGGTACTCGCCTATTTATAGCTAAAACATTTATGCAGCTATAATCATTGTATGGTTTCCTCTCGTGCTGCAATGCCAATTTGAGCTACCCGTACCATTTTGAGCGCGCGCGCGCGTGTGTGTCCGAGTTCGTTGAAATCGGAGTAATCATAATTGACGAGGTTTATATATGATTCGTTTGATCAGCAGAAATCGATTTACGAATTGCCGCAGATTGTATTATATCGTATCGTTTCCATTATGTTTTTACTTGTGTCGATTTGCGATGATTATAATTTATTCTGTTTTGCGAGTATCTTCGGGCAAGAGCAAAGCACCACGTCGCGCCAAAGTAGCACCGATTTACTCCGATTTTGCGACTTCGAGCCAACTTAATACTACAGAGATCTAATGTACGTTTTGGGAAGCAGGCATCCAAGAACCGAGACGCGTTGGACAAACAAAGAAACCATTGCCAAGTCCAAGGCTCGTAAGCGCCGCTTTGTCCACCGCGAACGATCAATCGGATGCTAGCAGAACACTGGCAGTCATGGAATGGAGCCAATTCATCGCTCATGACATGGCCCACACGCCAGTTCGTAAGATGGGTAAGTATACCTACGGGTGATAAGTTTAAACACCTAATTTTAACACAAAATTTCAACGAACTTTTCATTTATTGTGTAAGAAGTTATATATGTTTATCAATTACATTTATGTAATCTTACGATCAAACAACTTAGAACAAATTTTACATTTTTATTATAACATTTATTAACATATTAGTGGTGATAATTTTGTAATTTCTCTTTGTTATAAAAAGCAAATCTATATTATGTAATGCATAAATTTACAAAAAGTGCATACTTTGTTATTGCAGCTATAAATCAAATCTAAAAAATAAACTAAAAAGTTTTAAATAATGTTTCTAATATAAATGTCGAATAAAGATAGTTTAAGCTAAAGCGCTTGCACTTTTCTGATATTTCAAAAAAAGTTTCAAATTTTAATTTTATCTACATTTTATTTTTAAATTAAATACATAAAAGATTGACATTAAAAAAAAATTTTTGTTTTACCTTCTAGTTTCATGAAACATTATCTGCGTCGACAAAATTTAATATAAAAATATTTTTTCTCTATGTTTTAAAATATTTCTTGAAAAAAATAACTTTGCAATAATATTAAATTTTTGTAAAAAGAATTTGCAAATATTACTAACTAATACTAATGGAGTTAAGTTTTTATAAAATGTGTAAATATATATTTATTATATTATAAGCCTTAATTTTGGTAATAAAAACATAGATAAAGTTCAGTAAAATTATAATAAAATGTTATTATTTTTTATAAAAAGTATTAGTTTAACATTAAAAAAATTTTATAATAAATAAGTTTTTACATAAAAAATTCGATAATGTTACGAAAAATCATACTAATTTTCAAAAAGCATTTTAAATTTTACAGTTTTTAAAATATTTTCACGTTTAATTTATTTAATGATATTTCATTAAGTTATATTGCTTCAAAGTAAACCAAAATTTTGAAAAAAGATGTCAACTTAAAATTTTAAATAGAAATGTAACATTGTAAGTATAAGAATAAAGTACAGGTTTAATGCTTTTTGTTTTTTTTTTAATATACGTTTGATAATATCTCTATGTACAATTTCTTTTTTCACCGAGATATTTAACTTTTCGTAAGATGCAAAAAAGTTTCAAGTGTTTCCAAACTTTTGGTCTGCAATGTATGTCAGCTAAGGTAATTGTTATTGACGTAATTAGATTGCTAAACATATTATTTTTTAATTTACAGTCTCAACTGGAAAACCAATCTTTTGCTGCCAGTCGGATGGAGATACTCTATCACCGCGTCATATTCATCCAGATTGTTCTCCGATTAGCGTTCCAGATCGCGATCCCGTTTACGGTGAACATTATGTACGGTGCATGAATTACGTTCGGTCATTACCTGTCTTAAGATCAGAGTGTAATTTTGGACCTATAGAACAGGTGATTGTCATATATTAAATCAAAGATTGTTGGAATTAAATCTTTATACTTTAAGGAAATTCAAGAAAATTAATTTAAATTTCAAGATTGCAAAATTATAAATAAAAATTTTAACGTAGTTTTATTTAATTCAAGTATTTTAGTAAATTCATGTATAATTTGCAGATGAACCAGGCGAGTCACTTTTTAGACGGTTCTACGATTTATGGTTCTACTCTGAAGAAATCTCGCGAACTTCGCACTTTTGAAGGCGGACATCTTTGCGTCGAAGTGCGAAACAACCACACGTATTTGCCAAGAGAAGATGCCGGACTTGTGTCGCAATGTGGAGAGAATTGCTACAATTCCGGTGAGAATCTTAATTCTACACATTTAATTCAACTAATTTTTATTTAGTGCAACAAATCTAATGATTTTAACACGTTTACCAGGTGACGATCGCGTGAACGTTCATCCTCAATTAGCTGTAATTCACACGGTTTGGCACCGTGAACATAATCGCGTTGCAGATGAACTTGCCAGGTTAAATCCGAATTGGTCGGACGAGGTTTTGTACCAAGAGGCTAGGCGCATCGTAATCGCAGAGATTCAACATATCACGTACAAGGAGTGGTTGCCCATCCTGTTGGGCAGAAGATACACTCGTGCCATCGGTCTCACTGTAGGTAATAGTTACAGTCATAACTATAATTCCGATGATGAGCCGGCGATCAGTAATGAAGCCGCCACCGCAGCGCTACGTTTCCTGAACTCACTGATGCAGGGAAAACTGAAGTAAGCACGCTACGACGAATCAAAAATAAATCTTCTTGCTGATTTGCAGATCAAAAATGTAGCGAGACGTTTATGATTCTTTTGTGTTTCAGTTTGCCGGATAATTTTCGTCAAAAGAACAAAACGCTACAACTGGCGGAACATTTCTTCAATCCGCGCGTAATCGAATCGGAGGAGGTGTTTGATGGATTGCTCCGTGGTCTTGCTACTCAAACCAGCCAGAAGATGGACATTAATCTTATTCCAGACGTAAGATATATTTTTAAATACTTTTTCTATCGTACAAAAAACTCATTGGAATATCAGAAAGAATTTTTTGTGACACTCAAAATAATTAATTATTAGTTAATTTAATCCAATATCAATATTAAGTTTTTCTAACGGACTTCTAAAAATATTTTAATTTGTATAAAAATCTGTGGAATTTTCTAAAAAGTTGTAAAATTAGAAAATTAGGCAAAATTCTGAAAGTTGTAAAGAATCGTGCAATGTTATAATCATTATTCTTCTTTCATTACAGATGACAAGTAAATTGTACACCAGCAATGGCAACGATTTAGGCTTGGACGCCATTAGCTTGGACATTGAACGTGGCCGCGATCATGGCCTTCCAGGTTATAATTATTACCGTAGATACTGTGGACTTTCTACCGCCAAAAATTTTGACGATTTCCTAGATTATATTCCTGTGGAAGTAAGCTCAAAACAAATTACTTCTTTTACACTATATAGTTCTATAATTATTACCAAAATGTGATTGTCGGTTATTAGATGATGAGAAAACTACGCACAATTTATTCCCATCCCAATGATGTTGATCTTATCGTGGGCGGTATGGCAGAGAGACCGGCAGACGATGGCATGATCGGTCCGACTTTCCGCTGTCTCATTTACGAACAATTCTCCAGATCCCGGCGTACCGATAGATTTTTCTATGACTCCGCGACGCAACCGCATCCTTTCACATCTGGTACGCTTAGTATTGTTTATATTTATTTTCCTGAGATTTTTTGAAGAATTTTTTAAAATTTTTCTAAATTTCTGTATAATTTTATAATAAAAAAAAATATATTTAATAAAACTTTTGTTTTACATTAAGGGGATGCTGGAGATGAATCTGTTTTACCTATTAAACGGAATTATTATTCCACTAAAAAATCTTTTTGTTGACACAGAATTAAAAATCCTTCTCCAGAATTAAAATGTAGAAGCTAACGGAGTGCGCAATACACAAGTTTATATGAAAAACTAACAAAAATTAAAAAATTACAGTTTTGTGATCGACTCCTGCGGTCAACTCGTGAAAACATTTGCTGCGTATAAAAGTTTTAGACTTTGTACGTACAAAACAAGTGTGCTTCGCCCATTGCATTACAAGAAAGAACAATTCTGTGTTTTCAGAAATGAGCCTAGACGCTTCAGTATATAATGATTTCTTATAAAGAAAATCTCGTATGTATGTGTGAGTGCGTTCGGAAGAAGTTGATAAGTAGAGTAATATGAAAAAAAAAAGTTTGGTTCTTGATATAAAATCCAATTCACACATTGATATTAATATGTGTACTTTAATTCTGGAAACGAATTTCCAAATCAAATTAAACAAATAGATACGAAATCTCATGATGTGCATGAATGACTCTACATTATCGACCCCGATCAAGTTTGAGAGGCAGTCCAGCATCCCCTTTTAGATTTAATAACTTTTTATTTATAAAATATCAAAAAATGTAAAAAAATTCTATGAAATAAAAAAAAATTTTTTAATTTTATAAATGAATGTTTGTATCCAAGAAAGCACTAATGTGTAAGAGGGGATGCTAAACTGCTCGTCAAACTTGATCGAGGTCAATAATGTAGAGTCATTTAGGCACGTCATTAACAAAATTTTGTATGTACTTCTTTTATAGATTTAGAAATCCTTCTCCAAAATTAAAGTTTATGTATTCCGCACACTGTTATCGTCTATACTTTAATTGTGGAGAAGGATTTTGGAACAAATTGTACAATTCTATTGATAAAACAGATAGGATCCCCTTAAACACGAAAAACTTTCTTTCTAAAGTTCCTAGGCTCATTCTAAAAGCACAGTATTGTTCTTTGCTGAAATGCCAAGTGCGCCTCATGCTTATTTTATACGTACAAACTCTAAAACTTTTATACGCAGCAAATGTTTTCACGAGTCGACTACAGAAATCAATAACAAAACTATAATTTTCTAACTTTCTTTCGTTTTTCGTATGAAATTGATTGCAGCGCACCGCGTTCCCACACAGCACAGGATATCACAATATCCATCAGATATCCGAGGGATATCGCAATAACCGTAGGGCATCCATGGGATTGCAATATGTCCAATTGGATATCTCAATAACCTGGGGATATCCTCAGAATAAAGTGTGCTGTGTGGGTTACTATCTGTACTTTAATTTTGGAGAAAGATTTTCAATTCCATGCAATCAATAAAAAGATTTCGGTGTCCGAAAAATTAGTGACAAAACTGAGCAATTTAGTATCCCCTTAAAAAATTTTTTTTATCAAAAATATTATCAAATGTTGTTTAAATTGTACATTATAATGTAAGCGTTAAAGTGAAAAATATGAACATTGTAGTTAACTTAGCACTTGCTTATAATTGCACTATTCTCGCACGCTTACAAGGCTCATCTCAATCTGATGATACACTCAATGTTCGTCGGTTCGACGAACAAAAAGAAAGCAAAGCGCAATCGCAAAATCTAATTTCTTCCATGTATCAATTTCGCATTCGCGGACATTGTATATTTTAAGGACTCGTATAATACATTTATTACGGAATTACTGATCAATTATTATTTTCTTTTTGTTACAGAACAACTGACTCAATTGCGTAACGTCACTTTAGCGCGAATATTCTGCGACAATGGCGATGATGTCACGCATATGCAGCGTAATGTGTTCCTTAAGCCGCAAGCAGGGTAAGTTCGAAATTCTGTGTACTGCAACTCAATTGATAAAACCATTCATAAAAGCTTGTCATGATTGTACCAAATTATTTTTAAATTGTTTTAAAAAATAGAATTGTATAGAAAACATACAGTAGTGAAAATTCAATATACTGAAAAGCTGAATGATATTTTTATTCCTTTACAATCAATTATTACACCAAAATCACAATTTAAAAATATTACAAAATTTTAATAAGTAAAATTTAAACTAAAAAAATTATTATTTTTAGTTATATTGTAGCAAATAAATAAATAATTTTTAAATTTATTAAATGCTTAATTCAATATTGCAATTCTATAATATTTTAGGAACGAATTGAGACGGTGCACAGACTTTGAGGCGATACCCAGCGTGGATCTTTTTGCCTGGGCAGAAAGGGCAAAAGCATATCGTTGAAGTTCTTAATTAATTGACTGGTCACACAAGAAATGCACCCGTTCACCTGTAGAAATATTACGGGTCTGAGGAAGGGTTTCGACAAGCTCACAGCGAAAATGGGCGCATTGAATAATGATTGCGTGAGACTACATATAACAGTCTCGTCGGAATCGTCGCGTATGAATGTCACAATGTCACGGTGACGATGTCGCGTATGCCACGATGAAGCAATTGAGGCGGTGAAAGGCAGAACAATGACAAAAACACGTGACTAGTCGATTAAGAAAACGTCCAACAAATGGAATGAGACTGAATAAGACGGGGGAAG
This sequence comes from Monomorium pharaonis, assembly GCF_013373865.1. NCBI lineage: Eukaryota > Metazoa > Arthropoda > Insecta > Hymenoptera > Formicidae > Monomorium > Monomorium pharaonis. The sequence goes on from NC_050476.1 coordinate 8,734,109, forward strand.
TGCAAACTGAGGACTGCAAGAAAATGAATGGATGAACAAATGGTTCTTGGCTCAATCGAGAAAACTAGCATTAAAATTCACTTTGAGACTGGTTTCATTTGCAGAATTGCATTTTGCGAAACGGACGATTTGGTATTATATAGTCTGATACACGTGTAAACGCATCTGTAGGTAGCCTCGGGCATATACTTATTAAGATAAATGTATGAGGATAGTGGGACACAAGTGTTATTCGCTTAAATCATATTTGTGGTTCGACAGTTATATTCGAATCGAGGCTGAAGTTGAGACTATTTAGCGACTGAATTTGTGATGATTTAGAATATAGAAATGCGTACAATTTTTATTTCTAAGCGATAATTGTAATACATTGGTACTATTACGTGAGATTGTAAGCATCTGGTCAATAAATATGGAATACAAAGTTCTATATAAATTACATTAAGTAAAAAAAGTTCATTATCAATACTATATTGCCTAAATATAGTTTCTTAAAGCTACAGACTCATTTTTATAGACCAAACCGACATGCAATATGTTAAAAAATATATTTAATAATTAATATAAAATTATTAGCGCCAAGATCTGCTTCGATCAAAAAAGGTATTTTTTCTTTTTGCTTATATTATTACATACATTTTTCTGCGAGATATTCCACAACACCTTTAACATTTTGAAAAGTCGGATCTAGAAGTGTTCCACCAACATAAGTTTCGTAAATTGGAAATCGCTCTTTTAGATTTTGTAAAATAGTATTTTTAAGTTCCTGTACAATTATCTTTCTTTACACACATGTTACTCTCAATTTCTGCCCTGGAAAGATTAAAGAAGGAATTATATTGTAACGGCATTGTAACATAGAAATTCCTTTCAAATTTATTATATAAAATAAATTTTTATAATGTAAAAATACAAAAGCTGCATAAATTTCACATTTATACATTTTATAATACTATTCCTAATTTTGAGTTTAAAAAAAATATATATTTAAAAACATTTTACAAACCTAAATAAAAGTGCAAGGTTGATTGTTGGATATTCTATCCCAGAAATTTCTGTTGCTGTTTTAATGCTCTTGTTAAATAGTTTGCTATATTTTCAATTTCTTGCCATTCACTGTCTGTAGATATTGAATCATAACGTCTAATCATTTCTAAGAAGCGTTACTACCTCTAAAAAAGAAATAATATTTAAATTAAAATTTATTAACACAAAACTAATAAAATGTAATTACGTAAAGAAATGTGTTCTTATTAATTTAACTAGTTTACATTACCTCTTTGTTATTTGCAAGAGAGTATAGTACCATTCAAAAGTTTAGAAACGTTTCCCTAATCTCAGAACGAGAAAGATATTGCAAAATCTCCTTACTCACATAGATGGAAAGTTATTTCTGCGTACTTTTAAATGCTTTTTTAGAAATTTTTTGTCGATAAAGTTCCGAAAACGACTTCCCATACAGCACGGGGAGCTCCCGGGGAGCTCCCGAGGAGCTCACAAAATTTTTCATAAGCTTCATTTAAGCTTCCAAAAGGTTCGCCCGCAGCTGCTATGTCCGCTTTTGAGAGCTCCTTGAGAGCTTCATTTGAGCTCGCAGAGAGTTTATAAATCATGTTTTAAGAGTTCCCTGCGAGCTTCAAAGTAATTCCTGGGAAATTTCTATATAAGCTTTCCGGGAGCTCTTATGTCCGCTTTTGGGAGCTCCCTGAGAGCTTAGATGAAACTATCAGGGAGCTTATATAAAAGCTTCACGGGAATTATTTTGAAGCTCGCAGGGAGTTCTTAAAACATTATTTCTGAACTCCCTGCGAGCTTAAATAAAGCTCTCAGGGAGTTCTTAAAAGCGGACATTGGAGCTGCCGGAAAAAATTTTATTTTTATATTTTCTCAATTTTCGGAAGCTCTCTCTGAGTTGCGAAGGCCCACGAACTCTCTTCGTGTAACAAAAACAATATATATTACACTTTGCTGCTAGTGAAGTACTAACTGCTAGGTAAGCCGTGAGTGATGGTTTTCTTTTATAAGCCTTTTGGAGTAAATTTTCTCACGAGAAGGAAGAGCGCCGTGCCTTCACCTAGTGGTGATCTTGCGAACTACTCGCGGCTTATGACTATACATGCAGTACATTAATTTACCCAATATGTTCAATCTCTGGGAGTTTGTTTTGTCAAATTTTATAAACTTCTTAAAAACTCAGCAAAACGAACTCCCTGGGAGCTTGTTTTGTCGAATTTTGTAAGCTTCTCGGAAACTCAGCAAAATGAACTCCCTGGGAGCTTGTTCTGTCAAATTTTGTAAGCTTCTCGGGAGCTCAGCAAAATAAACTCCTTGGGAGCTTGTTTTGTCGAATTTTGTAAGCTCCCCGGGAACTCAGCAAAATGAACTCCCTGGGAGCTTGTTCTGTCAAATTTTGTAAGCTTCTCGGGAGCTCAGCAAAATGAACTCCTTGGGAGCTTGTTTTGTCGAATTTTGTAAGCTCCCCGGGAACTCAGCAAAATGAACTCCCTGGGAGCTTGTTCTGTCAAATTTTGTAAGCTTCTCGGGAGCTCAGCAAAATGAACTCCTTGGGAGCTTGTTTTGTCGAATTTTGTAAGCTTCTCGGGAGCTCAGCAAAATGAACTCCCTGGGAGCTTGTTTTGTCGAATTTTGTAAGCTTCTCGGGAGCTCAGCAAAATGAACTCCCTGAGAGCTTAATCGGAGCTTTGTGCTGTATGGGTTACCTCCGATTTTTTTGAAACTACGTATTCTTACGTATTTTGGGGCGCTGATTACGAATATGATAGTGAATATTGGCGCAAATTTGATTTTTATGGTGAAAACCATGAAAAAACCATAATGTATATATACATGTATATATATATATATATATATATATTAATAAAAATTGTTATATATATATATATATATATATATATATATTTATCATAGAGAATTTTTGTGACTTGCATCTTAGAGCGGGAACTTTTCCCTTTAATTTGTGTGGTTGTTTATTGCTGTACGATTTTTTTTGACCGAGTTATTAAGATTTTAATAAAAAAATGATCATTTTGACTTTCATCGCTTGTTACTCGTGAACGAATCAACGTACAGCGCTTAGCAAAAAAGCGTTAGAAAGCTGAAAGTTTGCACTTTTGAATGTTCTTATCAATTTTTTTACAGATTTACTTTTTTTAACAACAAATCGCGTTCAAAGTTTACGTGAAAAATTGCATATTTTACGGTTTTCATTTAGTTCAAGGTACTGTTGTGAAGAAAGATCCAATCACATTGCTAAAGCAAAGTTTTATAGTACGATTACTCCTCAGTAATAAACACTAACGTTTATGAAATAAAACATTTGTATTCCACGTGTTTATCATTCTTGAAATTGCTGAAAACGTGTTTTCAACAATTTTTCTACACCCTTTTGACAAAGTTACAAAGTCAACCTTACATTTCTTTTTAAATGACGCTGGCATTAGCGTTATCCAATGTGCACCATGTGGAAAATGCCGGTCGGATTGTGCACATCACGCGCGCGCGTGTATTTTACAGCAAAGGTAAAGACCCCGCGGTTCGTCACGCGCGCGCTTGCGGTTGTTCCTTGCGACTTCTTAAATGTCATTTTATGTTGTTTCAAATGCGTTTAAATGTCTACGCGGTATTTTAAAAATTTCGTATACAAGTTCAATACTCTACAAGAATCGTCTGTGTGTTGTTTTAAAGCTTCTATACATAAACATTACATGTAAACATTACAAGTATGCACCTACTCACATACATACCGTAATGTTTACATACTTGTAACATTACTATGTTTACGTACAAAGAGTACTTTGAAATAGATGTTTAGTACATAGACAACTCTCGTAGTGTATTGAGCTCGTATACGAAATTTTCAAAATGCCGTGTAGACATTTGCCTACAACAAAAGTTGCACAGATAATCGCACTTCTTGAAGAAGGTTTTCACGTGCGTTACGTAGCGTATCATGTTGGTGTGTCTATCTCTGTAGTGAGTAGAGTTTAGTCACGATATCAAGAGACAGGACGTTATACGAGACATGAAGGCAGTGATCGTGGTCGAATAACTACTATTAGACAAGATCGAGAAAGCGTCTAGTTACTCTAGTTACATTTGCCGTACGAGGACAAGCGTTGTCCTGCATAAACACAAAATTCGTATGTGATAAACGTAGAGGCAATATGTAAGGTCCAAGAATTTCATTTATGTATCGAACACTTGTGCAGGAGGTGGCAGGATCACTAATTCAGTTCGTTCTGCTTTGAAATACACCCCCACAATCACAGAACCATCGTTATGGGCTCGTACTGGCATAACGTAGCGTCGATCATAGCGTTTATTTCATCGACGCCAAGTAGGAGCGTCATTGCTGTAAAGACAAAAACGCAATTCATCAGAAAATTACACATTTTCCATTTTCTCGCGGTCCAATTTATGTAATTGCGCGCAAATTGAAAACGAATCTATGTCTAAGGGTAAGACTTGGCACTTGTGCACGAGAACGAGAACAAAGGTCGGCTTCTTTTAAACGATTTCAAAATGCCGCATTGACATTTAAACGCATTTGAAACATAAAACAACATTTAAGAAGTCGCAAGGAACAGCCGCAAGCGCGCGCGTGACGAACCGCGGAGTCCTTACCTTTGCTGTAAAACACATACACGCGCGCGCGCGCGATGTGCACAATCCGACCGGTATCTTCCACATGGTGCACATTGGATAACGCTAATGCCGGCGGTAAGCGTCATTTAAAAAAAAATGTAAGGTTGACTTTGTAACTTTGTCAAAAGGGTGGAATACAAATGTTTTATTTTATAAACGTTAGTGTTTATTACTGGGGAGTAATCGTAATATAAAACTTTGCTTTAGCAATGTGATTGGATCTTTCTTCACAACAGTAACTTGAACTAAATGAAAACCCTAAAATATGCGATTTTTTACGTGAATTTTAAACGCGATTTGTTGTTAGAAAAAGTAAATCTGTGAAAAAATTTATTACAACATTTAAAAGTGCAAACTTTCAGCTTTCCAACGCTTTTTTTGCTGAGCGCTGTACGTTGATTTGTTCACGAGTAACAAGGGATGAAAGTCAAAATGACCATTTTTTATTAAAATCTCAATAACTCGGTCAACAAAAATCGTACAGCAATGAACAACCACTCATATTAAAGGGAAAAGTTCCCGCTCTAAGATACAAGTAACAAAAATACTCTGATTTTTTTCACGCAAGCAAATTCGCATAAAAATTTTTTATTTTAACGGTTCAAGCTTCACCATTGTGCCACGTTGGTAAAAAAAAAGATAACTAAGATCGCTGAAAAGCATTGGAAAGAATATGTTTTAAGCTTTAAAACGCTTTTTGGATTTTGTTTCTACGATGATTTTTCGCTGAGTTGCAGCAGTTTGAAAATAGCCTAAATTTTTGGTATACAAAAAGTGTTCCCCATTTTTTTTTTTTTTTTTTTAGTAGTGTATATATATATAGTATATATACATACAATATTTACCTTGATCTTATATTGCAATTATGAACAATTATGATTCATACTTAATCTCTGTTCGCTTTCATTGGATCTGAAACAGAAGTCTTTCTCGGCCTTTACTTTTCTCATGTAAAAGAAAAGACCCAGAAAGACAAAAAATAGCACAACACATTCTTTACTACCAAACACTTTAAACTTAACTGCACTCACGAAACCGCACGTTTTTACATTCTTTACCGCGCAATAACTTTCACACATGACTGATGTTTCGGCAATATATGTGAATATATATAGCTATTTATAAACAAGAAGTGACATCTGACCAGAAAATGGCGACCGACTTGTGCACCCATAGAGCTTGTATTACCCAGATAGCCAAATAAAGGCAACGTGTTGTTATTTTGCTGTCACTTATTCTCTATTAATTTTATCAAACTAAAGCCAAGGTGTTTCCTCAAACTGTCTGTTGTTCTGACATCATGTAAAATTCTACATTAGAATTCAACAAACTGACGGCAAGTTGTCAATATGCATGCACAATTGCTGTCAATGTGACAAATTATTATTCCTCAATGCATGCACTTATAATTATATAAACTCATGAAGGTCATTTGCTCTCCTGATGTTAACTTCGTTCCACATTAAATTACAATGACAGCAAATTGTGGGCAAGTTCACAACATACATGCAGTACATTAATTTGCCCGATATGCTTAATCTCGCTTGGCTATCTGGGTAATGGAAGGGCCATTGCTATATGCCAGAGTCCGCGCGTTCGGCGTATTGTTATTCTCATTTCGCTCACTCCTGTTAATATCTCATTCTTTCTTATTGACATCTCGCTCGCTCTTGTATCTTCTCGCTCGAAAAATCAATAATTCTGTGCTACCGCCACATTTCGTGTACATAGCACGGAATGCAACCAGAATTGTGCACATATGAGTTACCCGCTTGTCCAAACGTGCACATTGGCTACGTAGTTCATGTGTATAATTTTCAAGGTCCACAGAGGGCGTATCGTGTTCGAAGATACGCCCTCTGTGGACCTTGAAAATTATGCATCTAAAATCGGGCTGTGTCATCTCTTAGCCTTCTCTCTGGTTTCCACTAAATGCTCTATGACGCGGCGGCGCGCCGTAACAACGACCGCAACGGCGGCGGCGGCATACGCCGAAAATTTCAATAATGGCGGCGGCGGAATCGACGGGATCAAAATTTATGGCGGCGGCGGCGTGGCGCGTGACGTAGAGGCTTACTTCGCACTTGCTTCAAGCTATTTGAATCAAAGATCATAAGCTCAAATGCTATAATTTACACACACACTACAGATATGACCCGTGTTACGATTAGACCTATACGCCGCCACTTTTTGCCGCCGCCGCTGATAAATTATCGTCCGCCAATTTCGCCGCCGCTTAAAATTTACGCTATCTTAAAATTTATGCTAAACGTCGCCGCTGCCTTCGTCGCTAAAAATTAATGGGCGCGTTCAGAAGACGGAATAAATCACTAAACGCTGATTGAAAAATAATTTTTTACTATAATTTGTTTCTGCTTCTAAATCCAACAAAGAACTAATGGCAAAAACCAAACATATTAGGAAATGACTAAGCACTCTCTGATCCGCTCTGTTTGCTGAACGCGCTCAATATTGCGCGCTGAATATAAGAGTTATTGAATTTTCGATAATTTTTGGATGAACGCAAATGTATGTGGACTATGGACGTGTTCTGTGCCCGATTGGAATTTTTAAGTATGGCTGACATAATCGGCCAATTTTTTGTTTCTTCCTCAACTTCTGTATTCTACATATTTGTGCTTTATTCCGTTTTTATCTTGTGTTTGTCTCTCGGATGTATCGTCCTAATATTCTTTTTTTAATCTTTTGGCCGTTGGCCCCTTAGCTCCTCAGTTTTATGTGGAAGGGACGGGTGCAATATTAAAGAAGAAGAACAAAAAAAAAGAAGAATATTCAATTTCCACGATCTGTATTGTTAGAGAAAAAAATGTCTACAAAAGAGAAAATTAATAAGTCAGATCAAATTAACAATGAACTGGAAAAGAATAGAAGTCTTGTATATAGTGTACTCACTACTCTCAATACTTTAAGAATACCACTTGTACTCGAAGTGTCGCCAGAGAGCATTTTGGCATGTTTAAAGACAATAAAAAAAATATTGTAGTTAATAGATTTTACATATATTGTAAAATATGTTTTATTGACCACGCAAAAATTAATAAATTTTCTTAGTTTAAAGCATGTAAAAATGCGTGCTTTATAAGAATTAATCCGGAGATGTAGGGAGAGGTCGAAGTTCTTCCCTTGCATTCCGCCCACGCGTTTTTTGCACATCTTAGCAAACCAACACATAATTGATACATAACTAAAGGAGCGCACAGAAAGAACATTGTTATGTAGATGCGATGTAAATGTTATATAATTTTGTGAGCTACAAAGAAACAAAGTTGTAATTCTTATTTGTCATATATATGACTCCTAACAGTGATTAAAAACGTAATCTTGTAAAATCATAAAAAATTTTTTGTTTATAAAATTTTTTGCCTCTTTAAATAATATTCCCAGCAAACACAGTAATATTACATATACATCTTATGTACATATATTAAAAGTTTCACAAGGTAACACGTTATGTAGTGAGTAACATACATGTATGTACGTATAAAGCTTATAATATGAGTTTAATTATATTGCTATGGTTATGTGCTTTGAAAATACTGCTGAAAATACTAAAAAATCTAAGTTAAACATAAATTAATAATAAATAAACATTACTTATTACCCACCAAACACCAAGTTACATGTAACGTGCCTGTTAGTTGTAATTTCCCACTCAACAATGTAATTGTAATATAACATGTGTATTATATTACAATTATATTATTGAGTGGGATTACAACTAATAAGCACGTTACATGTAACTTTGTGTTTGCTGGGTACGTATTTGAAATGTACATGTAATTAGTATTGACAGATTTGAGGATTCGACACCGAGCCGCAGGTGTGGAGGGAAAGAAGAACAAAAGGCAAAAATCATATATGAGCGCTCACTGAGTCTGCAATATCGTTTTTGCCTTTAGATCTTTCCCTCCACAGCCGGCTCGGTACCAAATCCTTAAATCTGAATTGCATGTAATTCGAAGTCTATACATCTTGTATATATTTGAAACATATATATTACATCGCTATATTAGCACATTTTCATATCATAAATATAATATTAAATGCATTCTGTTACATATCTTAAATAGATCAAAGATATTATTTTGTTGTTGACATTCTGTAGTACATGTAACGTACATATATGTTACAAGTTACATAACGCGTTACCTCGTGATACATGATATTATGTATATGAGATATATATATATATATATATATATATATATATATATATATATATGTTACATTACTATGTTTGGTGGGATGGGTTTGCAACTTTAGATAAAGCAGAGATATCATATATCATATTTATAAAACTATTTTTAGTATATTTAATAACTTTAATAATGTTAATAACTCAGGAGGACAATATATGTTAATATATGTCAAGTCATTGGGGCTGAGTCCTTTTTTGTTAAGATTTACCCATATTTCTTTTTACTTGTATGTACATGGTATCAGAAAATTAAAATATATGTAAATCTTAACAAAAGAAGATCCAGTTCTCAATAAATAACAAATTTATTATTAAAATTAAAATTACAGCAAATTATGAAATTTTTTTTTTGTTATAACTATTTAATGAACTACGAGTGGCAGCTGTTGGAAATAATCGCGTGTAGATTCCGGGTCGTTCCACGATTGACGCGACTGGAGACACGCCTCAGATTATTATACTGGATCGTGTCTGGTTTGGAGAGCAGGCGTTGAAATGACTATTTAATTTGCTTCGAAATTTTGTTAACCACACTTGTTTTTATTGATGTCTGTTATTTGGCAATTAGCAGTCCGTACTATCAAGTGCTCGAGGCAGTGGTATAGACCAAAGTGACCTTTCGTCACTTTTCCCGCGTACCGATACCGGCAGTTCGCCGAGCGTTCAGAGAGATTTCGGGGATCTCCGAGAATCTTCGAGTTGGACCGAATTGATCTTAAAATATAATAACATTGGTATCGTTCGCTTGACCATGAAAATTGTGTATCAATAACGTAGTAAGAAAGTAAAAATGAGCATTTACAATAATACAGAACAGCCGCTAAAATCTCTTGAACATTACTCAGGAGGGTTTGACCTTGATAACATATGTCAAGGTCAAAGTCATCAAAGCTGCATTCCTTTTTGTAAAGGTTTACCCCAAAAATATATAAATATAAAAAACAATTAGCACTGAAAATTTACTGGCTTATTTAACAGAAAAACATCAAATCGACACATTTGTCAAATAAAAAAGCCAATATTAGAAGATTTCTTCAATCTCATGGACAAGCTAATAAATCCTCCACATCTTCGAAAAATATTGACAAAAAGAAAGAACTAAATGACAGCATATCTATCTGGTTTTGTAGTTATCTCATACCATTTATTGAAGCTAAAAAAGATGGACTTTTTAACAATACATGGTGTTATACAAAATGAATTAGATCTGCCACATCCAAATACATTATCCCACAATTCACTCTCAAGAGTGACTGTGTACTTGCTGTAAAAGCAAAAATAAATGAAGATAACTCAAATGCAATTGCACTAACCGTGGATGCATGGATTGTCAATTATCGTCATATTCCATATGTGAATTTCATTTTACATTGGATATCGCTTACAGAAACACAGTTGAAGTCATGTATGTACGTTACAAACAAGCTTCTTACCATACCCCCATACTGCAGACAACATTATTGCAGAATTGAAGAAAGTACTAACACAATTTAACATAAATGGCAAAATTATAACTCTCGTAACTGATGGAGGAACAAATATGATAAAAGCCGCAAGAGATATGAAATATAACAGTGTATCTTGCATTGCACACGAACTTCACAATCTAGGAACGGTAGACACCCTTTCTAAATTATCAGAAGTTAATAGACTTATAATTAAAACTAAAACTATTATGAAAAGTCTTGCTTTTAAAACCCTCGATATTAAAAAAAACAAAAGAATTATTTGAGCAAGAGGACATTAATAGGATATTAAATAATGCTGAGAATCTAGAAGAAATTTTAGCTGATGTAAGATTTACTTCCACACTTTCTCAAAGTAATAAGCATTCGTATGCGCAGTTTTCCTTGCGACATTTCCGACAGGACTACATAAAAATGTGTCGATTAGATCGAATAGCACATTAGAGATGTTGTCAAGTTTAGTTAAAAATAAAGGTAAACTAAGAATTATGCCCAAGTCTCGTCCGGATGAATAACTATGTAATCGTCTTCTGCACGCGCCTTGACAACAGAATTTAAAAGTCCTGCCAAAGTGAAAAAACGCCGCCTTGCTATCCAGCGCCACTAGTGGTCCCCGCCGGTGCGTGTGTCGCCACTCTTCTCTTCATTGTGTTCTGTTCGCTCGCGCTGACAACAGTCTCTTGTGCGCGTCTTTTTAGTTCTTTCAGTTCTGTTATTAAATCATGCCAAAGAATAGAACCAAGAAGAAGAGCTCGTCCTCGAAACGTTCGAGAAAAGATAGATCACGCTCAGCTCGACATTCGTCACGAGATTCTCATGAATCTCACAGAGCCGACGCACCCACTTTCGTGGCCTCTGTCTGCCAATGAGCGGCGTGAGGAGGAACAGACGGTCGCATAAGCTGACCGTGGCGTCGTACCAGGTATGTCCTTTCGTCGCCTCATTTTTGTTTTCAGAATTTCTGGCAAAGAAAGGACATAACCGATCTGTTTCCTCCCCCCTCTCTTCTCTCTCTTTAGCGCATGCATCTGCCCGGCCCAAGAAATCTTTGCGTACGGAGGGCATATCTTTTGTGGAGCCTCCTGTCACTCTGTTGCCGGAATCCCACGATTTAGCACCAGACGATAGCTTAGTCAAAGAACTCTTCGGTGATAGTCAAACGCCTCAATCGACGGCAGCATGCAACCCTCTCATTGTCCAGGCGATGCAATCCACAGCTCGCAGCGGCCTTTGTGAAGAGGTACGCACCAGGCTTATGTCCGAATACGAAGTAAGAAGGAATTTGCGGGGCTAGCCTCCCCGAAACTCAACAAGGAGCTTATTACCGTCCTTACGCCCTCGGTTGTAAAACGGGATAAATTCCAGTCCCGTTCTTAGGCGCAGGTAGGGGCTTGCCTCACGGCCCTTGCAGCTGGCATGTTTATCCTCCTTAAAAAAGACGTCTCACAGACTCTCTCCGACGACGCCAGATCAGCCTTACCTCTTTTCTCAGACAGTATCCATCTGCTGTCAGATCACCATTTTCGCCTGTCCATGGCTCGGAGAGTCTTTACAAAACCATCGCTTAATATCACGGGTAAAAATGCTGCGGAGTCCGCGCAAGTCGACGAGTTCCTGTTTGGCCAGGACTTCTCCCAAACTCTCAAAGCAGCTCAGGCCTGCGAAAAAGCAAGTAGGGAAGCTGTCAAGGCAACGCAGCCCGTGGGTAAAAAGACTCTTCAGCCCATTCGACAGCAGCCTCTACAACGTCGCAGCCAACAGGTTCCCACCGAAACTTCGGGAAACCAGAAAACTCCTGCGAGGTTCAGGTCGGCTTGCAGCGCAGGAGCCTTGTATCAGCACAGCCGCCGACGCCGCTCTCAATCCAGATCCAGGACACGACGCCATCACTAAATGAGGTACAGTCGGCAGGTCGCCTGAGTAATTTTTATGAACAATGGCTCAGCATTACTTCCAACCCAATGATCTTAAGCGCAATTCAGGGTTACCGTATCCCATTTAAATCGCTTCCACTTCCTAAGGCATATTTACAGGAAATGGAATTTTCTGAGTCCTCCGCGTCCTTCTGCAACCTTAAGATAGAATGCTTTCTTTTCAAGGAAGTCATTAAACTGGCAGAGCCGTCCGAGGATAAATTTTTATCTACATTCTTTTTTATAGATAAACCTTTAGGAGGCAAACGCTTTATTTTAAACTTAAAGGAGTTGAATAAATACATCGATCCTCCGCACTTCAAGTTAGAAGACTGGAGAATTCGTCTTATGCTACCAGGATCGTACATGGCCACTCTTGATTTGCAAGATGCCTATTTTCTAATCTCAATCTCGCAGGAGCAGGAAAGTTTCTTTGTTTTCGATGGCGCGGGAGAACATATCAGTTCACCGCGTTACTTTTTGGTCTGGTTACAGCTCCTTATATATTCACAAAGATTACTTGCTCCGTAATCACGTACCTTCGTGAAAGAGGTTTTCATTCTGTGATTTACTTAGATGATTTTCTCTTTTTAGGATCATCTTACACAGAATGCCAGGCGAACGTTAACGCCTCTATAAATCTTTTCGAATCACTAGAATTTCTGGTTAATTACCAAAAATCTAACCTAAAACTTTCCACGGAGTGCAAATACTTGGGATTCGCTTTCGACTCACAAGGGAACCTCGCGAACTCAAAAATTCAGATTTTAATAAAACTTGGCATAAATGTAGAGGGGGTAAATACATGAATTTAGAAATTTTTAGTAGCGGCCCAAAAACGGTTTAAAGGGGTGAAACCACCCTTCAAAGGTTGAGACTTTTTTGCGTTTTCTCGATATATTATGTAAACTAAACAAAATATTAAAAAATGTTTTATACAAAAATTTTACAATAAAAGTACTTCTATCTAATTACAGTAATAAAATTTTGAAAAAAAATGAAAAAAAAATTTTTTTTTTGAAAAATTTTATTAATGTAGTTAGATAGAAATATTTTGCCATAATACTTTTGTATAAAACATTTTTTGATATCTCCAATATTTTTCGAGATTATGAAAAAAAAAGAAAATCTGCTTTATACATCAGGAGTAGTTTGTTTCATCCTTTCGATCGCTTTTGATCGGGACTTGGAAATTTATAAATTCATCTGTTTACCTAATTACATGTTTTTTTTGTGAATGGAAAAAATGCATTGTGTATCTCCCATGGTCGGTCTATGGGGATATGGGGGATCCATCAAAAAACCCACCGCTTGGATGAACACAAACACAGAGGGATAACATACTGTCACCGTAAACAACTAGGACTATTTCGGGGACCTAATTACATGTGTGTTTCATCTAAAGTTATATAAAAAAAGTATTATAAAAAAAAACATTTTTATTTAATCACGTTAATAAAATTTACGAGAAATAAACTTTTTTTTTGGTATTTCTTATATAAAGCAATTTTTTGGGTGACACATGGAAAAATTTTCAGACACCGTCGATTCCTGATAGGAGTATGATTTCCATCCCTAAAATGTGGTGTACTTATTTTTTTGAAGAATACCATAATTGTAAACACTACGAAATATAAGAATTGTTCGTAAGTAACAAATTTCTTATTTAGATAATTATAATGTTTATTAGTAGCGTTTGTAATAATTTAAATGTTTTTTTATACATTATAGACAGACTCTTTGTATAAATCGTAAGATGGAAGGACGGATAGAAAGAATTTTTCGAGAATATTATGCAATATATCCAAAGTCCTTCCCGAGCATGCTGAAAGTACACCACTGTGGACATTTTAGGGATGGAAATCATACTCCTATCAGGAATCGACGGTGTCTGAAAATTTTTCCCCCAAGTGTGTCACCCAAAAAATTCCTTTATATGGGAAATACCAAAGAAAAAAGTTTATTTCTTGTAAATTTTATTAACGTGATTAAATAAAAATGTTTTTTTTATATAACTTTAGATGAAACACACATATAATTAGGTCCCCGAAATAGTCCTAGTTGTTTACGATGACAGTATATTGTCCTTTTGTGTTTGTGTTCGTCCAGGCGGTGGGTTTTTTAATGGAGCTCACATATCCCTGTGGCCCGACACATAAGAGATACACAATGCATTTTTCCTATTCACAAAAAAACATTTAATTAGGTAAACAGATGAAGTCATAATTTTTCAAGTCCCGATTAAAAGCGATCGAAAGGATGAAACTACTTCTGATGTATAGAGCAGATTTTTGTTTTTTTCGATAATCTCGAAAAGTATTGGAGATATAAAAAATGTTTTATACAAAAGTTTTATGGCAAAAATTTTTCTTTCTAACTACATTGATAAAATTTTGAAAAAAATTTTTTCAAAAATTAAACAAATTTTTTTTTTAAATTTTATTACTGTAGTTAGATAAAAGTACTTTTATTGTAAAACTTTTGTATAAAACATTTTTTTAATATTTTGTTTAGTTTATAAGATATATCAAAAAAACGCAAAAATGTCTCAACCTTTGAATGATGGTTTCATCCCTTTAAACCGTTTTTGGGCCGCTACTAAAAATTTCTAAATTCATGTATTTACCCCCTCTACATTTATGCCAAGTTTCATTAAAATAGGGGGTCGATTCTGTAACTTTTATCGTGGTGAAAATGCGAGCTGACTCACAATTCTTGATTCCGTAACTTTCATCATAGTGTAAATGCAAGCCATCTCACGGGAGTTTGTTCGGCAAGAAATTTCTTGTCGAATGGTGAGATCCGAGAGAGAAAACTGGAAAATAGAACGAGAAAGAAAACGTGGAAGAGAGCATCGTGTCGGAATCGCGTTGTGACTTATTTTTGTTGACGTGAGTTTATATATAATTTGAAGGTTAAAAATTAAAGTGGGAATAGTGGGATACATAGAAAAAAAGAGCAATTGTATTTAGAGAATATCTTTATTTTTAAATTATTGTAAATTTAATTATTTTTATTATATATAAGAAAGAAATATAATTTCGTTTATAAAAAATTGTTAAATAAGATATATTAACAAGTTTTAATTTGATACTAAAGTTTTTTCTATGTATCTCTGCTATGTAAATTATATGTTGCATAGAGCTTGGTTTCATATTTTTAATTTGCTATTTAAATTGCTCTTTTCATGTTTACTGTCTGTTTTACATGAAATTTTAGCTAACTTGCACAAAATAACATTTATGAGTAAATATATACATTTTTTAGCGAATATAGTTTACATTTATTATTTGTACAAGATATTTATTTCATTTCGCAGAGATTACTTCTGAGAGATTAAAGTTTAGAATGTTTGAAGTATCTCTGGCTGATTTGCAAAGTGATCAAGATGCAGAGAGATCCCTCCGAAAATTTAGACTTATTGCTGAAGATGTCGAAGGCCATAACATATTAACTAATTTTCATAGTATGGATCTGACAACGGACAAGCTTTGATCAATAGTGAAAAAGTGGCAAACGTTGATCGAGGCCAATGTGGACGTGAAGATTACAGACGGTTATCTACTTTGAGTTGTATTGGTTTTACAAATAAAGATCACGAACTGAGCACGAGGAAGACGTGCTATGCTCAGCACGCACAGGTTTGTATCCCAGCCTTATCGAGTTGATTGTTGCACATGTCATACGCAACTCCATTATTCATTTTAACTTTTTTGATAATTATATGATAGAAGATGTTGCATATATTAATGCAGTCACTTACCACATTACTTTCATTTTTAGTAAGTAGTAATATAGAAACATGCTACATTACAGTATTAATATATTATACTATATAAATTATTTAAATTGCTCGTTACTTGACTATGGGCATTACAAAAGCCTTTAACATTTTTTTTACTTTCTATATGTATATAATTTATCTAAAGTAAAAAAAATAATGATATATCAATTTAACCGTATAAAAATACTTGAAGGTCGAATTAGTTGTATTTTAATGATACATTTATGTAACATTAATTTTTTAATTGCTAAGTGTCTTCTATCATTTTTTTCCCGTTAATTTCTTATTTGTATTACTTTAATATAAGTTAATTTAGGTTAAGAAAATCAGACGGAAGTGGCAATAAGAGCGAGGAGGTCAGCGATAGCGGTTCCAAGGTAGACAGACCAGAGGCTTACCACCAGTACAGGAGTCTGCTTAAAGATGAATGCTTTAAAAACTTTTGTAAAAAATAAAAACCAGATGAATGTGTAAATAATGCCTTTATTTACATTTGTTTTTATACCCGTATTACATTCTCTAAAGCAAGCTGGAAATGACAGATGCAAATTAATTATACAGTTTTGACGTACAACAGAGCAAGGATACTTCAAAGAAATAAAATGTTAACAATAAACATACACAGATAATTCCTGTTCAGTATGATTATGGTTATTATTTCGGGTACAGTCTCTAACAAAACACATTTCACCACATTTTTTATCTAGTGATTTTGTATTTTCACTTCGACGTTACAGAATCGCGCGAACAAACTCATGTGAGATGAAAGTGCGAAAAGTGAGTGAACTCACTTGAATTACAGAATCGACCCCCTGAATTTTCGAGTTTGCGAGATTCCCTCGTCAGTCAGGCAAGCCATCTCAATACCCCTCCCAGCGGCGAGAAAAGCTACTAAATCTGACTTCTAGCATAGCCCGGAGGCAATCCTGCTCCATAAGGGATTTCGCCAGCTTTATAGGTTCTCTGATTTCAGTCTGCCCAGCAGTCCAATACAATTTCTTCTGTACAAAGAGATTCGAAAGAGCGAAATTCCTTGCTCTAATAGAATCTGACGAGAACTTCTCAGCTACTATGAAAATCCCTTTATCTCTCCAGGACGAGTTCATCTGGTGGAATAAGGTTTTCTCAAACGCGGACCAGGCCAACACAATTCGCTCGGAACAATTTCATAGTGAAATTTTTTCAGACGCTTCTACAACAGGCTGGGGCGCCTCTAGCGGAGAATCCCGCACGCATGGATGTCCAGATAGCACAAGGACATTCGGGCGTCCATTAAGAGTCCAAATAAAGTCCGTCGGACATTCGATGGATGTCCATACAATATACGTTTGGCACAACTTTATACGTTCATAGAAAGTCCTTTAATGGACGTCTGTGGGATATACGTTTGTCACAATTTCGGACATTCATGGAAAGTCTGAAATAAACCAAATTTTGGACCTATAATGGTCTGATTATTTCTTTTGGGCCTTTTTCAATTAAAGAGCTTGCTGCAATAATGGGTTAATCCACATTTTGTAAAAATCATCGACGTAAAACATAGACTGTGCATTTCCTGTAAAAAGCTCTTGAAAAGTGTCCGGCAGAAAGACAAAGAGAAGACGTGGTCCGGGTCAATTTTTTTCTGTCTAGTACTCATTATGCTACTGGTTAAACAGAGACAGCGCTTGACCCGGACCAGTTGCTGTGTCCCTCTTTTGGTCGGACATGTTTTCTTTGCCATCGCGCAGTACATGCTTTATGTCGATGGTAAAAACTGAGAAAATTAACTCTAAAGACACATTCAGAGGATAAACCGGATAGTGACATATTTCAATAAATAACGATAAAGGTATCTATTGAAATATAAACCATCTGATTTATTTTCTGAATGTTTTCATTTCCTACGTTTTTACCAAATGTGAGTAAATTTTTATAAAACTCATTCTTTGCAGCAAATCCTGCAAAATTAAAAATACTTTAGTGTTAAATATATTATAAAAAATAATGCAATTTTTTAGTATTAACGAATATTTTAATTGGATAATATTTATTATTATATTTATGTTACTATTAATGCAAAAAAAAACGAAACAAAATTTTTGACCGATTTTTAAGCAATTTTCAAAGTGATGCAACTTTGCGAAAAATCATCCAAATTACATGTACTTTTTTTTAAATTAAAGGGCAAAGACTCTACTTTGAAAATACCTACGCGAAAGTTTGATTTGTTAAGTGCAAACTCTTTGTATCGCATGAAAACCAAACATGTGTTTTTTAATTAAAAAAAGTAAAAGTTTGTTATCATTTTTCACAAGTTTCTCGTTAAAATCTGGCTAATATTAATCCAGATTCTTAAAGTTCATTCTTTTCCAAGCAATTTAAAAAAAAACATGTCGATGTTTTTTGTCGATTGTACACGAGTTTGAAATTTTCACTGCATTTTAGGATATTTTAGAGAATAAATACGGTATTTTTTACATATCATAAATTTTGAGTATCAATATGATATTGCATATTGATTTTATTCGTGTTTAACTCAATTATACCGCTGCCATCAAAGTGACTCAATGTGCACCACGTGGAGAATGACGATCGGATTTTGTACATCATGTAGTTCTGAAATTCATCGGTAGAAATTTGTACATACCTACTGATCTGAATATAACGGATAGCTGATGCACCAATTTCACTGAAGTCAATAGAAGATCACATTCATCTATTTTCATAAACCCACACATACACGTAAACATACATATACAGGGTGTCCCAGAATGAATAATTTTTATTTTACAGAGTGAAAGAAAATAAAATTTTAAACTAAAAGTTTCTTTAAAAATTTTGGCTTAGACTATTATTTACTGAATTATTAATAAATAAAGTTGATCAATCAGACGGCGCGCGGCCGGCATACGCAGCAGCGTAGCGTGCCATGTGGCTCTACGGGCTCTCCACGCGCTTATTACACATTCCGTTACTTAAAGCTTTATTTTTATTTTTTATATTAATGAATAATTAAATAAATAAACTTAAATTAATAAATAAATAAAGAAATAAATAACTAAGTAAACTAATAAGTAAATAAATAAAAATAAATTAAATTAAAAATTATTTCAATTCCTTATTATTTTTTATTTTTAGTTGTTAATTATTTATTTGTGTACTTGTATTTATTTAATTATTTAAAATATTTATTTGATTCAATTACTTAATTCTCATAGTTGACTTAACAACGATAGACAAAATTAACTACAGAGAGTGTGTTATACAAAGGTATAAAAAAAATTGTTGATAAAAAGTATTAAAATAAATTGTTAGTAAACAATTTGTTTAAACAATTTTTTAAAGAATTATTTCAGCATGTGTTTTTAGGGCCACAAAAACCTAAAACGTGGAACAAATCTTAGCCGCAATTTACGTAAAAATGTTTTACTTTTAAATAAAAAAAAATTTTAATTTATTTTACTCCTTCCTCTCCTCTTTAAAAAATGTTTTCAAATAATAAGAAAAAAATAAAAAATGGTAGAATACGAATTATTTTTATTAATTGAATTTAAAATAATAGCACCGAATTCTACGGGAAAAATTGCATAAGGAACGCATGATGCATATCGATATTAAGAAATTATTTAAGAAATTGTTTAAACATTCTTTTTAAAACTGTTTTTAAGTAAAAATTGATAGCTCCTTTGCTACAAAAAATCACTCTAATAATTAAAAAAAAACACATGCTGAAATAATTCTTTAAAAAATTGTTTAAACAAATTGTTTACTAACAATTTATTTTAATACTTTTTATCAACAATTTTTTTTATACCTTTGTATAACACACTCTCCGTAGTTAATTTTGTCTATTGCTGCCAAATCAACTATGAGAATTAAGTAATTAAATCAAATGAATATTTTAAATAATTAAATAAATACAAGTACACAAATAAATAATTAACAACTAAAAATAAAAAATAATAAATTATTGAAACAATTTCTAATTTTATTTATTTTTATCTATTTACTTATTAGTTTACTTAGTTATTTATTTCTCTATTTATTTATTAATTTAAATTTATTTATTTATTCATTAATATAAAAAATAAAAATAAAGTTTTAAGTAAGAGAATGTGTAACAAGCGCGTGGAGAGCCCGTGGAGCCACATGGCACGCTACGCTGCTGCGTATGCCGGCCGCGCGCCGTTTGATTGATCAACTTTATTTATTAATAATTTAGTAAATAATAGTCTAAGCCAAAATTTTTAAAGGAACATTTAGTTTAAAATTTTATTCTCTTTCATTCTATAAAATAAAAATTATTCATTCTGGGACACCCTGTATACGTACTTATACATAAAAAATAAAAGTTTAAATTTTATTTTAAAAAATCAGTTTTTTCAGAGCCACATGATGTACAAAATTCGATGTGCACGATGTGGAGAATGACGATCGGATTTTGTACATCATATGGCTCTGAAAAAACTGATTTTTTTTAATAAAATTTAAACTTTTATTTTTTATGTTAGTACGTATATATGTATGTTTACGTGTATGTGTGGGTTTAAGAAAATAGATGAATGTGATCTTCTATTGACTTCAGTGAAATTGGTGCATCAGCTATCCGTTATATTCAGATCAGTAGGTATGTACAAATTTCTACCAATAAATTTCAGAGCTACATGATGTACAAAATCCGATCGTCATTCTCCACGTGATGCACATCGGGTCACTTTGATGGCGGCGGTATAATTGAGTTAAACACAAATAAAATCAATGTGCAATATCATATTGATACTCAAAATTTATGATATTCAAAAAATACCGTATTTATTCGCTAAAATACCCTAAAATGCAAATTTCAAACTCGTGTGGAATCGACAAAAAACATCGTATCGACATGTTTTTTTTTAATTGCTTAGAAAAGAATGAACTTTAAGAATCTGGATTAATATTAGCCAGATTTTAACGAGAAACTTGTGAAAAATGATAAACTTTTACTTTTTTCAATAAAACACATGTTTGGTTTTTATGCGATACAAAGGATTCGCACTTAACAAATCAAACTTCCGCGTAGGGATTCTCAAAGTAGAGTCTTTGCCCTTTAATTTAAAAAAAGTACGTGTAATTTGGATGATTTTTCGCAAAGTTGCATCACTTTAAAGATTGCCTAAAAATCGGTCAAAAATTTTGTTTCGTTTTTTTTTTGCGCCAGTGTATTGTAGAACATATATTGTTACTATTATCACATTATATATACGTTACAACGTATATTGTTACTGTTAATATCACATATTATATGTTACTATTAATATTATATCATATATACGTTATCACATCATATATATTTTATGCTAATAATATACTCTATATGTTAAACTAAGTGATTCATACATTCAAATTTGTGTTTAATATTTTAGTTTAACAGAGTCATTACATTGAACAGACACACTTAGTGTATTAGTTTTGTACTTATAAGTTGTCAGCACTGAGATGCTATAGTTATTTTCTGCTTTGTTTCTACTACATACACACTCTCTCTGTGTCTCCGTCCGCCGTCCAAGCCGGACAGTTATTATTCGGTTGTATTACTATTCCAATAAAGACGTGCCTATACGTATTTAATCTCATCAAGTTTGTCCTTAGCACATCATTAATACCTTAATTTTGCTAACACTATACTCTAATATGTGGTAACTGAATTTTTTAAACATACACATATAATTATTTTTAAACATATATATTAGATATTAGGTATTAAGAATTATCGATTTCAACACGGTCTTGATTTGCAAATTTTTTTTCAGCCGCATCAGATCTCTCCTTCGCTCTTCTTAGCCATTTTTTTATAGACTCTTTCAAATCCTTTTTTTGTAAATGTTTCATTGTATGCTTCTCCTGCAGCTGAAACAAAATATATTAAGCAAAAATGAAAATATTTGTTGTAAATCAATTAATTTACTTTTAGAGATTTCCGGATTATCATCATGTTTAGAGTTGCTTACTTGTCGACGTTTCGCAAATATTAGATACAGCTTTATTAACATATACTACTTGAACTTTTAAATAACGGGAGACCATCAATATTAATATTAACTCGGATAGATTGTAAACGTTGACCAGAATACCGCGATAAAAGTTGCTTGACACAATTACTCAAACCAAAATGATAATATTGCCCGGGTCTTATGTACAGGGTCTTACATCCTGTACATTTACTTTTCTGGGAGTTTTTAATAAGCTACGAGCATCTGAAGGCAATTCCGGATATTTAGATTTTAAACCTATTATTAATTCGTTTAATGCAATATGAGATATGCAATTTTTAATTGCCCATTCTTGAAACCACGATACAAAACTAGACGAATCATCGACAAGATTATCAGATGCAGGAGCATTAACAATATTATTAATTATTTCATAATCATTAATATCAGTATTACTAGAATTTATTGGCTCATTGTTTAAAAAATTATTGTTTCCTTCAAAATCATTAAAATTACTATTTACTTGTTCAGAATTATCCAAATTGTTGTTTAATTGGTAAATGTTGCTATGCACATTCTGCGTTAATGAAAAATGATTTGATACTTTTGGAACATTATTACTTAATATTGAAGATAAAGCTACGCTTTCTGGGGAAGAGGTATTACAAATACTGTCCACAATATTAACTGCTGCATCTGACAGATCTTTAGCTTGTCGATAATATAATAACAGGCACACACTTCGAAATTCGATCAAATAATCGAATTGCGGAAGACAGATGACAATTAAAACTTTCTTCGTTAAATTTTTTTCTGTAAAGAACAACAAAGAAAATATTTTGTAGAAATGAAACAATTAATGGGTTACAGCTAGAATACTTAAGAGGATGCTAAACTGCCCATCAAACTTGATTGAGGTCGATAATGCAGAGTCATTATTTATCCTTGTTCATGAAAAAATTTGCTTTAAAATACAAGTTATATAGCTTATACTTACAAATAAATGGTGTCTTGCAGTTTGGAATAGGAGGAATAAGACTACCCATACAGCACAAAGCTCCGATTAAGCTCCCAGGGAGTTCATTTTGCTGAGCTCCCGAGGAGCTTACAAAATTCGACAAAACAAGCTCCCAGGGAGTTCGTTTTGCTGAGTTTCCGAGAACCTTACAAAATTCGACAAAACAAGCTCCCAGGGAGTTTGTTTTATTGAGTTTCCGAGAAGCTTACAAAATTCGACAAAACAACCTCCCAAAGAGTTCATTTTGCTGAGCTTCTGGGGAGCTTACAAAATTCGATAAAACAAGCTCCCAGGGACTTCATTTTGCTAAGCTTCCGAGAAGCTTACAAAATTCGACAAAACAAGTTCCCAGGGAGTTCGTTTTATTGAGTTTCCGAGAAGCTTACAAATTTCGACAAAACAAGCTCCCAGGGAGTTCATTTTGCTGAGCTCCCGGGGAGCTTACAAAATTTGACAAAACTAGCTCCCAGGGAGTTCGTTTTGCTGAGTTTTCAAGAAGTTTACAAAATTCGACAAAACAAACTCCCAAAGATTGAACATATCGGGTAAATTAATGTACTGCATGTATAATCATATAGCCGCGAGTAGTTCGCAAGATTGCCACTAGGCGAAGGCACGGCGCTTCTTCTCGTGAGAAAATTTACTCCAAAAGACTTATAAAAGAAAACCATCACTCATGGCTTACCTAGCAGTTAGTACTTCACTAGCAGCAAAGTGTAGTATATATTGTTTTTGTTACACAAAGAGAGTTCGTGGGCCTTCGGAACTCAGAGAGAGCAAAAGGGGGAAATTATAAAAATAAAATTTTTTACGGCAGCTCCTATGTCCGCTTTTAAGAGCTCCCTGAGAGCTTTATTTAAGCTGGCAGAGAATTCAGAAATAATGTTTTAAGAACTCCCTGCGAGCTTCAAAGTAATTCCCGTGAGGCTTCTATATAAGCTCCCTGATAGCTTCATCTAAGCTCTCAGGTAGCTCCCAAAAACGGACATAAAAGCTCCCGGGAAGCTTGTATAGAAATTTCCCGAGAATTATTTTGAAGCTCGCAAGGAGCTCTTAAAACATAATTTCTGAATTCCTTGCGAGCTTAAATGAAACTCTCAGGAAGCTTGTATAAAAGCTTCCCGGGAATTACTTTGAAGCTCGCAGGGAGCTCTTAAAACATGATTTATAAACTCTCTGCGAGCTCAAATGAAGCTCTCAAGGAGCTCTCAAAAGCGGACATAGCAGCTCCCAGGGAGCTCCGTGCGAATTTTTTGGAAGCTTAAATGAAGCTTATGAAAAATTTTGTGAGCTCCTCGGGAGCTCCCCGGGAGCTCCCCGTGCTGTGTGGGTATATTTGTCAAATTACGTTTACAAGCCGTAAAAAAACATATTTATGTAATCAAAAATTTTATTCATTCAAGCGCTTCTATTTTTAAAATATCTTTTTTGTACGGCTTGTAATCGTAATTTGACGATTATAATCTTATTCTTCAATCTATTCCGAACCCGGGAACACCATTTATTTGTACGTATAAGCTACATAACTTGTATTTTGAAGCAAATATTTTTATAAACAAATAAACTTTAAAAAATTTTTTGCATTTTTGGTCTTTATCTAATCGTCCCCGGGTTTATTTGTGTTCGTACTTTAAAAGTGTAAAAGGATTATCAATTCTGTAAATTCAATTCGAAATTAAGTGATAAATACAGAATGTCGGTAAAACATACGGCTTTAGCATCCTCTTAAATTATCTTTTTAATTTTGGCATCTTTCAAAATTATTATTATTATGTATTCTTACTTGTTTATTTGTAATCTTCTCTCTCTCTCTCTCTCTCTCTCTTGCTGTCTTTAAAACTGCTTGAAAGTAAAAATTAAACTGAAAAAGCATAATAAAAAATAAAAATTAATCTGAATGTAAGCATAACAAAAAATATTCAATATGTATAAAAAAAGTTATAAACATAAAAGTTACGAAGAGTATAAAAGTTATGAATGTATAATTATAAATAAATATTTGATTATATATATTAATAATGTTAAATATATTTGGAATATTTTTTTACACAGAACTTTGAGATTTAAGCTCCTTGTTTATTGTGGCAAATTGAAGAAACGTAAAGCGTATCTCCAGCTCTTTGTCAAATCTCTATTGCAAACAAGAAGAAAATATTAACAATAGGTAGAGATGTTCAATATTTTTAATTGTATCGATAATTTAATCGATACTATATCAAAAACAAAAGTATCGATTCGTGTAATACATCGTACTAAAAGTATCGATATTGCAAATATCGATACAAAATATTGTTAATTTGAATTGTATTTATAGTATTTATAGCCGGTAGTTAAGAGATTAAAATATACATTAAAACTTTTTATATATATTACGAAAGTATATATATTTAGCAATTTTTATTATAAATTTGTGCAATCACTAAAAAATTAAACAATTTTTACATTTTTACAAAATAACAAATGTATCCAGTAACAAAATTTAGTGAAAATTTACTGTATCTATATTCCATGAATATAAATACATTAGATACTCCAATCCGTTAAACTTAAAGAATTTAAGAATAATAGTTGCTGTAAATGTGTAGAAGAAAGACGGTTTCTATCGTGTACGCTTATATTCCCAGCTTTTGAAAAAAGCCTTTCTGTAGGAACAGATGCAGCTACGATCAATAAAAATTTTTTTGCTATCGGATACAATGTTGGGTACATGTTTTTATATAATTTATCCCAACATGTCAATGGATTTTCATTTAAATTTAATGTTACATGCTTTAAGTAATGTTGCAAATCAGTTGGCATTTTGTCTTGTTTATTTTCAGTTTTCTGACCTGTTTCAACCAACTTATTGTGATGTGACCGTAAATTAATAGATAACGCATTATTATTTGGTAATTTATTTTCTATATTTTTTACATTTTCCATGATTATCTGTGGTTTCATCATTGTGGAAATCTCATGAAGTGCTTGAGAACAGACTAATATATTGTTAAAGTGCAATCGTTTAAACCGCGGATTAAGAATTGTCGCGATTGCTAATAAAGTGATAAATTCAACTTGATTAAAGCCATTCATTAAATTATTTACAAGGCTTTCTTTTAAACTTATAAAAGCATTTGTTATTAATATTGCATCTAGAGCTTTTATATTATTATTTAAGCAATTAATTAGAGGGATGACTTTACTCGCAGTTACATATATATGTTTCACCGCATATTTCTTTTGTTGCAATTTCAAGCGGTCTTAATACTAAAACGATTTCTCTCGCTAATTGTAAATCTGATGCAGATAACATACATAGAGCTTTGGGATATTTTAATAAAATCGAACCTATTCGCTCTGACAATGTTATAAAACGCTTTAGCATATAATATGTTGAGTTCCATCTAGTTGCGACGCTCTGTATCAATTTCAAATCTTCAAATTTCTTTAATTCATTAGCAGCAGCTACGGATTGTTTAAAAAAGGTGACTAATGTTTTTACCTTCTCACATAAAGTTTTAATTTCTTCGCTACCATCGATAATTTGCATTGCAACTAGATTGAGAGTGTGTGCAAAACATGTTAAGTGTTTTCCAGATCCAAAATTTTGAGTAACACACTGGAAAAAAAGTTTTGTTGTTTTATGAGAAATTCTGGTTGATTCAACCTGTCCGTTTGTTCGAAAATGGACGATACAAATTTTGTAGTTGAAATTACCAGAGGATTCTGGTTAATTCCATACTGTTTAAATCTATCAGAATTTCTTGTTAATCTTACTACATCGTTTTGTTAGGTTTACAAAAATCTACCAATATTTCTTGTTAATCTTACTACATCGTTTTGTTAGGGTTACAAAACTCTACAAAAATTTCTTGTTAATCTTATTATATTGTTTTATTAGGTTAACACAATTTTTTGGTTAAAAAACGAGTTCGGATAGAGTTTTTAAAATAATAACAATATATCTTGGTTTAAAGTACACTGCATATATTTTATATATATTTTACTAACCTCTAAAAATCTCTATATAGCTGTCGAAATTCCATTCGCGCAGAAGAGAAGACGTTTTTTCGTCCGCCATGCCGTTGAATAGAATAATGTAAATACACGATTGTAAGATACACGAAACAAATATAAAGCATGTAGCTACCTTATGGGTACCGCGTGATATTAGTATCGCATCGATACCGCGTTGGTTTGCGC
Source organism: Monomorium pharaonis (assembly GCF_013373865.1). Lineage (NCBI taxonomy): Eukaryota > Metazoa > Arthropoda > Insecta > Hymenoptera > Formicidae > Monomorium > Monomorium pharaonis. The sequence goes on from NC_050476.1 coordinate 8,761,307, forward strand.
GAGATTGGCATGCACCGACTTGCACTGCAAGAACGAAGGCGCCAGCATTATCGCTATTTTTGTAAATATAACAAGAAGTTTTGTATTATTTTGTAGATTCAACAAGAAGTTTTGTAGATCCAACAAGAAAACACTTAATCAAATCCTTATAGTACAGTTAACCAAACGGTGTAGTTATAAGCTGTAAAATCTTGTTATGATAACCAGAAATTCTGTTTCGTTTAATAAAAATACGCTCAACCAGAACCGTTTTATTATTATAATAAAACCATTTTTCTCAGTGCAGCTTTGACAATGTTTGCACCATTGTCCGTTACAATTACTGTAATAGTGTCTGTTTTTATTCCCCACTCATTACATATTTTAAAAAGCCATTTTCCTAAATATTCAGCAGTATGTCGTTGTGTCAATTCTGTTACACTAATTGTAACGGATTTCATAGTATCTTCCCAAGCGTAATGTCCGGTCACACCTAAATAACTTTTTGTATTCAATGTATCAGTCCACACGTCTGCGGTTAGAGTAATATTCTCTATTAATGATAATCTCTCTTTTATTATTGTGGATAACATCATGTATTTCTCTTCTATAAGAGTCGTTATAGTTTTTCTACTTGGTATTTTGTACAATGGTATTATAGTATGCATCAAATTTCGAAAGCCCTCTTTTTCCACTGTTGCGAAAGGAAGATTATCTTTTGCTATCATAAATAGTATGCTGTTAGTGATTTTACCTGCGTTTGCACCACCATCTAAAAATAAAATTAGATAATAAGGCAAAAGTATAAAATATAAAAATCTAGCTAAAAGTATCATACATTTTTATTTATTTGAAATAAATATTTTTATTTTAATATATTTGTATTTTCTAATTTTAATTATTTTTATTTAAAATAAATTTTTTCTTATATTATAAAGCAAAAAATTATATAAACATCTATTAATATTAATATAAAATTTATAAAAAATTATATAATACTAAATTAAATAAAAATCTTTCAAATAATTTTGATAGACTTTCAAAGGATTTCAATTCACGTATCGCTGTGCCAATATCTGGTTGCACTAATCGTTTTTTTCTCGAAGTTTCGCCTTCAAATTTACTTGAAATAGGCATTGTTATCATTTGATTAGTAGACGAGCTGCAGGATATGGAGTTTGATGCCGGTATTGCGGATTGAGACGGTGATATGGTGATTATGTCACACTGCTGATTAGGTATGTCTACATTCACATCTGCATCTAGGCTATTCTAAGAAAAATAGAAGGCATATGACAAAATCATTAAAATTAAAAATTACATTAATATTATATAAATATTTTACTTGATTTAATTCAATGTTTCCCATTTTCTTATTTTTATTATTATTTTCACGTAAAGAATGCTTCGATCCTTTGCAGATGATACTTTAAATTTCTTGTATTTCCGCTACTTTTGACAAATACATGGCATATTTTACATTTTCCACCAGTATCCATTCGTATGAAATATTTCCATACAAAACTTGACTTCTTTTTTGAGGACACTACACAAAAATGTTGTATATTTACAAAATGACAATAAATGACACATACCATTTATTAACAACATATATCTAGAATATCTAGATTAAATAAGTTACCCCTAGTTAACAGTTTGCTTTCTTACTCTAGTTTAAAGTAGTTGACATCTTGCATATATAAAAGTGAGACAGATATACATCTTTCACATTTTAGCTTATGTAAAATATTAACTGCTAACAATGATACGTTATGTACATATGTCTAGATCAAGCATTTGTTTTAATAGCATGGATGTTGGCATTTTAAAACAAAGTGACAATTGTTTTTCTATCTTTATCTTATTGTTAGCAGTTAATATCTTACATAAGATAAAATATAAAAGAAATAGATATCTACCTCACTTTTATACATATATGCAAGATGTCAATTATTTTAAGCTAGAGTAAGGTTGTGTTCCGATATTCACTGCCAGTACTGAAAATATATAATATACATAATACAAACTATAGATTTTCAGTACTGACAGTGAATTTCGGAACACAATCTTAGAAAGCAAATTACTAACTATAGAGGTAACTTATGTGATCTAGATATTTTCTCTAGATATATGTTGTTAAACGGTACATTGTATGTTAATATTATTTTAATAATTTTAATATCTATTGCTTTTACAGGGTATCGATCATGTAATTTTTCCTCTAGGACGAAAACATGAAAAATGAAAAGTTTCATGTAACTATCTCTTTCTATTGTGTTGAATAGAAAGAGACAGTAACTTGAAATTTTTCACTTTTCACGTTTTCGCCCTAGAGGAAAAATTACATGATCAATACCCAGAAATCGAATTTAATACTGAAAATTATACATTTTATATATTAAGTCAATGTAAGAACAATTAGTATTTATTAGTAACGCAGTACATACATTTCTTACCTTGCACAATAGGTTTGGTTAAATTGTAAAAAATTGTAAATATTACATATGTATATATTAAAAGTAATGTAATTTATTACTTTTCTCAATGAGAAATGTTGATCAACAAGACATCAATTCAATGTTTGATATATTTACAAGTTTTCATAAGTAAATCAAACCTATTATGCAGATGGAAATATGTATGTAATTATAATAATAAATACATTTAACATTTCTATATATTTAATAGTGAAAGGTAATAATTAATTATACTTACTTTTCAAGTAAACGACCTCAATCTTTGATGGTAACACGTTTTTATGTAACTTCTGCACACTCTGATAAAGTCGTAAAAATCAAAAGACGCAAACTATACAAGTAACCCTACATTAAAAAACAATTAACACAAATCTAAAGCTTTGTGTAAAATTCTTTGTTTTGATTGGTCACTCAAATGTCGTAGGCCTTCCTCACGGAGAATACGCAAGACTGTTTTATGATCAACCCCTACTCGCGCGCCTATGCGTGATCCCATGACAGGATAACTTCGAGCTAGAGCAATCACACGTTCCTCAATTCTCCAAGACACACAAGGACGGCTTGCTCTACGATGGCCAGCAACTGCAAGAATCATTTGCTCCTGATCATGGAATTGTTTATTGAGTCGTTGAAATTCTCGACGAACAGGGCCCTATACGTAATGCCGTATTGTCTGCCATTAGCTTGGCGTCACAACCATCTAGCATAAAGAGCTCGTGCTCGTGTGTAATGAGAGGTCTTCAATTGCGCACAGTACAATTGGACACGTTGCAATTGCCCACCGTGCTATTAGACACGAAACATTTTACCGTTTAATTGCGCACAGTTTGTTTGGACACAGTTTGATTGGACACAGTATGATTGGACACAGTTCAATTGGACACCGTTTAATTGGACACCGTTCGATTGCGCACCGTTTGATTACGCATCATTCGATTGCGCACCGTTCGATTGCGCACCGTTCCGTTGCGCACTGTTTAATTGCGCACCGTTCAATTGCGCACTGTTCAATTGCACATTGTTCAATTTCACACGGTTCAATTGCACTACCCGAGAAAAAATGGATATTAGTATAATCAGATGTAAAAATATATAATTAGATACGAAATAATCTAATAATATATAATCATATATAATCAAAGTATATTTAATATGCGTTTGATTTAACGGTGTGAAATTGAACGGTGTCCAATCAAATGGTGTCCAATCAAACGGTGTCCAATCGAACGGTGTCCAATCGAACGGTGTTTAATTGAACGGTGCGCAATGTTTCGTGTCTAATAGCACGGTGGGCAATTGCAACGTGTCCAGTTGTACTATGCGTCATTAAACCTCTCCCTTTGCGGAATGCAATTTTTTTAAGGCTTTTTATTTTTAATTGCACAATATTGTTTTTGAAAGTTTTTTCTAGGGGGCGACGGGACCATTTTATACATATAAACTATAGATTTTTGTATAAAGAAAATATTGTCATTAGGTGACTAATGAATAACTTTTTTTTTAATTCATTAGAACAAATCGTACGCCGCCCCTTTTATTTTTGTGCGTACTTTAATTGTGTAAAAGGATTTTGCATTTTGTTATTTCAATTTAAAAATTCAAGTTTGCAAAGTGTTTGAGATTCCCTAATCATTCTAGTCAAAGCCTACTCTCGCCATCTCTCGGCCATTATCAGGGCCCGCTAAGACAGCTTGCGCGACTGTACAATGGGGTGACGAGCGCATAACAGGTGCGCAATCAAGGCGCTTATCCTGGTACTTTGTCCTTTAAAGGACGGAAAACTATCGGGTAAGAAGAACCAAGGCGCTTCGACGCTTGCACGCTAGCTTCCCGGTTTCCGTGTCCAATCCGGGCTCATGTGCCGAGTTAGAGTCCCTTGTCTGCTGCTGCCATGTGAGGCTGTGTTTTACTTGCACGTAATAAATAAGCAGTGACAATTAACTCCTTCGAATTTCTTAAAGTGGCAAATGATATCTCAATGTGTTTTAATCAAGACTAAGCAAGACTAATAGATAGATTTTAAGTGACTCGGTGTTCTGTGCGAAGCGCCTTTCAACGTGTACGTGCCCGCACGATTGTAGCCGGTCACCGGTTCAACGGACAGCACATTACGACGGCCTCGTGCGAATCTGAGCACTAGTAAAGACAATTTACATTTTCTACTCTCATCTATTACATTGTAAATAGTGTATATAGTTCGAATGTATAGTAAACCTCATCTTTTTACGAAGTGAAGTGTCTCAGTCATTCTCGCCACGTTGTATGTCCTCCTCATTTCAAGCTGCGCTCACCGGAGTAACTATGTTACTCCAGAATCTTTTTAAGAGTTTAGGATGCTAATTGCCTGTCAAACTTGATCGAGATCCGTTGTACTTTGTATTTTGAAACAAATACTTTTATGAACAAGGCTAAACGAATGACTCTACATTATTGACTTCGATGAAGTTTGACGAGCAATTTAGCATTCTCTTAAGTCAACTTAAAAGTATTATGTGGACAACACGGCTACCTTTGTAAACAGACAGAAATACTGTAGCATGCTTCTTGTCATAAAAATTACTACAATCTGTTGAAAACTGTTTTCGTAAAATATTTAGTCTATATTTTAGCCAAATAAATGGAAATATGTGTATTGCCATAAGTAATGATTAATATTTGGAATAATATGTCGTGCCCCTAGTCTCAGGACACGGTACGGGATTGCTGCCGATGACTCCTCGAGATCAGATTCCGTAGAGATAACGCCGAGAATTATAAAAAGATATATTTGTTTTAACGTAGTTACAATTTTTAGTTATTAAACCCGAGTAGATAAGTGTCGCAAATGATTAATTATGCGTTACGACAAACGACATAGATTCGTCGCTGTATTAATTATTAAGAAAACCCGCTCGTTCTCTTTTCGTTTATATACGCCGCTTTTCGGCCTGTTGCGGGTTTCTCCCGCAATTACAGGCCTTTGGCCCGTGCACTTGCTTAGCCAGCAATTGTTGGTTATGTGCATTCCACCAGAAATCAGGAGATTTTGGATGGCAATCGGGTGGTAATCAAGTACATTGCCCGGGCGACGTCCAGTGTGAAGGTTGCACGGTGTCCTTGCGCGAGGTGTCACTCGAAACCCTTATTGCTCGCGCTATTCTCGGTATGAGTGTTGCACACTCACACCAAATATTAATATTTAAAGTAACACTGAAAAATTGTATCCACATTGCAAACAATACTCCATCGCAATATTGCGATACAACATTGTAATTACATTGCAAATGTTGATGCATTATTGCTTAAATTAAATTGCAGCAATGTCCAAAAGAAGACAAATATGTAGTCGATTGACTGGCTAAATTCTTTTATTAAGTTAAAAGATTACGACGCTCCGACCGTGGGATTTGGTCCTTCTCAAGTCTCCCATGGTCGAAACATTGTAATCTTTTAACTTAATAAAGGAATTTAGCCAGTCAGTCGACTACATATTTGTTTTTCTTTGGATTTAATTACTGGCGACAATAAGCGATTCCTGCTGGTTTTTATAAAATATCCTTTTTAAAACATTGAAATAAAATATCCTAGCAATGTTGCAATGCAATGAACTTGCAATAATAAAATGTTACTGTATTTATCGAATAATGTTGCATATAAGAATTTTTGTTTTATAGAAATAAATATATTGCTATATTTTAATTAAATATTTTTATATGCATTATTTATTATTTTGTACATTTGACTGGTATTCCCAATATGACCACTGATCTAAACATATAAAATTAAATTACCTTTTATATTCAAATATTGCACAAAAAATTATTTTATTGTAATATTTTGTTATTAAAATATATTACTTTAATAAATTTTGATTTTGTAACATTTCCGAAACATTTATAATGTCATGTTGCTAAGCAATGTTACAAAGACGTTTCAGAGATATAAATTTATTGCAATATACTGTAGTACATTGTACTCTTACAACATACTTGTGACATTGCAACATTGATGTAATGTAGCTACAATGATTTATGTTGCATATTTTGTATAATATTTATATTGATCATAAGCTTTATTTTGCTGGCATAGATATATGTATTAAAAGAATGTATTATATAAAACATGTAATTGTATATTCGCCAAAAACGAAAAAATGTGTTATTTTCAATCATTAGGGTTTCAATCCCTAAACGTTGATATGCTACTAAAAAAATTTAGGTCTAATATTTTTTTATGCGCTCTTAAAATCGATGAGGGATACTTCCAACTGTTTTATTTTAAAATGCAATTTATTGTAAGATGCAATATCTACGGATTTAAGTTTCATTAATGTAAGCGCATTAAATAAATAATCAAAATTACATACTTTAAATATTATACCTGTATAAAATTTTTGAGAAAATTTAGTAATTGAGGTTAATCAATAACAAGATAAATTGCGACAAACAATCTGCAAATACACAAAATTTCCTATAAAATCTAAAACTTTGGATATCTTGTTCTGCAACTTAAGGGGATGCTAAAGTGCGCGTCAAACTTGATCAGGGTCGATAATGTAGAGTCATTCATACATATTATTAACAAGATTTTGTATGCATTTTTTTTATAAATTTGGAATCCTTTTCCAAAATTAAAGTACACGTATCAATATCATCATATGAACTGGATTTTATACCAAGTGTTACATCCGGCGGGGTTAGAGGAGAAAGAGAAAGAGGAGAAATGATAACTTGTAGTAAATTATAGCGAATATTCTTATTTATTATTTCTTAATTATTTATTTTTGGTAATATCAATGTCATGGTCGCGGGGCTACATGTTCCCGGAGACAAGGGCTTCATTGCAATTATTACGGGCCTTTGGTAATCTTTTTTGGGGTGGCACTTTGAGCGGGGTTACAGTCGTCGAACCGCCCTCGGAAGCTGGTGGGTCCGTGGCAAAAAACTCCCGAGGCAGCGGGAGAGGCAAAGCCGGTGGCTCTACTAGAACGCAAAGAAGCGGGGGAAGGAATACTCGGGAATCTCAAATACCCCCGGGGACTCGTATTCGTCCTGCAAGCGCTTTAATTGTATACGACGGCTGCTTCTTCTAGACCTGCCCATCCTGAGCAAAGAATGCCATTTCTGAGTATTGACGCGTCAAAGTGTGCCCCATAAGATTTTAAAGGGGTGTTTTGAGTGTTGACTGTTAATCTCTGCCGATAGGAAGACGATTCTGCAGCCGTGAGAGAGAGAGAGAGAGAGGGGAGAGGGAGAGGGAGAGGGAGAGGGGGGAGAGGGAGAGGGAGAGGGAGAGGAGAGAGAGAGAGAGAGGGAGAGAGGAGAGAGGGGAGAGAGAGAGAGGAGGGAGGAGAGGGAGAGAGGGAGAGAGGGAGAGAGGGAGAGAGGGAGAGAGGGAAGAGAGGGGAGAGAGGGAGAGAGGGGAGGAGGGAGAGAGGGAGGGAGGGAGGAGAGAGGGAGAGAGGGAGAGGGAGAGAGGAGAGAGGGAAGAGAGGGAGAGAGGGAGAGAGGGAGGGAGAGAGGAGAGAGGAGAGAGGGAGAGAGGGAGAGGAGGGAGAGAGGGAGAGAGGGAGAGAGGAGAGAGGGAGAGAGGGAGAGAGGGAGAGAGGGAGAGAGGGAGAGAGGGAGGAGAGGGAGAGAGGTGAGAGAGGGAGATGAGGAGAGGGAGAGAGGGAGAGAGGGAGAGAGGGAGAGAGAGAGAGGAGAGGAGAGAGAGAGAGAGAGAGAGAGAGAGAGAGAGAGAGAGAGAGAGAGAGAGAGAGAGAATATTAGTACTTTTAGTACTAATATTTAGTACTTTTAGTATAAAATTCACTTTACACTATTTATTACTTTCTCTATATATGTGCTAGTAATTATATATAGAAATAGTCTAAATACAAAATTTAAAAAAATGAATTTATTTGAATTTTGGGATGTTTGTCTCAAATATAAAATAAATAAATGTTTTTTAAATTTTTAACTAAAATTATTTTTGTAATTACTGGGATGTATTTCCTCTCTCTCTCTCTCTCTCTCTCTCTCTCTCTATTAAAAGTACTAATATTCTCTCCCCTTCTCTCTCTGTCTGTTTTTCTAGCTGTTTATCTATCTCTATCTATCTATCTATCTATCTATCTACATTTATTCATTCATTCATTCATATATTATCAAGAAATATAAAAAATTGTTTTCTTTAATATTAATATAATGTTAAAAAAAATAATTCCTTATATTTTTGCCTGAAATATAAGGAAACGGAAACCACCATCTTCTCGCGGTTTCCGTTGAGCAACAACATGTATGTACGTTATTCATTAAAAAAACATATATTTTAAAATTATTTATTCTTGACTTATTTATTATACAACTTATTCTGCCCGATATTTTTTCTCTTATTAAAAATTTTTTTATCCTTAGTTGTTGTTTGCAAATTAAATGGCAAACTAAATAAAATATTAGTAATTGATCCTAAATAAAATAACACATAATTTAATTTTTTATTTAATTCTTTTCACTAATCATAAACTCATTAAATAAACTAATAAGTTTTCGAGGAAAACATACACGTTGGCCAAGAGTGGACTATCATTTATTCTTTTCTATCCTTTATTTCTATAGTTTTGATTCTTTTATATATAGAAAAAATTCATTTAATTTATATTTTTAATTACACCATAATTAAAAGACACGACAGTGTCTCACGTCTAGTGCAGAAAGACCCGCAAGATCTACTAGACGAATCAAGTTTTGTTTTGTTATTTTATATATAACATACATATAATTAAATAACTATAATTATATCCCCGATAGGAAAAGATTTATAAAATTGTATGACAAAAGAATTGTAAAAGATTTATAATCCGTCATTATGAGAGCATAGTTGAGAAAATAGATGTAGAAACATTAACCTTTTATAAAACATTAATAAATGTTTGCGCAATTAAATTTTGAAATAATATGTTGGCGTAACAATAGCGATATGGCGAATCATTTTAACAACACATTTGCAAAATTAAATTTAGAAATAAATTGTGCAATAATTGAGAAAAATATTTCAGTCGTAACATGTTTAAAACATTTTAAAAAATAATTGTGCACAAAAGACTCAAATTATTTCCCAATTATTCCTAAATTATGATGCACAAATATTGAAACATGAAATGTGTAATATTGCATGTTTCAATATTTGTGCATTATAATATACAAATGATTTAAGAGTTTCTGATCGCTATAACTATCAATGAGATACTTAACTCTCCAACGAACGCAACTAATCTGTCAGAAAAAGTGTCTCTTTTTTAATCTTTATATTAAATGTCTAGTAGTAAATAATTAAGCGATATTTGTTAAATTCATTGTGTAATACCTTTTGGTATTAATTTTGAATTAAATGTTGAAAATTAAATGCTGTAAATATTGCACATTATTATTGCTGCATTATATTGTGAAAATATTAAAGATTATAATGTAATAATTTTAAATACTGAAATAATTGCAAAATATTTATATTTCAATATTTGTCTAATCTTTAACAAATATTATTTAACAATTATATTCTGACAAAACTGTTGCGTTATGACGAATCATCTTAGCACAATCTTTAATGCCATTATTGTACAATGTTTGTAAAATCTTTCTATCGGGGATATAATATACAATTTATATACAATAAATGTAATAAATAATTTAATAGTACAAATTTATAATCGTCGGTCTGTAAATATGGTTATAAGAGTGAGCGGAGAGTAACGCGTAACGCGATAATTACATGAGAATGAGCGAAACAGTAATAGAAACGAGCGAGATAAGAATAACACAGCACGAGAAGAAGGCTCGAAGCTCGAGCGACTCGAGGCTCGAGACTTTCCCCCACTTTTCGTCTTGTATTTTTATCTCGCTCGTTCCTATTATCGTCTCGTTCGCGCTTCAAGCTCTCTTATTGTCGTCTCGCTCACTCTTATTACCTTCTCGCTCACTCTCATGTAGCTGTCGCTTTGTGTACATAGCACGGAACGCAACCTAAAAATTGTGCGTATGAGTTACCCTTCGGATACTGGTTATAGTTCATATCCACGTCGTTAATGTCCTGAGGGCGCTCACCGGCTAAAACCGACTCGCAACGTCGCTCTAGCGTTTTGCTGATATGTACTACCCCTTCTCCTGCCACATCTATGTGGCAAAACTATGAAATGTGCAACACTGCATACAGATGTTAATTATTCCATTTCTACATCTATTAACATGTTAAATGTTTTATCAAAGTTGTTTTCGGTTATATCCTGTACTTCGGTTATATCCTGTACTTCAGTTATATCCTGTATTTTGGTTACATCCTGTACTTCAGTTATATCTTGTACTTCGGTTATATCCTGTATTTCGATTATACCCTGAATTTTATTGTTATTATTTTCATTATTTATTTCATTAATATAGGCGTCACTAGCACCACTTATGGAAATGTTCTCTGTTTGAGATGGCACGATATTTGTCGACACTTCTTAAAAGGAGAAATGGAAAAAGTAATAGGACAAAAAACAATAAAAGTAAGCAAAATGTAATAAATTGATAGGGAAAAACTAGAAAAAATTACTTAAATCTTGAAGTGACAACCAATAATTAAAAAGTCCTGAATTTTCAAGTTTACCATCCCAAATTTTTTTTCTTCTTAGCCTCTGCGAAGGTCTTTAATGTCTCGGAATCTATATATTTTTCAAAAAATTCTAAATGCTTCTGGCGTTCTTCTTCCGAGGGCGTAAAATCATGAGTGGAGCTACTCATATTTTGTTTTGTTAATAATTTATCGTACTGTAAAGCATCTGCAGAAAATGGAAAAAGTCCACATGCTCGAAATCCATTAGCCATTATTTCAGGAGTATTTGAAGTTGCTATGCTTTTCTCTAATAGTGGTCCAAAATCTTCATTTCTTATACGTTTTCCATAATTTTCTGTGCGCCATTCTTGTATCATTCTCTTCCAAGCAGTTTTTAATGGGCGGAAAAATGCTACGTCTAATGGTTGCAATAAATGAGTAGCATTTGGATATAATGCTATTAATTCAATACTATTTTTGATACAAAACTGTGCTAATGGCATTGTTAAATGAGAGCTATGACCGTCAACATACAAAATAATGGGCATGGAAATCTTGTTACGTAAAAGCCAGGGATGAAATACATTAACGATATATTCATAAAATGTTTGAGCTGTCATCCACCCACTATCAGATTTTCCAATGGCCCAACCATCTGGCATACTTTGAGAAATACTATACGGAATTCGCTCGTAAGGAAATACAACCATAGGAGGAGGCAATTGACCGTTAGCATTTGCCATGAAAAGTACTGTCAAACATACTTTGTCACTATTTCGTGTAAAAGTATAACGATTTTTTTACCTTTTTTTACTAAAACACGTTCTCCTTTTGGACTAAGAAAGAATGCTGATTCATCACAGTTAAAAACTCGAGATTTATCAACATCAATAAATCCAAGTTTATCTATATGTTGCTTCACTTCTGCAAACCATTCTCGTATTGCTGTCTCTGTTATGGATGCTCGACTATGAGTCAGATTTTGTGAAATTCTTGATGTAATTTCCGGATGTCGTCTTAGAAAGGATTTGTACCAATGACGTCCAGGCCGTCCATCTTTGAATGGTGTATCTCGTGCCTTTTTTTATCAATGATTGCACGTTAGTAAGAAGTTGACTTTTTGTAACAGGAAAACCTCGCTGACTGTAATATATAATCCATTTCACAATTTTAGCTTCCTCATTATTAGTTAAAACTGGTGCTGGGCCCACATTTTTTCCAATCGGCAGTTTGCCAGTGTATTTATATAACAGTGTAGTTCTTGGTATACCAGTGACCTTACTGACATGTGTAATTGTTTTCCCAGAACGAACAAGCGCAAGAGCTTTTTGAAGTTCATCGTCTAAATATTTTTTCCTAAGTCTTTGAGTTGCTATATCTAACTGTAAATAAAGACGCTGAAATAAATTATATATATACCCAGCTAACAAAATGACGCAAACTTTGCGCGAAGTTTGCCGCAAACTCGAGCAAACCTTTGCAGCAAAATTACGACAAGGTGTGTCCGCATTAAGCTTAGCTTTTGCTGGCAAGGCTTGTTGTAAATAGTATGACGCATATTTTATGCAAATAACAGGGTAAAATTTTCTAGTAAAGCATAACAACAAATTTGCAGCAAGAACAAGGCAAACCTTGCTGTACACAATATAATAGCAAATTTGTGGCAAGAATAGAGCAAACCTTGCTGTACACAGCATGATAGCAAATTTGTGGCAAAAACAAGACAAACCTTGCCATGCACAATATGAGTGAGTCCCAGATGCGCACAGTAATAAACGGACACAGCAAGCTGAGTGAAACGGACACAGTAACAAACGGACACAGACCAAACGGACACAGTAATAAACGGACACAGTGCGAAACGGACACAGTAACAAACGGACACAGTGCGAAACGGATACAGACCAAATGCGCACACTGCACATGCGCACGGACCAAATGCATACATGGAAAGTCGCAAACCCATGTGATGCAGTGAATGCTTTGCACGCACACACACACACACACACGGGGGGGGGGGTGGAAGAGGGGCCTTCGGCCCGCCTCCCGCACCCACCCGTCCAAGTCGCTAACCTATGTGGACTTTACTTTGCTTGCAATGTACATGGATTGCATTTGGTCCGTGCGCACGTGCAGTGTGCGCATTTGGTCTGTGTCCGTTTTGCACTGTGTCCGTTTCGCTCTGTGCGCATTTGGTCTGTGTCCGTTTGTTACTGTGTCCGTTTCGCACTGTGTCCGTTTCGCTCTGTGCGCATTTGGTCTGTGTCCGTTTGTTACTGTGTCCGTTTCACTCAGCCTGCTGTGTCCGTTTATTACTGTGCGCATCTGAGACGCTCCCCACAATATGATAGCAAATTTGTGGCAAGAACAGGACAAATCTTGTCGAAATTAAGATCAACAAAAATGAAATATTGGACTGATTAGTCCAATATCATATGTGAATGGTGCAATCGTACTTGGTTCTCTGTTCTCGACAATCTCGATGAGCTCCTTTTATTAATTCAGTAGATAAATCTTTTTCACGAGAAATGCGCCATCTCGAGATAGATAGTAAAGTTACCCAGAAATAAAGTTTAAAATCCGATAATGCAACCCTGTTATTTGCATAAAATATGCGTCGTACTATTTGCGCTCAAGCCTTGCCAGCAAAAACTAAGCTGTTTACGGACACACCTTGTCGCAATTTTGTTGCAAAAGTGTGCTCGGCAAGTTTTATTTTGTTCTTGCTACTAATTTGCCGTTATTCTGTGCCTAACAAGATTTCCTGTTCCTGCCATAAATTTATTGTCATGTCGTGTAGCAAGGTTTGCTCTGTTATTTGCTTAAATTTTGCATTTTAACGTGTCGGGGCAAATCTTTTAATTTCTCTACGTAATATTTATGTACAAGTCTTTCTGTTATTTGCAGTATCGTGTGATGAAAACTTTTGCCGTAAATTTGCTCGAAACTTTTAGAAGACAAAGCAACAGACAATTACTTGTCATAAAATTGTTGTCAAAATTGAAACAATCCTTGCTGTAAAGCTTTCACGATATGTGATTTTAACAGACCTGGCTAGCTGGGTATGTGTACTTTAATAAATAATTTAAGTACTGTGTACACATATATATAATAGTAATTTTGAAGTACTGTATAGTATGGAGAGCATCTTATAGTTTTTTGAAAAACACAAGGATTACGCCTAAATCACCGACATCACCAGGTAGTCACACTTTAAGAAGCCTCCCTCTCTCGTGGCAATTCTCTTTTTCGGAACAGTAATAGTTATTCGGATATCACAAATTGGTACAGAATTATTTGAGTGTCGCTATTACTGACTTAAACAAGAGACTTTGTAGGTTAAGAATTGATATTTATACTATTTTCTAAATTGTACAGAAACAAGTTATGATATTAATGCTATTTTTTAACTTTATAATGAATAAGATTTATAAACTATATGTTCTCTTTAGAAATAAATACGTTTATATCATTTAAATATCTATTTATTTTGAGGTTATCAGTAATAGGGACAAATAGATATTCTAATACCGATTAGTGACATATATGAATTAACTACGAAAATTTCAAAACTTAATATTTTTATGCTTAGAAATATTCTTAACTTACTCTCGACTTCACAAAACAATTCACTTATATCAAGATATTTAATGCACAACTGCATAGATCCAGCAAACAGACATCTCGAATCAGCTGTCACTTTCTAAGATGACGGAGAGCAACTGCGTTCAGACACTCGCAGTCAAAATACGCTTGTAATTATGATTTTTTAACGTTCCTTATGACTTTTAATTTTATTCGAAATGTATTATAACCGAATATAAATAAAATTTAGAGTTTGAATACATGTTTAAAATAAATATTGGATCTGTATTAGCTGATTTATTAAGGAAAAACGAGTGCAATTGTCATAAATTGGGACACTGTCAATAATTGGGACATTTGCCTTACAGAAGTCGATAACAAAACTATATTTTTCTAACTTTCTTTCGTTTTTCGTATGAAATTGATCGCAGCGCACCGCGTTATTGTACTTTAATTTTGTAGAAGGATTTTCAATTCCATGCAATCAATAAAAAGATTTCGGTGTCCGAAAAATTAGTGATAAAACAGAGCAGTTTAGTATCCCCTTAAAGAGTAAGAAGAGTTTCATAAGACACATATGAGTTCATGTACCTGTGCCAACAAAATTATGGTCTATAAGCATAAGAAATATACCAATAGAAGATTAATAACTATAATATTGAAAATATAAATAAATTTGAATACAACTATAATTAATAAAATTGCAAAATTTATTGAAATTTCTGACTTAAAGTTAATAAAATAAATTAGAGGTATTAACGGCCATAACAAACACTGCAATGAAATCCGTAAAGTATGAATAAAACCGAAAAGTAGTTAAACAAAATTAAACTAAATAAACAGATTAAAATGATCAATGGTCAAATAAATAATTAAAATGTATGGACTTACATGTGTCTTGTGTCAAAAGTATAAGAAATCTTATCGTCATTAGAAAATAAAAATACACAGTAATATAAAAGAGTGTCTGTTTATAACGAAGTCACAACCGGGACTGAATGCAGATCAGAATAAAAAACAAATAAAACCGTCTCACATCTATGTGTCTTTGATAATATTGTTATATATATTATAAAGATTTTCAGTATCTTTTTGTAAGTATTATTACAAACTTTATTAACATTTCGGTAAAACGTTTCGGCAATCTCCCTCTTTAATCTATGATGCAAGATTACTGGCTCGGACCAATTAAATTCATGTCCATTACTTAAACGATGTTGGCTGACAACCGATAATGAATGGTGCTGTTTTTTAATGTCGTTCATGTGTTCTTTGACTCTAGTCTCTAAATGATGTTTCGTCTGTCCTTAACAGACAACCAGTTAGGTTGACAACAAGATTTAATTTATTTATTATTTATACATTGGCTACAAGAAGCTTAAGATTTATCCTATTTAAAAATATTGCAGTTATACATAAAAGAAAATTTTCATACGTAAAATTATAAGTATATATATCTTTTATTTATATATTCAACTTTTATAAAAATATATATGTACATATTAGCAATTTTTTAATAAAAAATCTAATATAATTTACAAAAAAATAACATAACTGGCAAAATAGAATTATAACAGTCTACAGTTATCCGTAAAGACACAAACACGTAGGAAGTAGGAACACTGACAAGTTATAAAAACGAACAATAACATACACAAATAAAGAAAGCAAACCAAGGACTTCCACAGATACAGAGAAATCACTCTCACTATTTAACAGCAATATTGTAAAATGGGAAGGAACAACAAATGTCTCGTTATACCTTAAGCATAGGAAAGAATTTTTAATTATGTATTAGATGAATATTATCACACACTGAGGATGGCCGAAGAAAATGTGCCGAAACGTTTGTACTGACAAAAGTTTTGTAGAAGAAATATATTATATAGCAAACACCAACTAGCTTTGACTCTATCAGCATTTCAATACACCAACTAGTATTAAAATAGAATTACGTTATAACTTTATAGGGTAAAGGCGGGCATTATGGCCAGGCGGATAATATGGCCACAATGCCAGTATTAAATATTCTAAACATTGATAAACGTCGATAATGTATAAAAACTAATTGTTGTAGCTATTCTTGAAGTTTGGTAACAAGAACCTCTCTATTTTGTTGTTATTTGTGGTTTGGTGCTTTATTGTTCTCCATAATCATTAAAATATACACGTCAAAGTCAGATATCGCACTTTCAACTAAATAAGATTTTCAAATTAAAACAAAATAATTTTGGCTTTTCTCATTACACATTTCAAAAGCTGAATTGGCTATATTTTTATAATAGATTTATTATGTTTTGCCCATTATTTTTGTAATTATAATGCACATTATTAAATGTATGTTTGGCAGCTAATATGGCCAGCGAGTGCAACGAGAGAGCAGCGAGTTTAAAGTACGCCAGAGAATGACAATAACAGCGAAGCAAGAAAATAGTGATTGTGAGAGCACGACAGCATTACGTGTTGTGTTACCGTTTCATGTAATTTTCTTATAATTAGCGGGTGCACAGATTTAACATTCCGATTAAATGTTTATTTTTCAATGTTTTTTTATTAAATGTTTATTTTTCAAATGTTTGAATGTTTATGTTCTGTACGATTAAAATTACCTTTGCAAAATATTACTGTTTTGTACACTTTTCTACTAGTTGGCCATATTATCCACCCCATTTAATATGGTCAAAACGCATTCTTTCAGATTCTTTTTTTTTCTTCGAATATGAATAGATTTTAATTGATCAAGACATTTTGTCATTAAAGCTTATTAAATATACTAGAATTTCAGAAAGTTACAAAATAAAAAAAACAGTTTGAAAATTATGACCTTAAATATAAACTATGGCCATAATGCCCGTCTTTACCCTATAATATGTAAAGAAATTATATATACTACATGATTCTGATAAGGTTACAGCAACGTGGGGTTGTCGACAAAGTAGTCGTGTGTTCCTCTACTTTCTCTCATTTATAAAGTTCGACTCGTATCTGTTGGTCGTTCAGTTGTTCCCATCAACACGTGTTGAAACGTTATTTGGAAATTATCACTATCAAGATTTATTTACTATTTTAAGTACTTTTAGTGCATTTATATACAGTCCGATACCTCTGCTGTCTCTTGAGGTGTGCTTAAGAAAAAGAAAATCTACATTGTTCAAAAGCTAAAATAAAATTGTGGTGAGTTTCCAATACACAAAATTTATATTTCTAAACAGCAAACACAAAGTTCTTGTATTTTCAACAAAGAAGTTAAAAATTTAAACAAATTATATCAATTTTAGTCTATTTTTAAGTTATCACATTTTGTCTAAATTCTAAATAAGTTTTAGATTTTTGTTGTACATTACAATAAAAATATTTTAATTCCATTTTTTCTATGTAAACATTTTCGTAATTAAATCTTTAAAAAAGTTATTAGTTATTAAATTGAAAATACTGATTCAGAAATTTTTCTCTACAAAATGAGTAAAATTCTACATATAAAAAATATCAATTTTACTATAGAAAAAACGTTTACTTTTTTTTAAAATAAAGTAACGGCTATCTTCAATAAAGTATTTTTTTTAATAATAACTTAAATACACTCATCACATAGTTTAGAAAACCCATTATCATATACTTAATAAAAAAATTTATATACATTTTCTCAAAAAATATATGTATATTAGATTATAAAATTGAATTTAAGGGAAAAGCTATAATAATAAGTAAATTGAGTTTTTATTTTAACTCAACGTTTTTGATTAAAGTATTAAGTTTTTAGGATTTACAATATATTTAAAATAAATATGCTTATAATGAACTTGGAATAGATTTATGGATATATTAATTTATAAATTATTTAAAATAAATTTATTTATATTTAATTTAAGTACATATTTTTTATGTGCATACAGAAATTGATTTTAAGTAAATATTATTTGTTTCAGGTAAAAAATATATTTTAAGGCTATTATCAATAAATATTCTATGCAAAAATGTTACTTAAAAGACAAAACTATAAAATTAGCAACTTTCTTAACATGAGAATAATATATTTCTTTGTATACAAAAATGACAGTTAATCTTTTTTACGATTAGAGAAATAAGATTTCTACGTTTAAAAAAGTAATATTTATACAATAAAATATAATAAAGTATGTGTTATAAATCACGATCAAAATAATTAAAATTATAGTATAGTATAATAACTACTGTTACCAAAAATTGGCTGCTGCATCCAATTTAAATGATAAAATATGGTATAACATTTTAGTTGGCTGCAGCAGGCAATTTTAAAAGCTGCTACAAATTTGACTGGAGAAAAAACATAACTTTGCTGATATAACCAACAGCTTATTTTGTGATGTTTTGCTGATTTGATTAATAAAACCAAATAATTATGTACGATGGCCTACTATTGGCTGCACTAATTTTTGCGACTATCTTTTGTATATGCTTAATACGTCAATTTATTTAATCGATTATTCAAATTATTCGCAGAGAAAACAAATTATTATAATATCCCAAACAACCAAGTTTGTCGAAAATAGACAAACTTGGCTGTTTGGGAATAGTAAAATCTTGCTACAAAACTTTGTTGAAAAGAAAGCACCAAACTTGATGCAAATTTTATTATATTCAATAATGTCAGTAAATTGATGACAAATATACAAAATAATTTGCTGACATAATCTGACGACAAATTGATAGTAAAGTTTATGCAAAATTTGTAGAAAACTTGACAACCAATTATCTGCAAACCTTGTTGATAAAATTCAACAACAAATTTTCGACAAAAACCGAAAAAAGTTTGTTGACATCACCCGAATTTTGTTTAATTTTTGCTGTCAGATTATGTCTACAAGTTTCATTCGGTTTTTACTGACAATTTGTTGTCAGATTATATCAACAAGTTTATTTTTAGATGTCTAATAATAACTTCATTTTCGTACGAATAGTTTGAGTAATCAGTTAAACAGTGACTAACACAAAAATATTTTCAGGTTTATATATTACAATTATTTTTGTTATCACACATGAAATTTGGTTACCGCGTTTGCGTTGCGGCATCATCACGAGAATAAATTGCTGTCGCCGACGCGCCGATCGCTGCCTGCACAACAAATTTAAGTTAGCTAGTACAGCCAACTGTCTCATAAACCTTGGCAATAAGGCTATCGCAGCTATAAAATTACCTAATACAACCATCAATTTCTTAACTTTGAAAATTGGTTGGGTTAGTCTATTCAAAATAATATGCTAGCATTGCGATTCGTTACTTCAATAATGTAAATGATTGTAGTAGAGAACTCTTATGCTGCCAATAAAAATTGGTTATTCTAGCAATTCTTTTTTTTTGAGTGTATTATAATTTTAAAAAATAATTCAGAATCATTTAGAAAGCTTATTAGAAAGGTCATATTAATAGAAACTTTTTTAAATTAGCAATGATTGAGAAAGTAATTCTATGTTACAATAATTCCAAAAAATGAAAAATATGAAAACATTTTTAAATTTAATTTAAATTTTAACTTTGATCTGTAATTTTATTTGTAATTAGAACTCGACCTATAATTAAAATCTTATATACTTTCTATGCTTTAAAATGTTTTATTATTAATTAGTGCTAAACATTTTTTACATTTTAAACTTTTTGTGTAAAAACACAATTTACTATGTTTTTTGTAATTCTGAAACTATCGTTTTTACATAAACACTTTAATTTACGGAAGAAAAAAGAAAGTAAAATGCGATTAATTTTGCATAAATTTTCTTAAAACAATAAAAATCTTTAATACTTATTTCTTTTGTGAAATTTGTAAAAAGGTCTCAAGCATGCTGAAAGTTTTAAGTGAAAATGTATGTTACTCAAGCCTAAAATATTCAAAAGAATTAATTTAAATAAAATTAAATTTACTAATTAAAGTTAATTAATATCAACTGATATTCGCGTTTTGGTTCTATCTTGGTTTGATATAATTTAATGACATTTTTTACTATATTCTGACAGATTTTGCAGTAAATTTTCTCTTAATAAATCTTAAAAATGCGCAAGAAACTCGTTAACATTTAACTGCAACTAGCTACTACGCATTACTAGTAAGTTTCCTCACGGTTTCTTGCTTGTTAAATGTAAATTCGCCAGCTCTCTCATGCGTACATAACACGATCGAATTTTATACTATTCATTAGATGGTTAGAGATTTAAACTAGTGAATTTTGTGTATATGAGTGTGTGTGTGTGTGCGTGTATGTATTTCTAACATTTTTTATACTTTGAGATTATGTTGTCATATTAACATCATTGACACATATAATGTAAAAAATCATACTTATTTTTAAAAATAAGTATTCTCAAAACAAAAATATTTTTCTTATTTGCAGAGACGTTTACATAATCAACACAATGAATTTGAACATATCTCATTCGCGAAAATTAAAAAATCGCATTGTAGAAGAAAATGATTGCTAATTTATGAATAATCATTGTAGTATAAGAAACAGTTTAACTGGAATCGATATCATTGTCACACGCAGCTAGCAGTGACCTTCGGTGAAGGAGTACGAATTGTTACGGATTGTGCAAGTCGTTACCAATAAATGGAGAAAGCCAGAAAAAAACGCAAATTTCTAACACATGAAGGTTGTCACAATCAGAAGGCAATCGCAAGCAATTATATCCCAGAATCATCAATTAAACGATGATTAAATTGTTTTTTACCCGATATTGATTCTGGATAGAGCTTGGTAATTATTAAAAAATTAAAAGTGAAGTAATGAAGTTAAGAAGTTGCTAACTTTTAATTTGATTTAGTTAATTTTTAACTTCAATTAATTATCTTTATAATAAACTTTTTCATTTTTTTCTTAAGTTCAAACTTTACTTATGTAAAAAATAGTAAAGAAATACAAATAAGAAATGATATTTTTTAAATTTGTTTTAAACATAATTTAACGACAAATAAAATATAAAATTATTTGATAATTCAATCGATGATTAAATTATATTCTATATATATATATTATATAATAACTAAATTAATTTAATAAGTCATTGACATTAATTTAATTTAGTTAAATATTAATTACCTTTGTCCCGCTGTATGTATGATATATATACATGAAATGAAATATTAATAACAAATGTGGCCTCGCGTCTTCCGTAGTAAAAGTTATTTATAAATATATTATATTAAATATTGAACTGAGTATATAATATGATATGAATTTAGCATAACACAAAGTATGGAGACACTATTTGATAGACATTTTTATAAAATTAAATGGGATAAAATTTTTAAAGCTTTATTAGTGTTACGTCCAGCGGACTTAACGTTTTTCCCTATCGCTGATCCTTCTAAGAAAAATAGCTGAATAAGAGAAATCATATTCTGACGGTTGATAATAGTAAAAATGTTTGCAGAGGATCGCTCTATTGTCACAAGTTTGTGAGATATAGCAATAATTTAAAATTTTATTTCTAAAAGAACAACAAATACATAAATCAAAAGTACAGCCATCAAACGAGGACTCTAGTTTCCATCCATAAATAATTTCTAAAAACAACCGTCAGATATGATTCAATTCCTTCTAAGTCTAAAGGAATATTAAATTTAGAATAAGAAGTATCGTAAGAGCTATCTTTATTACCGGACCATGCTTAAACAATGCCTTAGATCGGTACCTAACGTAAAGAAAAAAAAGGAGAAATATTGAAACTTGAAAAGGAAAATATCTGAAACATATCGAACAAAGGATTTCCGGAACTATAAAATTTATCGCTCAAGCAAAAACGCGGTTCGGGTTGAACTAACAACCGAAGGCGCAATTCTTTACAAATAATTTACAGACAAATATAAATTCCTTTTTTTTTGTCGCCTGTCCCTTAGATAAAAAAATGAAAATTGTAAACCTTCTACCTCTATACTCAAAACCAAAAGTAATTCGGGCGGAGACCAGGAAAGATGAGCCAGTGATTGGTCATCTAAACAATGAGTAACCCAAACGAATTTTCCAATAGACAAGCTCCAAATTTGGTGGCTTTGGAAGGGCCTACCAATCCAAAAATGAGACCGCCTACACCCCAACCCTTCCCCTCAAAAAATCTTCTATAAAACCGCGACCCAAGGGATCGCGAGCACCAGTCTTAAAGTTCTACATGCTCTCGAGATCTTAGAACCAGTGTCCGTCACATTTCTCTCAAATCAGGAAATCCGTTCAAGTTATACTTGCGGGTCGGAGTTCATGCTATATTTTTCGCACTGAGTTCCGCTGAACATCCAGTGCCAAACATTAGGTGTTGAACATTCAATCCCGAACACTAAGTACCGAACGGCAAGTGAAGTGAGTGCACCTGGGCTTACCACTCTTCGGTCCCACCAACCTCAAGCCTGACGGACTAACTTGCTGTGGCCCAGCCGAAAACCGCTCGCTAATCCTAAGACCAGGAGTTTGGATCACCCTCAGCCAGTAGTACCGTTTCAACAAGTAGTAAGTCTCAACTATTCAACTTTTTATTTTCGGGTATTCTTTTTTCTTTAAACACAACTAGAAAAAATATATATATTGCAGTGGAAAATTAGTTTTTCCACAAGAAAAATCGTTGGAACATAAGACGGTCCCGGCGCAGGAGAGCCGAAAAAATCAGGCGGGCTCGCGAAACACTCGACGCTGCCTACTCCGAATACCTGGATTCTTTGAGAACATCTCCATCGTCATCTTACCATCTTGAGAAACCCCCGTGTGATCCTCTAGAATTCCTGTCACCATACCACAACCCTGAGAAACCCTCGTGTGATCCTTAGGATATTTCGTTACCATACCACAACCCTGAGGAACCCTCGCGTGATCCTCAAAATATCCCGTCTCCTCCGGCCTCTCCTATTTATTCCCTAATCAGTTCCCCAGAACCGGAAGAAATTCCATCTCCACCTTCTCCTGCACCATCACTATAAATAATAGATGAATATGATCGAGTTCCACCCTAGCCGCGTTACTATCACTATGACGGCACTCAGACGTCATTAATAGAACTATTAGAGCAATTTCCGTTAAAAACAGACCCCTTACAACATTACCGAGATTTTACAGTTAACTTAGAAGCCATTGATCCGAAAGTTTTACTCGACATAGTATCCGCACTCGCTCCCTCAGATCCAATCCTTGTTTTCACTCCTCACTATCATGATCCTTTTGCCGTTCCTACAGACTTCTTCTATAACTTCTTCCCCCCATCCACTGTTATTCTAGAGGAGCTCACATGATAGAAAAATAAGAATAGGAATAAGAATAATTCAAAAATGACAAAAATCATCTTTTTCATCTCCCTCCGAATCACATTTGTAATAATTTTAAATAATCAAATTTTAACTTAAATATAAAATCAATACATGTATATGTTCGTACTTAAAAACAACGTTAATCAAACCGAACTCATGTTAAAGATAAATAAATTTGTTTAAATTATAAGGACTTCACCTCTATTTGTAAATTTAATGCTAAAAATAAATATTGTTAATTTTTAAATAATGCCATTGTTTATTTAATCTCAACGACCTTCCCTCATTCCAAACAAGGATAGCACCAGGTCCGATCTCGAGTTAAAGCAATTCGATTCGTTGATTCGAAACTTGGACCGACGGACGTACGACTTGAAACGGGTTATAGCGGGCCCTACCGGCACGTTGACCTACATTTTCGAGTCACAAAAGATGCGTTCGACCTGAGGCACCTACCCTCTCTCTTTTGCGTGCCTTCGGGAATGGTAAGTCTTGTTACGTCCTTACCTGTTCTTCTCAAAATATCCTTTCCCACTGAATAAAAGAGTTAAACTCCCATAACCCATACAGCACAGAAAGATTGCAGCAACATTGTGACAACATTTCAACGCAAAATTGCAAGATTGCATAAACGTTGTGAAATGTTGCTGCAAGGTTGCTGCAAGATTGCAGCAATGGTAAAATGTCCGCTTTTAGAAATATTGTTACGTAATATTGTAGCAATATTGCAGTAAAATATGTATGCAATATTATTTAGAAAAAGATTATTCAAAATAATTCATCTGATTTTAAATAACTATTTTGAATTTAACAAATACAGAGTGATTAGTGAAACTTCAACCAAAAAATAAACTTTGCAAGTTTTGTCTTTTATCTTATATAAGTACATTATAAGATGAGAGACAAAACTTACAAAATTTATCTTTTAGTTGACGTAATCACTCTGTTGTTAAATTCAAAATATAGTTATTTAAAACCAAATGAATTGATCGGATGATCGTTTGGTTAATGTCACTATAATCACTCTGTATTTGTTAAATTAAAAAATACAGTTACTTAAATTAATTTTGAATAACCTTGTACTCTGTTATATACAAATCTACATAATAATAGTTTTACACACAAATTAAAACTACTCCAGAATGCATGTATCTCTATAGATAAAAAATTTTAAATAATATAGAACGATCACTTTTACATTATTATTGAAAAGTTACTGTAATATATTAATTTATTCAAACTGTATTGAATATTAATTTTATCTATTTTCACTATTTTAATAATATTTTAAAATGTTGCTGCATCATTGCTGAAGTAATATTGTAAAATAATGTCTTTGCAATATCTCTGAAATATTACATCGCAATATGCAATGTTGCAACGTTGCAGCAATGTTGCTGCAAGCTTTTGTGCTGTATGGGAAGGCTGGACGTAACATTACAGATATCTAACATCTAATTAACCCTTAATACACACACTAGTTAATGTAATCCAAATGAATTTTTGAAATTGTGGCACTTCAACCGAATTACTTTTAGTTTTTGCAAAATATCTTTTGTGCTATAACTTTGGACTTTTTAACTGAAATATTCTTTTTCTTTAGACTTCAAGTTATCGATTTAAAAAATGGTTAAAAATTGGTACCTACATTTGAATCAGAGATATACGCGAACAAAGATAATTAATAAAACTCGCGCGAGTATGCGTAAACTGGGAATTTTTGACATGTATCTACTGAGGGTTAAAAGCAGAAATTAAACTGTAACTTGCAAAGTAACATTTTCTGTAAATTTTTTATTAGTGCTAAATTGATTCTAAGATTATCTATAACACAGGCACACAAAAAAAGAAAAGTTTTACTGAAACCTTATTAGTCAATCTCTATGTATTTTGACGTATTGAACACGAATCCGGTGTCAGAATTGCTCCATCACTTACCTTTTTTTTAAATAAAAAAGATGGCTTAAAAAACCTTGAAATCGTAATAATTTTGCTGCATGCGAAAAATGGTAGGTGATGGAACAATTCTGACACGGAATTTGTGTTCAACGGCTCAAAATACTGGTCCGTAATACAGACAATTTTTTTGTGGGTGGCTGTGTTGTACTGCCGCATCAAAAAAAGAATTGACGGACTAGACTATAATATCTTTATGTATTTTGAGACGTTAAACATAAATCCAGTGTCTGAATTGCTCCTTACTCATTATTTTTCACGTGCGGAGCAATTATTGCAATTTTTAAGGTTTTTAGATTACTATTTTATTTAAAAAAAAAAGATATGGTAGCTGAGAGGGCAATTTTGATACCAAATTCGTGTTCAGCACGTCAAAATATATAGAGATTGACTAATGGAGTAAGATCACTTTTCTTTTTTTGTGTGCTTATGTAATCTATTAAAATTCCTCAAAACTTGCATAAGTTATTTAAATAATTAAATAGTTTTGTAAGAAAAATCAAATAACTCAAGCAGCACATATTGTTTGATCAGCAAAATGTATATGAAAGATATTGAAATATGAATGGGACCAATATTAGACCAATAATTTATACTACTAGGAAAGCACATTATGGTCTCAAAGGTATTTCTCTCGAAATTAAGAAAAAAATAGTTTAAACATAATATTTTTAGAATAGGGAAACATCCTATTTATTGCGTCTCTTGTCGCATATAAAAGGCCACTCTGCTTCAAATTAATATCTCCTTTGTTTTATATTCTTTGGAGATAAAACATGTTCTTCTTGATACAAAAGGAAAACAGAATAATAGCTCGTAAATTATGCGATAAATGTTTCACTTTATTGAAAGAGAAATTTACTAAGAAAGATTAAGCTTAGAATGTGAGATTATGAGAAAAGTCACTTTAAACGCATAATATTTTTTTAGGAGAGGAAATATAAGTATATAAACAGGTAGTGAATATAAAACTATTTTCGTACAAACTCTAAATAAAATCGAGAAGTTTCTTTAACAAGTCTTTAAAATATTAATTAAACATAAAATTTTACTCTTATATCTATTATGTGGCTGGAAAAAAATTACTAAATATCCTTGAAACATTCAAATTAATATAAACTTGAATGGCTATTATTACTGTTATTACGCTATTAATTTTTAGTACCGTACTAGTAATCAAGCGTTACTTACAATTTTTACGAATGATTTAATGCTGTTTCATAATGTGTCGTAATATAGTATATACAATATTAATCTTTGTAACAAGAATGATTCAAAAGGAAACTACATAAATATACTGAGCATTTAGTCAGTTGTACTTTGATGTATATTAACTTCCTAATATCAAATTCATAATATCAACGTTTCTTCTTATTCTTGCAAAAACGTATTTTAATTATATATGTTGAAACCTACATTTCCACGCACGTAGAACACATTATTATGTATATTGTAATAAAGCGATAAAAATCCGCTGCAATATAAATGTAATTAAAAATGTAAAGTAGGAGCAAACTAGTTTCTATTTGCGTAATATCAATAATTAATTATCTTCCTTGTACTGTGCATTTTTAAATATTTGCACAACATTAGAGAGTAATATAACCAATACGAAGCCAATTACAAAATAACAAAATAATACTAACCTTGTCTAATAAAATTAATTGCAATTGTGTTGTAAAATCATATATTGTAATTTATTTTTTGAAATTAATTTATTCCAAGATAACGATTAATTTTCTATATGTACATACTGATTGGATTTTATCAGTTTAGATCATGATTTGGTGACAAGTAAAATACTATTTAATTATATTAAGTTAATAGTATATAAAATTAATTTTGTTACATCAAAAATTTATTTGATAAACAAAAATTTAATCAATTTATAAATTACATTTAAATTAAATTAACTTAAATTAAAAATTAATTTAAAGAAATATTATTTATTATTAAATTAGAGTGTTAGAATTTTTCAAAATTAGATTATTGTGATGAACCAATTAATTATAATATGAATAAAATAAATTTAATATATAAGTTTTTTAAATTTATATAACATAACAAAAATATTGTTTTCTATACAAAAATGTATTTTTTTCACAATCTTTCTTTAACAGATATAAATTTTAAATTAGAAAAAATAAACAAAACTTTATATTTTGAAAACAACTAGTTAAAGTTCAAAATTAACTTACTTAAAATTATTTACTTAAGAAGGTCCCAAAGTGGACGCCGAAACGTCATAACTGTTATATTTTCAATAAATTTCGCCAGTTGTGTCGTCTTGGAAAATTGTTTCATTTATTGCAAATCATTACTGGCTTTTAAATTATTACCGTTGACTTTGTTATTTAAAATCAACTCAGTTAATAATTATTAACTTTTAGCTTTAATTTTTTAATTAACACTATTTAACCCTGGCTTAGACGCACAAGTGTGGACATAAAATTATGGTAACAATTAATAAAATTAGAGGCCAATTTAGTTAAATCACACACCTCAAAAAAGTTCCCAAACTCTATTCATCAATTTGATTAATGCGCATTCTAATAAAGAGTACGGATGATATAGCGATATTCCGCAGCAAATCTAGCCAGGGAGTCTTAAGTATTAGTGCTGCTCGTGGGCCAGTGAACAATTGCTGCCCCTTCTCGCTCCTTTTAAACTGAATCTAAATTAAATTAAAATTTATGTAAATATAATTTTGTTGGATTAGACAAGATGTAGAAACAACTTCTTTTTATAGAAATAATAAGCAGCAATTTTTGAACAATCATATATTTATTTAAATAGGTACAAAATAAGAAACGATGAAAAAAAAATTATATATATATGTATATATATATATATATATATATATATATATATATATTAAAAAATCAAAAAGACGAATATAATATTAATTTTTCAATTTAATGAAGATCAATATTTACTTTTCTAGCTTTTTTAATAGCAAATTCTTTGATAATGTCTTTTTTATTCAGGTTTTTAAATATTTCATTTTCTATACTTAAAATAGCCAAAGAATTGAGTCTTTCTTGGAGATCTCAGATAGTTTTTAATTAATTTAAGTTTAGAAAAAGATCTTTCTCCTGCAGCTACCGTTACAGGTAGAGTCAATAAAATTCTTAAAGATATTGTTAAGTTTGGAAATGTTGTGATTAATTCATTTTTTAATATAAATTGTAATATATCGAAAGCACCAAGTTTATCTTCAAGAAAAACTGAAATATTTTCGATTTCTGTATTAAGTTCTTCTGCATCAATGTCACATTCTTTGATTGAAGGATCGCTCAATTTTATTTGTAGGTCCTTGCAAGTTTTCAGTCTTAAATCTTTATTTTTTTTTACTAAATTTTTTTATATTATTTAAAAACTCAAAAAAGTCATTGTAATTTTTTATTTGTTCAAATCGTTCTTCGACTTTCAAAATGGCAATGTCTATGATAGTATAGAAAAAATTTATTTTATAGTTGGTTTTAGGATCAAACATTCGTTTTTTCTTTGGCCTGACACTTGTGTCACTTAAAAAAGTTGCTTCACAATTTATATCAATTGCTATTTCTTGAGCATCATTTAACATAACATCGTATTCATTATCTGATCTTATTTCTTTTAAAAAGGAACATAAATTATCTAGCATACTTACTAAATTAGGAACAATCACATTTGAATTTTGCATACTTTTGCTAACAACATTTATTTTTCCTAAAATCTTGTACCAGATAATTATTGAACAAATAAACTGAAAACTTTTAACTTTAACAATAAGAGATTTGGCTAAATTTTTGGTATCATTCCCACATAACATCGGACATTTTATGTATATGCATTTTTTTTCCATAATGTGAAAGAAATATCTTGTATGTTAAATGTATATACATCTCATATACATGATTCGAATATACATTATGGTATATAATATGTATATCCATCAATGTATTTAGTATGTATATACAGCGCACATTGTTAAATGTATGTACATTTCATATGCAAGATATTTTTCCTCTATAACGTGAACTTGCACGCCCACGCATAAGGAGTAATTCTTGCAATCACCGCTAGGCGATGCAACTTTTAGCTCTTTCTCCGGAGTCAAGTGATTCTTTCTTGCATATATAAGTCACTTGTGGAGGTCACTAGCAACTTCGAAATCAGACCTCGAATCTCATTTTTATTAGCTACCGTGCCTCGAGTACGGTACCGCACGCAACACACAATCCCCCACAAATTTGTATCATGTATATTCACAAATATGTATATGTTATATATATATATATATATATATATATATATATATATATATACTATGGACATATGTATAATATTATGCATGTATTACCTATTATGCATATATATATACATAATATATACATTGTATATCAAATTGTTTTGTGGGATATATTTAGGTACACACTCGGTTTTATTTGCATATACATTTTACGTTCTTTGTATGTATATTGCATCAAGTATATACATAGAATATATATACAATGTACATACTATCTAATGTGTGTACAAATGTACATATGTAATATATACATATTACATATAATAATGTATATACAGAATATACAGACATACAATATACATACATATGTAGGATCAAAAAGCTAAGAGAGGTAAGATCCGCATTCACGAACGCGAGAGATCTCTCTTTGTATCGAAAACTCAAAGAAAACTTAATTGCCCGTCGAGACACACGCGCTTCCTGCCGAGAGCCCTCGCCGCCATTCTCTTTTTTTTAGAGTCTCTGTTCCTTCTTCTTGCACAGTGCCCTCCCACGCTACACATCCCGATCTCAACGCCGTGCTTCACATCTCGATCTGTTCTTAAAAAAGTCCATGCGCGCAATACACAGCTTCGGTTTTCGGCGCTACTACACTCGGCCATTCTGCAATCCTGCATCGTCCTTGATGCAGTCAGCTCCTACAGTTGAAATCTTCTGACTCCAACTCGTCGCCGGCTCCCAAAAGATCTTCGCTACTCGATCATGGCTTTATGTAATCAGCGGCAGTACTTGTTCGGTTAGGACCCTCGTGCGTGCCAATCTTCTCCACCAAACACCGGTTGTTCCGCATTGCAGATACGATTTTGTATGGTCCCAAAAATTTAGGGTAAAGCTTAAAACCACTTCCCAGCTGGGTTCTCCTGATTGCGACTATATCTCCTGTCTTGTACGGTTGAGCTTCTTTTTGCTTGCGATTAAACGTTTTCCGATTTTCTTTTTGAACTTTCAACAAGTTTGACCTCGCATCCTCCCGAAGTTGATTTCGTTGATTCTCGAAATCTTCAAAAATCTCTTTCTTGATTAGACTGCGCAAATCGACGTCGTTCTTCAGCTTCATGCGCGTTCCAACCATGATTTCAAATGGGGTCTTGCCAATGCTGCGACTAAACAAAGAATTTAAGTGTTGCTACACCGCATCAACGTACTTGTGCTACTCCATTGGATTGGAAAGTGACATTTTGGACAGGACAGGAATGAT
Source organism: Monomorium pharaonis (assembly GCF_013373865.1). Lineage (NCBI taxonomy): Eukaryota > Metazoa > Arthropoda > Insecta > Hymenoptera > Formicidae > Monomorium > Monomorium pharaonis. The sequence goes on from NC_050476.1 coordinate 8,792,603, forward strand.
ACACCGATTAATCCTTTCTATCTGCCCGTTTCCCCTGGGCACTCTAGTGGTAACCAAGACATGCTCGATTCCTTCTCTGTCACAATATTCCTTGAATGCCTTAGAAGTAAAGGCCGAACCTCGGTTTGTAATCAATCTTCTGGGGTTTCCAAAAATAGCGGCCTGCTTCTTCAATCGAGTCACCACTTCGTCTGCAGTCGTAGACTTTGTTGGGTAGAGCCAGACAAATTTTGTAAAAGCATCCACTACAGCGAAAATGTGATTATAGCACTTCTTCGTTGACGGCATAGGACCCAAGTGGTCCACATGGTAGGTGTCCAACGGACATTCTCCCTTATCGATAGAGTTTAGGAAACCTTCTGCTTGCCCTTTTTTCTTTTCAACCAGCAAACATTTCACACAGTTATTAATCAAAGCCTGAATTTTCTCCCTCATACGGGGAAACCAAAATTCTTGTTGAAGAAGGTAGTCGGTTTTTCTCCAGCCAAAATGCCCCCGCTCATGCGCTATTCTGATTACCTCATGCTGCATTGACCTTGGGACGACCAACTGATCTAATCCTTCCTCTAGACGATACAGTACTCCGCCTATTAATTTAAACTTTTCATCCTTTCCTTGACGTGCGACTTCTATGATTTTCTGCAATTCCGCATTGGGCCCGTTGAATTCTGGCAATCAGTGAATCTTGGTGCTCCTGAACGTGCAGCATGCTCACTGGGCTCCGACTTAAAGCGTCGACATGACGCATGGCCGTTCCCGACTGATGCTCAATGGAGTATTGGAATTGCTCCATTAGCAATATCCAGTGAGACACTCGTAGACATGAGTCTTTTTTCTTGACTGTCGAGGCAAATGCCTTGCAGTCCGTGACAATCTTAAAGGGGATTCCAAGTAAGTAGACTCGGAACTTCTTCAAAGGCCTGACTACTGCCAATACCTTCAGCTCGAAACTGGCGTATTTCTCTTCCGTTGGGAACGTCTTCCAGCTGGCGTAGTATATCGGGTGGAAGAGGCCGTCATTGGGATCCTTTTGCAACAATACAGCTCCCAATCCGTCCATGCACGCGTCCGTATGGAGTTCAGTCTCTGCTCCTACTTGATAAAGGCGTAGAACCGGCTTTTCAACTAACGCCGTCTTAAGTTGTTCAAAAGCTGTTTTTTGTTCCGGCCCGAAAACAAACTTCACATCCTTTCTCAACAGCTTGGTCAACAGACGAGCAATCATAGCAAAATCGGCAATAAACTTCCGAAAGTAGCCAGTAAGGCCTAAAAAACTCTGAACCTGTTGTCACAGTCGTAGGCTTGGGAAATTTTGCCACCGCTGACGTCTTCTTGTCGGATGGGCGATACCGCCCGCTTTCTATGACGTAACCTAGATAATATACAGACTTGACTAGAAACTGGCATTTTTTCCAGTTAAACACCAGACCATACTCTTCGGCAACTTGCAAGACTCTTTTTAACTTTCGCAAATTTTCTTTCTCAGTCTTAGCCGCCACAATTAAATCATCCAAGTAAGACAAAACCGTACCGTTAGCAATTAGATCTCTAAATATCGCCCTGATGTGTCTCTGAAAAACAGCTGGTGAGTTACAGAGTCCAAAGGGTACTTTAAGAAATTCATACTGACCGTCTGGCATTATGAATGACGTGAATCTGATACTATTGTCGTCCACGGTCACGTGAAAAAATCCATCCTTCAGGTCAAGTGTGCTAAACACTGTCGCATCTTGCAGCCTATCCAGCTGGTCTTCAATCAAAGGTAAGGGGTTCCGATCTTTGATTATCTTCTTGTTCAACGACCGGTAGTCAACACAGAGTCTCCATTCCCCGTTCTTTTTCTCCACTAGCACCACTGGACTAGCATAATCAGACGAACTTGGTCGAACCACTCCAGCTTTCATCCAAGACTGGACTATGTTGTTTACAATACGAGAATGCTCGGCTGACAATCTTCCCGCACGTTGATACACAGGAACATGGTCCGTCAGCATAATCCGCATCTTGACTTTACTATCCTTTTTCTGTTGTGGCTGATAGTTTGCCTAATTCTTTTAATTCAGCTCTCAGGTTCTCGTCTGCAATATGGGTCACATTTACGTCCTCGGTCTCATCATCTGGTTCGTCGAGTACATTAACGTTCAGAACTTCTCTCCAACCAAGATCACTTGCTTCGACCTTGCTTTCTTCGGCGTCAATCTTCGTTAAGGTAGCACATCTATGCTTCAGTCTTATTTCGGCATGATCCGACAGCTCACCTCCTATTAACAAATCATGTGCTATAAAATGGTCAGGTATGACATCAAAAGAGAACGTAAATTTCAACTTGTCGATGATAACATCAGCCTCGAATCGTCCTAACGTCTTGCTCGCTAAAAGCCAGCGCGAACTAAATGTAGATCGCTCCTTGGATCTATTATCGCCGTTACCTGCCTTCCTAACATTGTGACTTCCTTGTACGTCTTCTTATCTCCTGACCTTACTGCGTCCACTCGTGCTCTGGAGGTCACTGTTATTTCACCATTGTCGACCGACTTCGTGCACTTGGGAGCCACGTGCCCGAACTGCCCGTACTTGAAGCACTTCGGCCCTTTTTCTTTATCGGGGCAGTCGTTACTAATGTGTTTCTTGCTCCCACAGTTGAAACATCTTTTCTGTTTGTCGCTGTCCGTCGATTGCCCAGCTTGGGACGTCCTCTTCGTCTTATCCGGTCGTGGTCGGTTCTTCGTTGTTGATTTATTCTTATTTTACTCTTTTGTATTACTCTTTTGAACTTCGTATTGCGCTAACCGCTTTCTCAGCTCCTTGATTGTGGTGGCCGAATACAGAATGGACTTATTTGCTTCCTCATCTTGTATACCATCTATAATATACTGAATTTTAGCTTCCAATTCAATATCACCATAACTGGCTATTTCTAACACGATAAACGTATGCCTGATACGACTCATCACTCTTCTTCTTTACTGAACTTAATTTTGTGTGTACCTGCTTGCTGTTCACCGTCTTTGAGAACTCGTTTACAAGAGATTTCCTCAACTTCGTCCACGTCTTGGCTGAGCATTCGAAATTTGCAAACAGCTTCGCGGATCCGCGCAACAGTCTTTTAGCGTATATCACCTTTTGTGTCTCTGTCCATTGACACAACTCAGCCGTTTCCTCTAAATTAATCAGCCAGCGATGAATATTTTCACTTCCGTCTCCGCTGAATGTTTCGAGAGCATCCTCGACATCTCTGAATGACAGAGTCGCTTGCCTGACGGGGCGTGTATCCCGTCGACTTACTTCTCGAGTCGCGTTAGCAACATGTTTTCCGCTTTTCTTGCTGACACGCTCTTTTTCGCAGCTTGCTCTTCTTCTTCGTCCTCGCTTTCATTGTCGTCTTCTTCGTCTGCTTCTGATTCGTCTGTTTCTTCTATAGCAGCCTTCAGCCTCTCACGCAATACTACTTTATTGCCCCATGTCTTGAGTCCCAGCATGCGCAGGCATTCTTTCAGCTCGGTTACCGGTAACAGATCGACGTCTTCTGCCTTTAATTCTTCTTCTTTCTCACCGTCGGTAACTTCGCCCTCTTTCATCCCGGCAGCGTCCTTCGAGTTGCTAGCCAAGGCTCGACGCAATCTCTTCTTTACCGTAATTCTACCGCCCTTCACTGACAACTTAAGCTCTTCTAATTTACGCCTCAATTCTTCCGGTGATAGCGTATCCACAACCACCGCGCTCGTTGCCGCGTCTTTGCCGGAATCCGCCATCTTTTCGTCGTGTCGTTCGTAGAGTCTTCGTATGCATTCAGCACGTAAATCGGTTTCGCACGGCACGTAACGTCCTCACGGCCGTCTGCCAATTACGATTCGTGCCACTGATTCCCTCAACAGAGCACCCGAAAATCACGTCTTTGCCACGTAACGTTTTTATGGCCGTCTACTCGTTACGCGCACCGTCGAACTTTCGATGCACACTCGATACACCGAACACCAAGCCGAACCGTTCTCTCAGCCTGATTATCCCGGACGAGCCCCCAGATATTGTAGGATCAAAAAGCTAAGAGAGGTAAGGTCCGCACTCACGAACGCGAGAGATCTCTCTTTGTATCGAAAACTCAAAGAAAACTTAAAGAACTTAATTGCCCGTCGAGACACACGCGCTTCCTGCCGAGAGCCCTCGCCGCCATTCTCTTTTGTTTTTAGAGTCTCTGTTCCTTCTTCTTGCACAGCGCCCTCCCACGCTACACATCCCGATCTCAACGCCGTGCTTCACATCTCGGTCTGTTCTTAAAAGAGTCTACGCGCGCAACACACAGCTTCGGTTTTCGGCGCTACTACACATATGTATATACTATGAATCTTCTATATACATTAATCCGGTTTCATTTGCACATACATTTCACATCCAATGTATATACATTATAGTAAGAAAGTACCCAGATAGCCAAATGAAGGCAACGTGTTGTCATTTTGCTGTCACTTATTCCCTATTAATTTCATCAAACTAAAGCCAAGGTGTTTCCTCAAACTGTCTGTTGTTCTGATATTATGTAAAATTCTTCGTTAGAATTCAACAAACTGACGGCAAGTTATCAACATGCATGCACATTTGCTGTCATTGTGATAAGTTTATTATTCCTCAATGCATGCACTTACAATTTCATAAACTCATGAAGGTTATTTGCCCTCCTGATGCTAACTTTGTTCCACATTAAATTACAATGACAGCAAATTGTGGGCAAGTTCACAATATACATGCAGTGCATTAATTTGCCCGATATGCTCAATCTCGCTTGGGTATATACCTGGAATATGTAATATACATAAATGTATGTACAATGTATGTACTACGTATATTTTTATGTTTTGTGGGTTGTCTTTGGATTTATCACTATAAATAGAGTATAAAGTATCATAAAGATAATGTAAATTAAATCTAAGAACTTTGATTAATTCAACTCGACTCTCCCATCGAGTATCTGACAATGGTTTTAATGTTAGGCTTGGAAGTTCAGTTTTTAATACATTCCAGCGATGAGTAGAGACTGAAAAAAAGTTATATAATTCTTGAACTTGATATTGAAAAAATTTGTAATCTCCAATGAACCTCTAGCAGCGTCAGTTACTACTAAATTTAAAGTATGTGCTCCGCAAGACACAAAAAATGCTCTAGAATTAATATCAAGGATTTTTTTTTAAGATCATTATTTTTTCCTTTCATATTGGCCCCATTGTCATAACCTTGACCTCTAAGATTAAAATCTATATTTATATTTTCATTATCAAAAAATTTTAGAAGAAAATTAGTCAATCCTTGACCTGTCGTATCTGTTACAGGGAAAAAACTTAAAAAATGCTTTCGAATTTCTACTTTTTTGGAATCTTCGTTTAGATACAACGTAAAATTACTGTGATTTGTTCATGGTGACTAATGTCTGGAGTACAATTTAGAATCACAGAATAATATATTGATTTATGTAATAGATTAATAATTTCATTTTTAACTTTTTGGTTTAATATAGATATGAGCTCATTTTAAATATTATGTCCTAATTAATGAGGTAAACGTTTATTATCAGATTGAATACGCCTTATGTACTCTGCTAAAACATTATCGAAAACAGCTATCGTTTTAATCATTTTTTAAAAATTGCCGTTATTTCGTTCGAAAATATTTTCACTAGAGCCCCTAAAAGCTAAATTTTGGCCCGCCAAATATTCAATTACATAAATAATTTTTTCTAGAACAAGTATCCAACGTTTTTTTCTAAATTTATAAGTTTTTCATTTTCGCAGTCTATAGTTGTTTCAAGTTTCAAAGATTTTTTTAAATTTATAACTGACAATATATTATTAATATGCCCTTTACTTTTTTCATGCCTTTCAAGAGCTTGAGATAAATGTTTCCAGTCATTAAACCCATTACAGTCAGAAAAAGACGAATGAGTTTTTGAACCAAACAATTTACAATTAAAACAATAAACCGCATTTTTAGATTCTGAATATATTAGCCACTCCCGTGGAATTCTTTCATTATTACTCACTTTTTGTAATAATAACTTGTTGAAAACGATCTATTTTGTTTGTCAAACGGAAAAGAAATATTTTTTATTAGAATTGAACCTAATTCTAACAAAGTGAGTCTCATTTGATCTGAAATAAACACTCTTGCCAAAAACCAATGTCTCTTAGAATTACTTCTTGATGATCTGCTGATGATGAACCTGCTAATGTACTTTCAATTGATTGGTCAACTGTTGAGTCTTTATTGCTAATTTTATCAAGAGAGAGAACATTTTCAGTATTAGAAATTGCTTCTTGAGTGGTCTCGGATAAACATTCTTTTGTCTATGAATCCTCTTGTTCTTGCATCGGAGTCTTTTGTGTTAAGAACTTTTTTAATGGTATTATACATTTTTTTACTGACTCTTCTTTCTCCAATCTTCTCTTACGATATTCAAATCCAGATAAACGCTTTCAATTATCTGACATCTAGGTATAATAAATAAATAAAATCTATCTTATGTTGTAATTTTCAATATTAAACGATTGAAAGATATTTCATTTAAATACTTACCTTTAATTCACAGAACAAATTTTTTTTTCTTTAATGCAATGCTCGAAACGTTGATGAATCACAAATTGCTATTGCTCAAACCAAATACACTTTATAATAATAATACTAATAAAAACTATATTTGTGATAATTGCTAAATAGCTAAATTAATCGACAAAATGGAAAACGCTTATATACTTTTTGTTTTGCTTTAAATCTGAAGAAAGCTGTTTTGTTTCTCTTATTATTTTCAACAATGTACAGACGTCTACAGACTACGGTTAGCTATATCTTCTGTTATTATTCTTTTGTTTTTCGTCTCTACGCATTGCATTCATATTATGCCTCGTCTACAATGAGTCGTTAGTCGTTGGTCGTAAGAATCTAGCTAATCACAGTTGATCTCAGAGAAGAATAAACGGACATGATTGGTTAAATTTCTTACGACCAGCGATTAACGATTCTTTGTAGACAAGGCTTTATATTAACTTGAGCCAATTTCAATAGATAGTGCCGCTGTTTTGATATAATCTTGTTTCTGACTCGAGTTTGAAAAATGTTATATATTTTTATAAAAAACATTATTTTAGTATATCCACAAATTCTATTAATACTATTAATACTATTAATGAAAATTTGCCGTTCGTTGTATCCTGCCGCCCGTGAACGGCGCACATTCTACACACGCGGTTAAAACGGCCCTAAATCTAGCGATATTCTTTTTGTCGCTCTTGTATACCACAGTTTATTTCACAAATTCCATTTAACATGGTACATCTGGATACATACATTGAATAGGAATGTCATACAAATTTCATCCTTAAAATAAACACAAGTGAACTGTAAATCCGGTAAAATTTCTATTAAAGTTTGGTTATATCAGTAAGGAAATCAATATAGCAAGAAATAAGTGCTAAAGATAAGTCGAAAAATTTCTTCTGTGGAGTATTCACCACTTTCTCAATTAATATTAAATTACTGAATTTATTGTAGGTATAAATATTCTTAATAATAATCTAAGAAAAAAAATTAATATTTATACTCCTAGTGGTTTGTATGGAAAAGATATAGAGTATTCAATTTTATTTGAAATTGTTGTGCGTATAGCCTTAAAACATATTACCTCCACACAATATGAAAATAGTACCAAGGTAACACAATGGTGTTTGCCATCTGCTTCATTGTATCGTAAATTCAATTTCTGTTTTCAATGTATACGGAAATTAATATGCATTAGGGACTATTTAATAAGAATGATATTCAATCGACATTGTATAAAAGCAGCTGCTTAGCAAGTTTTGTAAAATATTTTTTATTTGAGATCGTACTGTTTCGTATGGAACTATATATTGTTCTATTAGTTTCCACATAAAGATTACGTAACATTCGATAAATCTGTAATATTTTTGCAATTAAGTCAGAAGTTTAAAGTGTTCAATGCCACTAATTTTATGTGTGGGATAAATAATTTTGCAGTTATATTGTTTTAAAATACTTATTGTCATTTATTACACTAATTCTATGTAAGTATTGTCGGCATTATCTAGGAAAAATATTAAAATAATTAATTTTATTAATAATAACACTATGTGACACTTTTAAAAAAATCGCTTGTTCCTGTGATAAAAATACGTTTTGGCTATCAATACATAAAAAATAGTCCTCTCACGTGTCGCTTCACAGAAAAAGACCAATATTTCAATGCACAGGTAACTACGTTACTACAAGTAACAAAAATATGCGACATGTGCGGATCGGCTATTGTCCGCTTGTGCGGCGAATTAGCCAATTTATCACACTAGTTGCATAAATATCTATATCCCAATTGCTTGTGGGACAAAAGTATAGAAAAGAATTGTTATTTGCCACCAAGAATAGGTTTGTAGTGAGAACATTAATTACGGTGTTTTCATACTAGTAGAATTACAAATTTTTCATTTACAATACCTTTATAACTGCATATAACTAAGTAACAGCCTACTTGCAGTATATACTATATATCAGGGTGTTAATAAACCTCCGCATAATATTCATATTGCAACGGCGCGAATATCTCTCCTCACGCGTAACAACGATCGTTTTGTTTCTCACCGCGCTCGTGTTTTTCTTATAGCCGTGCGTACATAGGCCGTATTTTACTATTTTCCGACAATAATTATAAGACTTGTACACATGGAATCAAAAAATTTAGAAAGCTTTTCGTCTTTGATTTTTGTGGACTACACGATGGTATGAATATTATGTGGGGGTTTATTAACCCATTAACGCCCAAAGACACGGAATTTTTCGTTCATTTTTGAGCTTTATTCTCAATAGGAAAAATAGGAAATATTTTGACAAAACCATGTATCTTGCTATTTTTAGGTGTGCTCTTTCGATTTTCGAATTGCATTTTTGTCTCAGAAAACCAATATGGCGGACTTTAAGTGGAAAAGTACTGAAAAATTGGAAAAAATTTTTTTTGATAATTTTTTTCGAGTAGAAAAAGTATTAGAATCCATTTCTAACCGCGTCCAAAGGTGGATAAAATAGTTGAAGTTTAACGAGAAATTTTTTTTTCAACCCCAATTCACTGCAACCTTTTCAAAATAGCGGAAATTGCAAGAAATTCAGTTAAATATAGATTTTTTCTCAATAATTCTATGTAATCAAGCATTGTCAAGTTTGCAGTATGAATTTTGGATGAATTCAACATCATTGTTCATGTTCTATCAAAATTTACAATCTTATAGCGTTTTCTACTGGGAAAACTGGTGCAGCACCAACGCTGCGGTAGATTTTGATAAAAACTCCACTAGCGCAATAATAGTGCAAATTTAGTGTGGTTCAGTGGAACACATCATTAAACAGGTTTAAAAATTAAACAATTTCATTGTTATAAAGTTTACTAAAATAATGTAATAACATATACTTTAATGTAATACCTTAAAGCACGAACATAACATCTATTTAATTTGCACTGGCACCGTCTTGAAAGACGGTGGAGCAAAAGTTGCACTCGGTGCAATTTTTTTGCATCAATTTTGTCAGTAGAACATTAAACACTGAAAATATGTGAACTGATTTTTACAGTGGAACAATAAAATTGCACTCAGTGCGCACCAGTGTTGCACTAGTTTTCCCAGTAGAAAACGCTATTAATAATAACGGATCCAATATGGCGGTCAAAGAACTAAAAAAATAATTAATTTTTTCGTGATTGTTAGCAACAGAAGTTTTAAAATCATAAGTTTTGTATGTTTTTTTATGTTTTGGATATCGCAAAATGGCGGATCCAAAATGGCAAATAGAAAATAAAAAATGTCAAAATTTTCAAATAAAAAAGTATCGTATTCTATAAAAAAATTTCTTGAAAAAAGTATTCTTGTCACTTTTTCATTGGATGCGTTCTTTTTGAGAAAATAAAATCATAAAGTTCTGAAATTATAATCACTAACACTTATTTTTGAATTATCAGGCCAAATTTTGAACTATCCTTCGTACTTTTCTACTATAAACTATATTCTAAAGATTTCTGAAGTTGCTGATTCCAAATTTGGTGACAGATTTTTTAAATTTAAATGGGCGGATTTAATATAATGGATGGAATATAAAAATGTCAGAATTTTCAATAAAAAAAGAAGTCTCGCAACTTTAGTATTCTCAAGTAATGTACTTGAAGCTTCCGTCCGTTAGCCGTTACTCATGAACGTTTTCCAACTTTTACCACCACAGCGAGAAACGATAATGAATTCGACATCAATTCGACGTCGAATCGATATCAAAATGATGATTTCGATGTTGAATCGATGTCGATTCGATGTACTATTTCTCACTGAGATAAGGACGGTTAAGTCTTTCTTTTTTTTGCATTTTAAAATTTTTGTTTTTTTTTTGTTTAAAAAATTTGTTATTATTATTTTTTTTTTTAATGATTATTGCTGAAACAGAACTTACAATAATATAAATTACATGTATTACTATATTTTTGAGTTTTAATTACACATGTTTCTGAGGAACATTAATTATAATTTCAATTCCAAAATAATTATAATTTCATAACTTTATGATTTTATTTTATCAAAAACAACGTATCCAATAAAAAATTGACAAAAATACTTTCTTCAAGAAGTTTTGTTATAAAATACGATACTTTTTTATATGATAATCCTGACATTTTTTATTTTCCATTCGTCATATCTTGGATCCGCCATTTTGCGATATCCAAAACATAAAAAAAAACATACAAAACTTATTGTACCTTGCGGTGCAACAAAATGGTTTCTTGCCGTACCTTGCGGTGCGACAAAAGATCTTTATAGATTCGTTGCTGCCCAAGGAGTAGGAACTCGTAAAAGGCAGCTTTTGTTGGCAGGGTCCACAAATCACTGACTCACTGATTTTATGATAATTTAATAAAAGGTTTATTCTTCTTGCGATACACAATAGTTGCGGTCGGCGAAGGTGCCGCGTCGTGTTGCACAGAGTTGATTAGATACGGCGCGTGACTCGAAGATAGCGCGTCGTATCTTTGCTCGCTCGAGGTCTTGCCGCGGCTAAGTCCCGAACTCTTTCGTATTCTAATCGTGCGGGCCGTACGTATCGGCTTGATTATCTAATGTCAGATCCCCGGGGCCGCTGTTCGGCAGCGGCTTAAGAGGATGCTAAAGCCGTGTGTTTTACCGACATTCTGTTTAATCAATTAATTTCGAATTGAATTTACAGAATTGATAATCCTTTTACACTTTTAAAGTACGTACACAAATGAACCCAGGGACGATTAGATAAAGACCAAAAATGCAAAAAATTTTTTAAAGTTTATTTGTTCATAAAAATATTTGCTTCAAAATACAAGTTATGTAGCTTATACGTACAAATGAATGGTGTTCCCGGGTTCGGAATAGATTGAGGAATAAGATTATAATCGTCAAATTATGATTACAAGCCGTAAAAAAAAGATATTTTTACAATAAAAGCGCTTAAATGAATAAAATTTTTGATCACATAAATATGTTTTTTTACGGCTTGTAATCGTAATTTGACAAATATAGTCTTATTCCTTCTATTTCAAACTGCGAGATACCATTTATTTGTAAGTATAAGCTATATAACTCGTATTTTAAAGCAAATTTTTATATGAACAAGGATAAATAATGACTCTGCATTATCGATCTCAATCAAGTTTGATTGGGCAGTTTAGCATCCTCTTAAGTAGTGCTGCAAATTTGGTATAATAGTGGGACAACGGGCCCTCCGCATGACCATATATGATCATTCCTGTGCGCGTCCGGCGCGCAGGAAATATTCGCAAGCTTAGCAACAATTGCCAAAACGCAAATATGCATTTCCGGTGGCATGATTGTTGCTAAGCTGGGCTTCGCTAAATTTCTTAAAGTGACTGGTGCGTTGATCAGTGCGATGACCGGCCGGCAGCGCACGAAGCATGTGTCACTTGACACCTCGTGATAACGAGCCTTCTTCGGCGAGCTATATGATATCTTTTCTTAATTCAATTTTAATATTCTATATTCTATATTCTATCATATTACTTTATTGGTTGTGAGTGCTTCGCTCACAACATTATAATTTCAAAACTTCTGTTGCTAACAATCACGAAAAAATTAATTTCTTTTTCTCTGACCGCCATATTGGATCCGCCATTATTAAGATTGTAAATTCTGATAAAACATAAACAATGATGTTGAATTCATTTAAAATTCATACTAGCTTGACAATGCTTGATTTTCATAAAATTATTGAGAAAAAATCTATATTTTACTAAAGTTCTTGCAATTTCCGCCATTTTGAAAAGGTTGCAATAAATTGGGGTTGAAAAAAAATTTCTTATTAAACTTCAACTATTTTATCCACCTTTGGACGCGGTTAGAAATAAATCCTAATACTTTTTCTACTCGAAAAAAATTATCAAAAAAAATTTTTTTCCAATTTTTCTGTACTTTTCCACTTAAAGTCCGCCATATTAATTTTCTGAGGCATGAAAATGCAATTTTGACCCCGGAAATCGAAAGAGCACACCCAAAAATAGCAAGATACATGGTTTTGGTCAAAATATTTCCCATTTTTTCTATTGAGAATAAAGTTCAAAAATGAACAAAAAATTGCGTGTCTTTGGGCGTTAATGGGGGTTAATACCTGTATATATATATATATATATATATATATATATATATATATATATATATATTGTAACCGCCGCTCGCGAGCGACGGCCAACTTCGCCTCCGTCCCTGGTCGCGGCCCTGAGCCGCCCGGGTGTCGGGGCGACTATCCTCGCGAGGTTTCCCGACGCAACGCTAAGTTGGGCGCCAGGTACGTTAAGCGTACCACTCTGTGTGCACCAACTCGCAACAAATGCTACTATCCTTGAATCGCGGGAAAAACGGGCGCACGCTAGGCGACCGGGGCGTTAGCGGCTCCGAGATCCAGCTGCTCAGCCCTCAAATGGCAGAGGGGGGGGGGTTCGGTGCGGGCGGATGGAATCGGGAAGGCGAGAGAATTACTGGTACGACACAGATGTAACAAATAAAAACAACAATTGTATTTGATCGTAATAAATACAGAAATGGACGACTCTGCGGAGCGGTGGTGGCTCGCGCGCGTTATCAGCGAGTGTCCGCTGGATATCAAATTTTTCGAGAACGGTATGTTGAACGAGCGGGCTATGATGCGTACGCGGGAACTCTCCGACTTGTCTTACGCTTGACTCGGCGTCGTTGGAGGACGCCGACTTCCGTCAGGGTGACCTCGCCAAGGGCGAACGGGACGGATCGCAACTCCGAGCTCGCGCGACATGCGACGGACTCGTGTTCTCCCGTGCTCGAACGATTCTCGCGAAGATAAGCGCGATGATTACTAATGATTCGCCAGTACGGCGGGATACGACGAACGCGTCGATAATTATCCGAATATACTCCCCGAAGGGCTCGCAGTCACAGTGCGATCGACCAAATTATACAACATTGACGAGCAAAGTCTTCTACGACGCGACAAGATACAGCGCGGGAATAACCCGCGACACGACGACCGGACGCAACAACAATTGACTCGGCTGCGGATCGGGACGCACACGCAACGCGAAACGATTATGAAACACACGGCACGTAGCAAAATCACGCGGACGGGCGCGATCGGGCGAGACGACGATGCTCCGTTGGATCCGCGAGCTCGGGATTCTCATAAACACGCCGAGATTTTGCGACAAGTGCGCGATTTCCTCGCGGCTCGCCCAACCCGCGAAATCGGTGGCTTTACAGTGTGAGTGACGCTCGTCTCACCACTTCGCCTCTCCTTGGCTGGCCTACTCCGGGTCGGGATGACTCTCGTCCCTACGCCCTTCCTTACACTCGGCTCGGGAACTCGGGACACACACACACAGTTTAATCGCTACGTCCGCAGCATGAGTGAGAAGTCCTGGATCTCGCGGGGACCGCTCGGCGGCGCGCCCCACCTTGCCTCCGGCGTTCCCGGCCCTTATTGGCTGATTTCGCGAAAATCGATTTTCGCGCAGAGCGCGGTGCCCACGCTGTCGCCGGCTGATCGATCCACGCACGGCGGTCGATGTTTATGGGCCCCGGGCACGGGAATCCTGGCGCTTCCTTGCGCGGCCGACTCTTTTCTCTTCGCCCGGCGTATCCTCCGCCATCGGGGCGTCATTTCCTCCTCGACGGGGCGTCGGCGGATCTTGAGTTGTCGTGATTCCTTCGCCGCACTTCCCGCGGTATCGGGTCTGCAGTCGCCCCGTCGGGATGTCGGCCTCGCGCGCCGTCGCTGGATCCTGAAAGCGTGATTCAGCGGCAGTATCGGAATTCTTACATGGCACAAACGGTAGGCAAGATAAGGGCGGCATTACCTGCGGACCCCCGCTTAGAAAGGGTCTTCTTTGACTCCCTCGTTGTCCGTTCCTCTGCAATCCCCGGGAAGATTTTCCGTGGAGACGAGACGTCCGACAACTACAAGGAGATCTTCACAGCCACCGATCTCCGCCGCACCCGCGGTATAACGCTCGCAGAAATCTTAACACGTAATTATAGGGACAGCACGTGGGACGCCACACACACAAAAGTACAGAGAATACGCTTTTGCGTCCGCTCCCGAGCGGGAGGACGCAGGGCCCGCGTGATGTTATTGCGTAAGGGCCCTCAGGGCCTTGTGACGGACAGCAGCCTGCGGCTGTCACGTCACAATATATATATATATATATACAGGTATTAACCCCTTATATGTTTACATATATATGTTATGGTCAAACCCCGTTTGCGCGGGCGTTCCTAGGATTAACTGGTCAATGTGCGGAATAACCAAGCGTTTTGATCAAAGCCCGAAATAGTTCGCACGGGGGTGAGGTACAAGGGGGGCCGTCGGCCCCCCTTCCCGCACCCATCCTGTCCAAGTCATTAACCTATGTGGACGTTACTTTGCTTGCAATGTACATGGATTGCCCATATACATTGCAAACAAAGTAAAGTCCACATAGGTTAACGACTTGGACCGGGTGAATGCGGGAAGGGGGCCGAAGTCCCCCCCGTTGCACCTCCTCCCCCTCGTGCGTGTGTGTGTGTGTGTGTGTGTGTGTGTGTGTGTGTGTGTGTGTGTGTGTGTGTGTGTGTGTGTGTGTGTGTGTGTGTGTGTGTGTGTGTGTGTGTGTGTGTGCAAAGCATTTACTGCACCACATGGGTTTGCAACTTTCCACGCTAAACGAGATGCTCATAAAAATACATATAGACATTTGAAATTCGCGCATTTTTGAGACTACATTTTATGTTCTTAAAAGAGAATATATTTTATGTTCTCAATATTTATCAAAGGTTTGTCTATTTTAAATAAAATCTACTTTATGTTAACAATAGATATTATTAAAAAATCTTGGCTTTATTTTTTAAAGTCTGAATTAAGCCACACCTAGGATTGACTAGTCAAAGTCCGAAGTAATTTTTTCAGTTTCTAGCTTTGACTAGCCATGTTAGCCACTCCTAGGATGGACTAAAAACATATCAGTCAAAGGCCGAAATACAAAACTATTTCGGGCTTTGACCAAAACGCTTGATTATTCCACGCATTGACCAGTCAATTCTAGGAACGCCCGCGCAACGAGGTTTGACCATGACATACATATACAGGATGTCCTAAAACATGTGGGTCAACGTTCGTAAAAATGTAGAAGGGATCGAGATGAACATAAAAGTCCAATATTGTCTTGGGTTAGGTCCACCAATAATTGAAATATTAATTTTTTAAATTATGCGAATAAAAGCGCGCCGAGAAAAAAGCTCGAGCCATAACACGGAAGAAAAAATCTATTGTGAACGTATGATTATAATTTCATTTCATTAATTTACTGTTCACAATTACGATAGAAATTAATTAAATTATTTGCCGATTCCATACGTTAATATCTCGATTATTGGTGGATCTAACTCAAGACAATATCACAGTATAAGTATATATAAATCACGTGACATTAGACTTATGCCTTACATTATTTCTCAAGTAAACAAGATTTAAGTAATTATGTAAACTATCCCACGTTTTACACTTTTAGGTCCGCCATATTAAATCAGCCATTTTGACTTTCTAAAATTTGACAGCAGTTTCGTAATTAGCATTTTCGAAAATTCTTAGAAAACAGAATTGAAGTAAATCTATATACTATTTTACATTTTGCACTCTTATATCCGCCATATTGCCTCCGCCAATTTGAATTTTTCAAAAGCGCACATGGCTTACAATAGCTCTTGCCTATAACTAAATTTGTGTGCAAGGTAGTTCTTCTACGTCGAGTACAATTTTGGAACAGTGGATGACCCGCTTGGCAAAGAATGCCCCATATACATATATGTATTATATATTAGGATGTCCCTGAACATGTAGGTCAATGCTCATAAAGAGATAGAAGAGATCGAGGTAAACATAAAAGTCCAATATTGTCTTAGGTTAGATCCACTAATCGAGATATTAACGTACTCTCTAAATCATAATCAGTGAAGACTCGACAAAATCAGTGGAAATACACTGACTTTCAGTGATATACATACTAATTATCAGTGTATTTATTTCACTGACAATTAGTGAAATAAATACACTGATCTTTCAGTGACTATACACTAATTCTAAAGTGAAAATTACTGAAAGACAGTAAATATTCACTAATTATCACAGTTATAAGTATGCCACTGCGAATCAGTGAATATCCATTGATTGCAAATAATCTAATTAATTTCTATCGTAATTGTAAATAGTAAATTAATAAAAGCTTATTGTATATTTACGATAAATTCTTTCTTCTGTGCTATGGCTCAAGCGGCTCGAGCTCTTTCCTCGGCTCTCATTCGCATAATTTGTATAATTGAAAAATTAATATCTCGATAATTAGTGGACCTAACTGAAGACCTAACCTAATCCAAGACAATATTGGACTTTTATGTTCATCTCGATTCCTTCTATTTCTTTCTTAGCATTGACCCACATGGTCAGGGACACCCGTGCACACACACACACACACACACACACACACACACACACACTTTTTTCACAACTTATGTGAAGAAGAAAAAACAGATAAAGAGCAAAAAATCTTAAAAGACAATACAGTTAATAAAGAAGAAAAAATTTTTTTGAAAATGGTGGAACAAAAAAAGACTAAAAAATTAAAAAAATGTTTACAAAGAAAATAGTATAGAAATGCTGTGAAGAGAAGAGAAGCATACTACAAGGGAAAGTACAAGAAAAGATTATATGAATAAAAGAGAAGAGTCAAGCATAAGCTTATATTAATAGAGAAAGAAAGAAGAAAATAGAAATTACAACAGAAATAAATATAGAACAATGAAGAAAATATTTTAAGGATCTATTGGATGAAGAAGACACGTCTACAAAAGCGCGAAAGGAAGAGCAAGAAACGAAACCGGAAGATAACCAAATAAACAAAGCCAAAGTAAAGAAGCAAATTGACACGTTAAAAAAAGCACCAAGAGAAGATAAAGTCGAAAATAAAGCTCGAGATATATGGAAACTCAAAGTTCATCAGAAAATTAGCAGAAATAATTTATTGTGCCCCTTATTAATAAGAGACACGGTATTTCGGGATCGCTGTCGTTACTCCTCGGATCAGGTGTCTTGAGAGATTGTAGCCAATTGTCGTATACCAATGTGTATATTTTCTCTATTGATTACACTGAGTTACACTGACTTAATTCGATAATACCCGTGACAAATATAAAAGACGGAGCGACATACGTTCGTCGCTGTATAACGTGTAGCAAAGCCCGCTCGTTGTCTGTACCTCGGTGTTTATATACACCGTTTTTGGGCGTATGACCGGGGAAGGTACTCCCGTGGTCACTGGCCTTTGGACAGTGTACGTGCTTAGCCAGCGAGTGCTGGCTACGCGGATTCCACCTCAAAATCAGATGATTTTGGGTGTTATTGCTTAAACAACCGGGTGCATTTCCTGGTGCGACGCTCAGTATGTAGGCCGGGCGATGTCCGCGCGCGAGGCGTCATTTGACACCTTCTATCGCTTGCAACATGCCGTATGTGAGTGTGATGCACTCACAACATCCCTCCCCCTTATTAGGTAGACAACGAGGGGGCTGAGTTGTCGGTTAAGTAATAGTGTTCCGCCATGATCGCTATTATAATTATACGGCGGATAGTCGTTGTAATACGCGATAAGATTTGGTACAGGTTCGCGATGAGCGCGGTTAATTTTAAATACAGGTATTTTAGTACATACACCTTCTTAGTTAGCGAGGTCGCTTGCATGGCAGTTTTGGAAGGTCTCATAGCTCACGTTGAGGTTCAGGGCCTCGTGGATGGCGTCTTCGTCTTCGAGAAACACGGCAAGGCACCGTAGGCAGTCTCTTGCTGGTCGGACGTCCATCAGGATGGTGTCGCACAGGAAACACTGGGTGATGGTTTCCCATGACTCATCAGTCGCCAGTTGTGTGCGGTACCCATGGGAGGTTGGTTCTCGTACTTCGCACTGGGCCCTGTGTGGCCGGTAGCATCTACGGCACCATCGCCTCCAGGCGAATTCGTTCTCCACGAAACACCGCTCGGTCGGCTGCAGGCAGATGCTTCTTAGGAACCGCTCGTAACGAGTAGGATGGTCAATTGGGCGCACCCCATCGATTGGCTGTTTGGTTTCCTTCGAGATCTTTATCTTGAACTTGCGGTTTAGCACAGGAAACTTGACTGACGCGACTTGGCTAGTGTTGGTTTACGAGTTTTCTTGTCGCGCGGCTCTGCCGTGGTTTTTATAATTTTCCAAAATTTGTATTTGGTGGGGTAGTAAACCCATTATCGGACCATATATGGTCATAGCTAAGTCAGCTGTGCACCGTTGGTGCACGTGTCGTGACTTGCCAGAGTCCGGCAATTCGCTGTAACGTGATCGTGTGTCACGTTTTGCTAACTCGAGACGTGCTGGTTAATGCCATGCGCTCCTCCCCCGTAGGGAGAAATTTATTACAATTTATTATTTTATTTTTACTATCGTTAAAATATATATATTATTTTAGAATCGCGTACTATTCCATTGTGTATTAGCGTGATACGCGCATTTTCTTTCGTATTATGATAATCGCTATTACTATCGCTATTAGAGCTATTACAATGGTTGTTCCGCTTGTTGCCATTGGAAAAATAAAGTGTGGCGATTGAAAGATCAAGTTTGGCCTTTTTTCAAATTCTTTATCTATTTCATCTATTTTCTTCTTATAGTTTTCTAGTTCTGATGGGTTTTCTATAACCTCTTTTAATTTTATTTTTCTCGTTATGTCTGTGTCGTTTGTTGAGTCAGACTTTTGTAGTAACGAGATATTATATTGCGGTAGATATGCTTCTACTCGCGTTTCATATGATGCCTTGAGTGATTTTATTATAGCGTTTTCCGTCGCTATTTTACAGCTATTCTTAAATGTTATTCTACCCGTTCTTTCAATCTTTTCCTTTATTTGTCCGTGGTCTTTACAGTGTATAGTGATTACTTGGCTTCTCGGTGTCGAGTATAGCTACGAGTGTGAATTACCTAATGCTATCCAAAGACTAGTATTCGATATAGTGTTTTTTATTCTACAGTCTTTATTATTTTCTTTGATTTCCGCGTATATTTTGACTTCGCATATGGAGTCTGAATTTATTCTATATACCGGATGGTTCTGCGTACATAAGTATTCGTGATTTATTTTTACGCACTTTTGTAGGTCGCTATTCGCTAATATTATGTACGTACGCTGTACTGTATCTATCGCTACGAGAGGATGGTTAACTTCTATAAATGAGAAGGTGTTATTTTGATCTGGGATAGGTAGAGGAATTACATTCTAAATTTCATATTTTGGTATTGATATGAGCGGAAATTTCAGAATGGTGTATATGTGTGAATGGTCGCAATACGCGCCTATTTCCGCGAATCTTTCTATTATCGACCATTCTTCTTTGTCTATTCTAAATGGGAAATATAATCCTTCAGGCAATTTCGAGCTTGCGTCTTTAAGAGACTCTACTATTTCATTGACGGGTGTTAGGCGAGGATGCAACATTCCCTTTTTGACATTTGCTACGTATTCTAATACGTCTTCTGTATCTCGCGTTAAGTCCGCTAATATGGCGTTAATAATTATGAAATGTTCATGCAAATTACTCTGTTTTTCGTCTTCAATTAGTTTTGTCCGTAATTTGTCAGTCGCGTCTGCGAGAGTATTTTCATTTTGTCGTATTGTTCGTTCGTTGTTGTCAATGTGGGCTATTGTCGCTTTCATTATTTGGAGTTGATTTTTTATTGCATGTTTATTTAATTCTTGAGCATTATGCAGTATTGTCAATTGCTCGTTGATGAGTTTTTCATTATTTGCATCCATGGTACCGAACAATGATTTCGCAACAGATCCTATTCCATCAACCAGTCCTCTTTTTTGTGCGGTTTGTCTTTTGTATGTTGCGTTTATTCGCTCTATTAGATTATTGGTTCTTTCAAAACCTTTCTTAATAATTTCATGCAAATTTGTGCATGTTTCCTTGCCGATTACGGCTATCATCTGACATAAGATGTCTGTTTTGTGTACGTATTTTTCTAATTGCGTAAGTCGTTTGGTTAGTGACGTGGCGTCTACTTTAATTATCACTTTCCAGGAAGACTCTACTTGGTGTAGTATTCCCATCTTTTCAAAATATATTCCCGGATGATGGGTGAATCTCTCTATCTCGTACGGTGGCTTTGTATCCGGTTCTTCCGCGGCATTTAGTGTTGCCCAGATTATACATCTGTAATTATTTCAAAAAAAAATTTTTTTTATTGTAAAATTGTGTGTGTGTGTGTGTGTGTACGAGGAATTTCTTATTGGATCGGCTTTCGCTACGCGTATCTTATTTAATTGTATCAGCGCTTTGCTGCACGTGCGTTTGATGCTGCTAATTTGTGGCTGCTTAGAGTGCATATTTTATTTGTTCTCGTTCTTCTTTTTTGCCTTTTCTCTTTCTTTTGGACGGTCCGAATTTTCAGTCTCTTGTCGGCCTTCCATTAGTTCGTTTGCGTGTCGAGAGTTTGAATTTTCACGTCGACATGTTTCGCCGCGATTTAGATTCGTGTGGCAGTAAGGCGAGTGAGTGGAGTGACTGTGAGAGTAATGGTTACGACGACGTATTTTCCGATTTTCATGATCGGGAGACAGTAATATTGTCCAACGACCTAGAGGAATTAAATTACATTCCTTTGAATGAGGGGAAAGGTACTGAACCTGCCGAACCTTTGCTTATTAACGGATATGAACATTTTGCCGAATGTGCTGATGGTCCCGTTCCTTGGGAGAACTTTGACGCATTGATGGACGTCTCGGAGGGGGACTGTGAATTATTTATTTCTGCGAGTGTGGAGGACAAAGGAGCCTCCGAGGGAACTTGTTTTTATAGTGGCGAGTACGAGGATAATTCTGATCCTGAACTTGAGTTCACGGTAGACTTATGTCTCCATGATAGTTTTGCCGTGTCTGGATCTTTCGTCCGAAGATCCAGCTATGGACAGCTGATTGGCCGTTTACTATACACTGTTCCGTAGTTTGTAGTGCTAGCTTTTAAGTGTAGTGATAGTCTATTTTTGTTTTTTGGTGTGGGTAGTGCACTGGAACTATTATCCTGATTACTCGGATTATGTTCCGGCTGGCGGTTTCCTTATGATAAGTCTCCATTTTTGTTTTTTGCTCTCTTTTTCCCTTTTTCTTTCTCTCCCCTTTTTGTTACGCCTGTTCGTTTTGCTTCAATAAATGGTTTTAGGCGGTTTACGTGCACGCGCGTAGTTGTCCTGCCTCGTTTAATAGTGTAGTTGACTTTCGAATGCTTTTCGGTCACCGTGTACGGTCCGGTCCATTGCGCGTCGAGTTTCTTAGATCTTCCGCGTCAAAGCGTCTCGTCGTACAGTAATACCTTCTCATCGACTTTGAATTTCGTTTTCTTTATGCGCTTATCGTACTGCGTTTTGGCTTTGACTTTTCCTTCTTTTATGTTTTCGCGTGCGACACGGTTTGCGGCCCTTAATCTCTCCCTTAATTCTTGCGCATAGTCGTCGTTATAGGTGGGTTTAGGCTGTTTCGTTAGGGCTGTCGGCAGTTCTGCCTGTCGACCGTATATTAGTTCAAAGGGTGTATACCCTGTCGCCGTGTGAGGCGTTGTATTGTACATGTGCATCGCGTACGGGATCCATTCATCCCAGTCGGTTTGGTCCTTGTTTACATAATGTCGCAGATATTCGGCTAGAGTCCGATGCAATCGTTCGAGAGTTCCATTGCTCTCGGAGTGGTAGGCGGTAGTTTGAATTTTATTTATTTTTAATAGTTTGCACGTATTTTTGAATATTTCGCTCGTGAAATTTGTGCCTTGATCCGTTAGTACGTATTCTGGCGTTCCGTATTTCAGTACAATTTTCGTGACAAATTCTTTGCTCACGGTGTTTGCTTCCTGGTTTGGTATAGGTATTGCCTTACTAAATTTCGTAAAATGGTCCTGAAAAGTGAGTAGGTACCGATTGTCATTTTTTGTTAATGTAAATGGTCCTACAATGTCGAGCGCACATTTCTCGAAGGGTCGGCTTGGCGTATCTGTGACGACAAGAGGTGCCTTTATTCTTCGAGAGAGTTTATTCTTTTGGCATAACTCGCATTTTC
The DNA here is from genome assembly GCF_013373865.1 of Monomorium pharaonis. NCBI lineage: Eukaryota > Metazoa > Arthropoda > Insecta > Hymenoptera > Formicidae > Monomorium > Monomorium pharaonis. Next base: position 8,815,297 of record NC_050476.1, read on the forward strand.
TTACGTACCGCTCTACATCGGCCGTTAATCCAGGCCAATTATGTTTGAGTCGTATTCTCTTTATCATTCTTTTGATTCTTTGATGCCCTCCTGTAGGTGCATCATGATATTCGTACAAAATTTGTTTTTTCTGTTCTTCTGTATATGCTTGTTCGCATTTGTTGTCCTCTTCTTTATCATCTTCATTGGATGTATATGCGTGTTTGCCGTCTTCGTTTAGCGCGAGGACTTTATCAGTTGTTTCTGTAACGTGAGCTTCCCGCTTCACGTTATGACTCAGCGCGTCGGCGTTCGCGTTCGCTTGACCGGCCTTATGAATGATTTCATAATCGTACTCTTCCAGTTTCAATCTCCATCGAATCAGTCTTGATCCGGGATTGTTTACATTAAACAACCATATAAGGGGTTTATGATCGGTTACGATCTTGAACTTGGTCCCATATACATATGGTCGGAAATGTTTTACAGCCCACACTATTGCGAGTAATTCTTTCTCGGTGGTACTGTAATTCTGCTCTGCGCGATTTAATATTCTGCTCGCGTAAGCAATGAAGCGATCGTTGCCTATCGGTCCCTGTGACAATACCGCTCCGATTGCATAATCGGATGCGTCAGTGGTCACGTTAAATTCTTTTGTGAAATCTGGATATTGGAGTACTGGTGCTGTCGTTAATTTCTCTTTTAGCATATTAAAGGCTATTTGTTGTTCGGCGGCCCACGCAAATTTTTCAGTTTTCTTGGTTAATTTAGTTAACGGTTTTGCGATTTTGGAAAATTCTTTAATGAATCTTCTATAATATCCGGCGAGGCCTATGAAGGACTGAACATCTTTAACCTTTTGTGGTTCCGGAAAATCTCTTATTGCTTGCAGCTTTACTGGATCCGGTGATATTCCATCTTCGGAAATCACATGTCCTAAGTAATTGACTTCCTTGCGTAAAAATTCGCATTTGTCTGGCTGCAGCTTTAAATTCGCTTCTAGTAAGCGTTGCAGTACTTCCGTTAACCGTTTGTTATGTTCTTCTAGACTCGAGCCGTATATCACTATGTCATCGAGATATACTAAGCATCTGAGTCCTTGTATTCCTATGAGTACTGAATTCATCAGTCTCTGGAACGTGGCTGGCGCGTTTTTTAATCCGAACGGCATTCGATTGTATTTGTAATGTCCGTACGGTGTTGAGAACGCTGTCTTTGGTTTATCGTACTCAGCCATTGGTATCTGATGATACCCTGACGATAAGTCTAGCGTTGAAAAATATTTGGCGTTCCCCAATTGATCTAGTATTTCCTCTATGTTGGGTAGAGGAAATGAATCGCCAATGGTTAAATCGTTGAGCTTTCTGAAGTCGATTACAATTCGAAGCTTCGGTTTTCCGGCCGAGTCAGCTTTTTTGGGTACCACTAATAGTGGCTCGTTCCATTGACTCGTGCTAGCTCTGATAATGCCATCGTGTAACATTTGTTTTATCTGCGTATTCACCTCTTTTTTATGCTTCGCAGGGAGGCGATACGATCGTACGTTGATCGGCGATGCGTCGGCTTGTGTACGTATCTCATGTTTCACTGCTGCGGTGCATGTCAGTGATTCTCCACTTAGCTGGAATATGTCTTGATACTCTTCGCATATCCGTGTGAGAGCCTGTCTTTTTTCCGAGTTGAGGTGCCGGGTGCGTAGTGTTTGTCAGATTCGTTCGCTCCGCGGTTTATCTGTACATTCCGCTTCGTCGATAACAGCGTATATCTGATCATTTTCGTCGTGATCTTCTATGGTCACGTGCGGAGTACGTATTTCTATCGGCTTGTCGGTTGTATTTATTACGATAATTGCGCATGCAAAATTTTTTGGTTCGACCATACATCGGCCAATATATACCCCGGATTTAGTTTCTTTTGCTTGGATCACTCCGGGTTGATTTCAGTTAGTGATGGCTCGGACGATAGTCTCGCTGCGCGGCTGTAGAATAATTTTGCCGCAGGGTCTTAGTTTAAATGTGACGCCGGCTACTTTTAATTGTTGTTTATCATAATCACAGACTACGCGGTGTTTTTTCATGAAGTCGAGTCCCAGTATTCCGTCGTACTCCATGGAGAAATCGTCTTTGACTACGTACATAGTATGTTCTAATACTCGCTCGCCTAGTTTAATGTGGGCCTGCATGCTTCCGATTGTGTGCATTTTGTGACCAGTTATCCCTGCTAGGGTAATTTTTCCGGGGGAAATTTTGGTTTTCCCTTTTAAAGTTTTGACTTTTATGAGTGAGAGGGTCGCGCCCGAATCAAAAAGCATGTCAATCTCCCCTGATCGCGTCTCCTGTATCGGGAGCGTGATTTGGTCGAGGCCGCTGCTCGGCTGGGCGGCTCGTGTTACTTGCGCGACTTGATACGAGCGCGCGCATTTATCTTGCTTTCCAGCTGATTCTCTTTCTTCTTCGCTACTGGACTCGAAATCGGAGTTCTTTTTCTTTCGCGATTCAATTGCTTTTCGCGTATTATTATTTTTTATATTATTATGTCGTGGTCCTTGGAGGCTTTTTGACGTTTTATTTGTGGTCTTTCCGTTTAGGTGCCAGCATTCATTCCGAGAGTGGCCGCGTTTTTTGCAGTGTTTGCAAAATTTGTCGACCGCATTGACGCGTGATTTCTCCGATTGCGGTAACGCAAAGCGATTTGCATACCGGCTGCTTCGGCAATTTTTGCCATGGTGTCCCAGTTTTCCACATTTCCGGCACTGTATTTTATATTTGTAATTGTCTCCGCCAAGCGTATTATATTTCGGCTTGGGTCAGTTGGCGGCCGTTCCTTTTATCCGCTCTTCCGCGCTAGCGGCGGCTATTGCTTTTTGCAGTGTCGCATATCCGCGCAATCGGACTACGGCTTTCGTGTCGTCGCTAAGTCCGATTTGGTAATTTTCGAGCGCCTGTTGCTGGAAAATATCTAATATCGCGCGTTTGTTTTCGGTTGTGTAATGTTGTCAACCCTCTATCATAAACTCGTACAAGTCCATCGTTAACTTATCGGCTCGAAGTCCATATGTTGTGTATTTTCTCTAGCTTTTTGTTTGAGCGTGTTGAATTTAATTTGTAAATGCGTGGTGCTTTTCTTACTAGCATAACACGCTTCTAGCTCGTTTTTTAACTGCTCAAAATCTCGGACTTTTTGAGTTTGGAAATCCAACATTGCACGGCCTTTTAATTTGGTGCATAATATCGCTCCTAATAGAGTCACTTCGTCGGCCGGATCAATGTTTTCTACCGCGTACGTCATTGCGCTTAAAAATTTTTGTAGTTTGCTTGCATTCCCATCGAATTCTGGAATCATGCAACGCGCTTCCTTTAACGGTAGTGTCCCGCGGCCTCTTCGATGTCGAACGTTATCGTCGTGGTCTATGATGGTCGTATCTCTTCGGCTCGGTCGCGATGGGCGATAATCGTAAATGCGCTGCGTGTGCAGTTGTGTTTCTCGCACGGCGTCTATATCTGTTTGTAACCGACGGATTTATTGGATTACCGCGCGTAGCGTGTCCCGGACTTCGTCCCTTTCTCGCGCTACGTTGGGCTGTGCTGCCCTGGCGGCCGGATTTTCGCGGAGTGTTTGATGTATTTCCTGAAGTTCTCTCTCCGCGTCAGCTATAAATTGTTGCGCTTCCGTTTGTTGAGCGCCCGATGGCTGTGCTTGTTCGTTGGCACTCATTGCGTATCGTTCGAGAATTTCTTCCGGGTTAAATATATCCGAATCGTACGAGGTCAGTGAGAATTCACCTCGTGAGGATACACGACTCGGGGTCCGGCTAATGTATGGTCTCGTCCGTCTGATCTCGCGGTCTTGTTGTGTCGCGTTTTCAAATAGGCTTGAATCGAGACTCACAAAGGGAAATTCTCGCTCGCGTACCACGTGTTCGGGTAGCTCGCTATTGCCTTCGGGAGGATATTCTAAAGCTCTACGAATGTTATCCCGATTCTCTCGAAGGGCTTGGGCCGCTCGCCAGGCAAGATCTAATTCTAAATAATGTATTGATCGCGCCGCAGCTTCGCTGAATAGTCACGATTTGTTGCGTATAGGCGAGTTTCTATCGTCGGACATTCGCCTATGCTAATTACTTGCTACGGTTGTTTTTCGATAACTAGGTTACCAGGGGCCTGCGTATTTCGGGGTTTTTCGGACGCGCTCACTTATATTCTATTTCGCATTACAGGAATAATTTTTCAGACTTACATTAACGCAGTATATCGCTGCATGCTGTCCGTAGTTTCGCTGCTTGGTTGATGAGTCATGATGCGGTAGGTCGGTGTCTTCTCCGATTACGCCGCTATCGCTGTTGCGCTGTCCGATGGCGGGCTCTGGCTCGATGGCTGTCTTCCTTGCTGGATCTCGGGTCCGCAGATCAGCTGATCGGCTCGGCTGCGTTGTGCAGGATCTTCGGCGAGTTTCGTTCGCTCTGATCGGCTTCCGCTCTTTTCTTCCTTGGCTGTTCTCTTCTTGGCTCTGCGTCCGTTAGGGAGTATTTTCCTTCTAAGTTTTTCGACAGTAAATCCCACCGCTGCCACCAGATTTGTTGTGGCCCTTATTGGGGACAGGTAATTGGGATCGTTTGTCGTTACTCCTCGGATCAGGTGTTTTGAGAGATTGTAGCTAATTGTCGTATACCAATGTGTATAAATTTTCTCTATTGATTACACTGAGTTACACTGACTTAATTCGATAATACCCGTGACAAATACACTGGCGCAAAAAAAAAACGAAACAAAATTTTTAACCGATTTTTAGGCAATATTCAAAGTGATGCAACTTTGCAAAAAATAATCCAAATTACATGTACTTTTTTTTAAATTAAAGGGCAAAGACTCTACTTTGAGAATCCCTACGCCAAAGTTTGATTTGTTAAGTGCGAACCTTTTGTATCGCATGAAAACCAAACATGTGTTTTTTAATTGAAAAAAGTAAAAGTTTGTTATCATTTTGCACAAATTTTTCGTTAAAATCTTGCTAATATTAATTCAGATTCTGAAAGTTCATTCTTTTCTAAGCAATTAAAAAAAAAAACATGTCGATACGATGTTTTTTGTTGATTGCACGCTAGTTTGAAATTTGCACTGCATTTTAGCGAATAAATACGGTATTTTTTTAATATCATAAATTTTGAGTATCAATATGATATTGCACATTAATTTTATTCGTGTTTAACTCAATCATACCGCCGTCATCAAAGTGACCCGATCTGCACCACGTGGAAAATGACGATCGGATTTTGTACATCATGTGGCCCTGAAAAGGTTGATTTTTTAAAATAAAATTTGAACTTTTACTTTTTATGTATGAGTATGTGTATATGTATGTTTATGTGTATGCGTGGGTTTATGAGTATAGATGAATGTGATCTTCTGTTGACTTCAGTGAAATTGGTTACGTTATTTACGTTATACATGGCGAACTTAGAAGAACATATAGAAAGAGGACAAGCAGAGGAATTTGATCACTAGCTTATGCGGATGACAAAGTATTAATAGCGAAAGGCTCTAAAGAATTGAAAGAAATTATAAATAGATTTCTCAAATCATATTTTGAGAAAAAAAGAGCTAAATTTAAATATAAAAGGGTCGAAAGTTTTAGTGTTACCTTCACAAAAGGTAATGGAAAGAAGAATAAAAAAAATTGGAAGTGATAAAATAAAAGAATAAAAAAAGTTAAAGGATTCAAGTATTTAGGGTATTATTTTCAAAAAACGAAAAGACACACATAAGAAAAACAGTTAAAAAAGAAAGGATTCAATGAAATAGGCATGAGGAATAAGACAATAAAAATTTAAAAACTATTTCAAAAGAAGACTAACAATAAGAATGTTTCACAGTTTAATAAAAAATATTTTACTGTATGCAGCTAAAATTTAGGCTCAGAAGAAATAAAAGTTGAGAGAATTTAAAAGAAGTATATCAGATCAATTTTAGGTTTAGATTTTAACCCTCCGGAATATAATACTAGAGAAGACAAAGACAAATAAAGTGAAGATAGAAGGAAAAAGAGTGATGAAATATGAAGAAATAAAAGAATAAAGAAGAATAAGGTAATTCTAGAATGTTGAAGAGAAATTGAAGGAAAAAAGGAAGAAAAAGGATCGAAGTAAGAAAAGAATGAAATAAGATAATTATAGGTTAAAATTAGTAGACATTCAGGAAATAGATAGGCTAAGACTAGAAGAGAAGGAGTATACAGATGGGCTAGAAAAGATAAACAGAAACAAACAAAAACAAGAAAAATATGAAAAAATGTGGGCAAAATATAATTGACTGTACAAAGAAATAAAAATAGATAAGAAGGTAGGGATTAGTCAATGATAGCGAGATTTAAGTGCGGAAACGAGGCATTAGTGAATAGATATTGGCAAAAAGAAGAAGTGTAGGCTATGCAATTTAAAAGTAGAGGTTTTAGAACACTTATTAGGAGAATTTACAGAATTGCGAAGACAAAATTTCTCTATTAGAAAAATGTTATCAGAGGTAAATATAGGTACAAAATGGATGAAAAATGTATTAAAGACGAGAAATGACAAAGAAAAGCGTAAATGATCGCAAAGAATCCTATGTTATTACATAATTAAGCTGTATAATCTCCTTTCAAAGGCCGAAAGGTTTAAAAAGTAAATGAGTTGTGTATATATTATATGCAATAGTAATTTTAAACAGAATATAATAACGAATAAAAAAATTACAGTTGGCCCTTGATCTAGTCCTCTTATAAAATAGCCATGTAACCCTAAAGTTGCCTGCTAATCGCGATTGCATTGTTGCCTCTTTATTCCGATCGCGATTGGCTGTCTCGCGCTTGACTCGCTTCGTTCGTGTGTGAAGTTTGACAGTTTATAGTTGACAGTTTTTGACAGTTTGACTGTTTAACGAGAGACGGAAAGACACAAAAAGAAGCAAGAAAAATACCGGGAAAAAATTACTTAGACTGGAAGATTATAAAATAGCAGAGAGTATTTGTTTTGAATTGCAGATACGTTTAACTGATGCTTAACAAAGTAAGTTGAAATTTAATACAATATATTATGACATATTTAATTTAATATAATAATATTATGATATAACCATTTTTGTATCACCATCGCTGTTAGAAGGGTAAGGAAGAGACGTTGGACGCCACGACAGAAACACGTATTTATCAAGTAATTCTTAATTATCTTAATTATTTTTTTTGCCAATACATTAAATATAATTATAATTTTTTTATTTGTATTGATTAAAAAATTGATATATTGTTATGTAAATGTATGTATATTAATTAAGTTCTTATTATAATAAGTTTAAATATATAGTTGACAATTACAGGCATTACTGCTAAAAATATTGTATGGCGAATTAAATAACCTCGCAGTTGAGAATATAAAATTAAGAAAAAAAAATTGTGTGGTACGAAAAAAAGAGAGAAAGAGAGAAAGAAACGGGAAACAAGATAAGGATCAGGATTAAAATAAGATAAGAAAAAAGAAGGTATAAATATTATGTTATTGATATTGATAAGTATACAAGAATTTAATTAATGCTACTCGAACATGTTAAGTTTTTGTTTCAATATTTATAATTGGTAAACATTTTCATTTCTTAAATAATTTTCGAATAAATTTTTATTCTTTGGAGGATTTTTCGAAGTTTTTTAAATATATTTGATTAATTTTATTGATCTTGTACTGATTTTTGAATGTGTATGTACTTGACGTTTCTTTTTTACTTTTATAAGGTAAAAATATATTTTGGTTATATTTTGGTAGAATTTATCTTCTTTTTGTAAAAATCAAGTGATAGTTTGTTTCTTACATAATTTTATTTAAATTGATTTATTTATTATACATTATTCATTTTTTAATTATAAACATATGTAGATGTACGTAACATTATTAATATTTATATTGAATATACATGACTATACGGCAATCATATTTGTTAATGCACATATGTATAAATTTTAATAACAATATTAGTAAAACACAATATAAACACAACAAATAACATTAATATAATTAAAATTATATATGTATATGCATATATACAGGGTGACAGCTAACCGGCAGCCAATCTGTAATAGATAGATATATGTATATATATATATAGATATACTAATAGATAGATGTATACAAATATACTAATAGATATATTAATATACAAATAAACGTAAATATATATATATATATTTATGTTTATTTCTATATTAGTATATCTATACATCTATCTATTAGTATATCTATATATATCTATCTATTACAGATAGGCTGCCAGTTAGCTGTCACCCTGTATATATGTATATACATATATAATTTTATTTATATTAATGTTATTTGTTGTGTTTATATTGTGTTTTTACTAATATTGTTATTAGAATTTATACATATGTGCATTAACAAATATGATTGCCGTATACATGTATATTCAATATAAATATTAATAATGTTATGTACATCTACATATGTTTATAATTAAAAAATGAATAATGTATAATAAATAAATCAATTTAAATAAAATTATGTAAGGAACACTATCACTTGATTTTTACAAAAAGAAGATAAATTCTATCAAAACCTTATAAAAGTAAAAAAAAAAACGTTAAGTACATATACATTCACAAATCAGTCGAAAGATCAATAAAATCAATCAAATATATTTAAATACGTCATATATAATTATATCTAAATTATTTCTTCATAAGATAATATTAATGTGAGTTTTTAATTGCAATCAATCCAATTAAATCGGTACATTCAATTTTGAGATATCAAGATTTCTTTCTCGTAAAAGTTCAATAACATTATTTTCTTCAGATCAGATTCATATGTAATATACACACATGTAAATCCAGTTTGCCATTCAAGAGGCTTTACAATGTGCCTACATACAATTTCATTTTACTAAAACAAAATTATTATGTATAATGTAAATAATGAATTTACGAGAAAGAAATCTTGATATCTCAAAATTGAGTGTACCGATTTAATTGGATTGGTTGCAATTGAAAACTCACATTAATATTATTTCAGGAAAACATAATTTAGATATAATTATATATGACGTTATATATAATTATATGTAATTATATATGATTTATATATACCAGCATATATAATTATATATAAATTATTTATGGGCACTATATATAATTTATATATAATTTATATATATTTATATATATTTTTATATATGGACTCCATTGTTCTTGCCGGCTTATATCTGAAGAAATGCAAATGCTTTATATGATTATATATAATAATATCAGGTCATATCTGATTGTACCTATTGAAGTTGAGTAATCATATATAGATATATATATAATCTTATAAAGTCATATATAGTTTCATATATGAAAGAATAAGAACAACTGAGTCTATATATGAATCTTTCCAAGAAAAAATAATTATATATAATTATATCTAAATTATTTTTTCATGAGATAATATTAATGTGAGTTTTCAATTGCAACCAATCCAAATAAATTGGTACACTCAATTTTGAGATATCAAGATTTCTTTCTCGTAAAAGTTCAATAACATTATTTTCTTCAGATCTTCAAATGACATTATATACAATCATATAAAAAAATGGCATTATACAATCGTATACGATTGTATGTAACCATATATAAACATATATAACCACATAGCCATATATAATTATATACAACCACATATAATTATATATAATCATATATGATTATATATAATTAACATTATATACAATCAGATTGTATGTAACCATATACAGATATATAAATATTTATATATAAATAACCATATATAGATATTTCTAATGAGTAAATCATAAAAATAGTGGCAGTCCTCTTCCACATCAGACAGGAACAAGAAGCTAATTTTTGCTTGCCTTAACCACGCTACGAGTGATCTTTATGTAGCCGATCGACTGCACTTTGCTCCTGAGAGAGTACGCCGCCTATCGACGGCGCCGCGCTCTAACTAGCGGGCAAGTCTGTATATCTAATTGTATATGGCGCCATATATAATGCTATATATAATTATATATAGGATGCTCACATAGCATTATATCTGGCGTCACATACAATTATATAAAATTAGATATGGTGCTATATCTGATTATATATGGACCCAGATTAGACACATTAATATATATGGCTATATATGACTATATAGTTGTATATAATGCTATATATAATTATATACAAAATGCACTACTAACACAGCATTATATATGGCGCCACATACAATTATATACAATTAGATATGGTATTCAGTTAAACGTACCTGCAATTAAAAATATACATTTTACATAACAATATATTAATTTTTTAATTAATACAAATAAAAAAAAGAATTATAATTATATTTAATGTATTGGCAAAAAAGATAATTAAGATAATTAAAAATTACTTGATAAATATGTGTTACTGTCGTGGGGTTCAACGTCTCTTCTCTATCCTTCTAACAGCGATGGAGTAACAATATAGTACTGGCACCCGTAATAGTTCTAGAGTTCCTGATAGATTTCAGCAATAGTTCTGTACATTAAATATATTTAAACAGTTTTTTAATTTGGCTGTTGGCATTGCACTACAAGAGTAAGGTACCACTTTTTGGCGAGTTTCAACTAACTTTATGGCATTTTCTAACAGTTCCGCAATAGTTTCAAAGCTTTTTATATGTTTCGTCGACAGTTCCGGTCTTTAAGCATTTTTAAACAATTTTTTTATTAGACGGCTGGCACCGCACTACAAGAGTAAACTACCATTTTATAGCGAGTTCCAGACGAGTACATAGCATTTTTCAATAATTCTGTAATAGTTCCGAAGCTATTTGCAAGTTTCGTCGACATATCAGGTTTTTAAGCATTTTTAAGCAATTTTTTTATTAGACGGCTGGCACCGCACTACAAGAGTAAATTACCATTTTATAGCGAGTTCCATACGAATACATAAAATATTTAAAAAAATAAAATTTAAAAAAATGAGGTGCTAACTTCCAGTGGCACCTCATTAATGAAAATTGAACATTTTAACAGCAGTTCTACTTGCACCCGTAATAGTTCTAAAGTTCCTGATAGATTTTAGCAATAGTTCTGTACATTAAATATATTTAAACAGTTTTTTAATTTGGCTGTTGGCATTGCACCACAAGAGTAAAGTATCACTGTTTGGCGAGTTTCAGTCAACTTTATGACATTTTCTAAAAGTTCTGCAATAATGTCAAAGCTTTTGTAGATTTCGTCGACAGTTCCGGTCTTTAAGCATTTTTAAGCAATTTTTTTATTAGACGGCTGGCACCGCAGGAGTAAACTACCATTTTATAGTGAGTTCCAGACGAGTACATAACATTTTTCAATAGTTCTGCAATAGTGACAAAGCTTTTTGTAGGTTTCGTCGACATTTTCGATCTTTAAGTATTTTTAAACAATTTTTTTTATTAGACTGCTGGCACTCCACTACAAGAGTAAACTACCATTTTATAGCAAGTTCCAGACGAGTACATAGCATTTTTTAATAGTTTTGCAATAGTTCCAAATCTTTATGCAGGTTTTGTCGACAGTTCCGGTTTTTAGCATTTTTAGGCGATTTGTTTATTAGACGGCTGGCACCGCACTACAAGAGTAAACTACAATTTTATAGCGAGTTCCAGACAACCACACAGCATTCTCCAATATATTTCTGCAATAGTTTCAAAGCTTTTTGTAGGTTTTATCGACAGTTCGTTTGACAAACAATGGTATTTATAAGTAACCTCTTTCTAAACCTCTAAGGATAAGTATTTATACATGTCATGAATTACTGGTTAACAATAGAGCGACATTGTAAGTTGATTTACAAATAAAATATTATATTAAAATTAAATATATTTGACAAATAATATTGTAATTATGTTGGTAATTTAACTTAAACAAATCATATGACTTTTTAATTTAATATAAAAAAGTTTCTCAAAATTAACTTTTACTTTAACTAGAAACAAATTAATCTTAACGTAAATTTAATAGAATTAGTATTTATTTACGTAACTTTTAACATAATAGAATTCATTTCATAATCAATTAAATTTCATTAACTTAGTTAAAAATTAGATTAACTAACCCAACTCTAAAATTTAAAAAATGTCAATTACATTACTAACACATACCTATCAGATACCATAAAATTGGCTGAAGTTTAAATACCATAGCGTAGTATTCATATCTGATAGTGCGAGACAGGATCAAATAAAAAATTGTTTAAAAATGTTTAAAGACCGGAACTGTCGACAAAATCTACAAAAAGCTTTGGAACTATTGCTGAACTATTGAAAAATGCTATGTAATCGTCTGGAACTCGCTATAAAATGGTAGTTTACTTTTTTAGTGCGGTGCCAGCCGTATAATTAAAAAATTGTTTAAATATATTTAATGTAGAATACAGAACTATTGTTAAAATCTATCAAAAACTCTAGAACTATTACGGGTGCAAGTATAACTGCTGTTAAAACGTTCAATTTTTATTAATGAGGTGCCAGGGGAAAATAGCACCTCATATTTTCAAATATCAATTTTTTTTTAATAAATCAACGGAACTATTTCTGAAACTTATCAGGAATTCTATGAAAAAACTTTATGTATATACATAACTTAGTTAGAAAAATAACCCATCAAATTGATATCAAATTAAGAGAGAATTGATATAAATTGCATTGATCAAATCAAATTGATGTCGATTTGATGGTTATTTCTCACTGGAAGGGTTAGAAAGATAAACAGAGACGAACAAAAACAAGGAAGATATGAAAAAATAATATGGGCAAAATATAATAGAGTGTACAAAGAAATAAAAATAGATGAGAAGCTTTTGTATATTTTAGTGGGGTAAAATAAGAGTAGGGAGTTAGTCTATGATAGCGAGATTTAAGTGCGGAAACGAGGCATTAGGGAATAGATATTGGAAAAAGGAAAAAGTGTAGGCTATACAATTTAAAAGTAGAGACTTTAGAACCAATATTAGAAGAATTTACAGAATTGCGAAGACAAAATTTCTCTGTTAGGAAAATGTTATCAGAGGTAGATATAGGTACAAAATGGATGAAAAATGTATTAAAAACGAGAAATGACAAAGAAAAGCGTAAATAGTCATTAAGAGTCCTATGTTATTATGTAATTAAGCTATGTAACCTTTTTTCAAAGGCCGAAATGTTTAAGAAATAAATGAGTTGTATATATGTTATATGCAATAGTAATTTTATGCAGGGTGTAATAACAAATAAAAAAATAACAGTTGGCGCGCGCGAAGCGCGTGCATGTTCTAATCTTACTTTGTAAAAAGGAGATGTTATCATTGTATTGTTGCTGCTTTTCCGCGATGCCGATTGGTTCTCTCACTGCGCTTACTTCGTGTTGCGAAAGTAACAGTCTTTGCAATTAAATTTTGACACCTGTCAAATTTGTATAGATGGTTATCTATACAATTATTATTGTAGTTTATTTTTGTAGTTTTTTTCTAACCATTTTTAATTATTTTAATTTATTTTAATAATTAATTTTGAATTCTTTAATTGTAAATAATTTTGTATTCTTATTTCAGAAAAATGCAAAATCAAAATAATCCCTGGGCAATAGCCTTCTTCATTGCAGTGATTTTGCAAAATAGTTTGTTAGCAATTATAAATACCGAATATGCCACCCTGAAAAAACAAGTTTCATTACATAAAGGTAATTACTATTTCTTTTTTAAATCGAGAATTACAAAGTTTTATATAAATTTAATTAAAATTTAATAAGTTAAATTTAAGTTTTATTAAAATATATTTTTGTAATTTCTTATATTATTGCTATGTATATGCAGAACGTAGTTTAAAAAAAAGACAAAAATAAAGGTCAGTTTACACATATCCGTAACGTGTCAATGCCGTATCAGTACCGTGTCAGTGACATCCGTGACATTTTTGTCACTGAATGATCGTTTCCACGTATCCGTGTAGTTTGCATCCAAATGTAAAACTTAATCCTAAAAAAGTGATTTGTTTGATACTGGATGAACCACAGGTAAATACTGACACTGACGGAAAATTACGGATTTGAGCGGATACATTATGGATATGTATAAATTGACCTTTACTTTTTTATTTACACACATATATGTTATTGTACATAACTTTGTACTGTCATCAAAGTAGCCCATCTGTAGTTAATTGGTTATACCTACTTACTAGTGTATTAAATATCAAAAATATTGGTAATATATACATCAGAATGTTAGTGTACTTTAATGTATGCAATAAAATATGGTAGTTTCTTGGTGTTGTCAAAATAGCCGATTCATATATCATGGTGTTCCAAATTAACCGGAAGTGCCGGCATGTACGTATTCCTCATGAAAAACTGAGTCGAAAATGTCAGTAGCAAAATCTTGAGGGATCAATAGTTTTCAAATGGTAAGCCTTTGAAACTTTCCAACCACAGGCCGTGAAGCTCGCGCTGTCAGGCGCGGCGCAACTAAGCGGCCGGCCGGTCGCTTTGACGAGTATCGTTAAACGGTATGGTACCGAACGAGTATAAATCTGTGAAATCTCTATTAATATTTGTTGCTGTATTCTTAAATCAAATCCAATTTAATTGACAAAAAGTAATATCAGTTGTAAATTCGATAAAACGTCATTTATATCAATAAAAAATATGTGTTTCTGAAATACGTTTTATGTATAAATAAATTAATAAATAAAATTAATATTAATTAAATTATTTAATCAAATAATATTAAAAACATCAGTCGACAACATTTCCAAAACTTTTTTTCAAAAAGTTCTGTCACAAACAGTATTAGAAAACATTTACATTTGAAATTCGCATTTGATGTAAATAAATATTTCATATTTAGGAAATGAAATGAACGAAATTCCGAATTATGATATAAGAGGAAAAGGAAGTAATACTGTGAAGGAATCGACGTAAGTAAATAATAAGTATTATTATTACAAATTACATTTTGAATAATATTTTAGAAACTTTTAGAGTAGGTGTTCGAAATAGTCACCACCCATTTCAATACAAAGCTGAGCACGTCTAATCAAATTTTCTCTCAATCGTTGTACCATTTCAGGCGTAATGGTTGCAAGCGCCTCATCAATTCGATCACTCAGTTCCTGGACAGTATTTTTGCCTGAATTATTGGAGGATGTATCATTGGAGGAACGACACGTTATGTGGTATCAGCATGATGGAGCACCTTCACACTATGCAAGGTGCACACGGGAAATTTTAAATAGAAAATATCCCAATAGATAGATTGGCCGTGGAGGTCCTCGAGCGTGGCCAGCGAGGTCACCAGATCTAACTCCGCTTGATTTTTTCTTATGGGGGACGATAAAAGAATATGTGTATCACATGCCCATAAATTCTGTCCAGGAACTGAGTGATCGAATTGATGAGGCGCTTGCAACCATTACGCCTGAAATGGTACAAAGATCGAGAGAAAATTTGATTAGACGTGCTCAGCTTTGTATTGAAATGGATGGTGGCCATTTCGAATATCTACTCTAAAAGTTTCTAAAATATTATTCAAAATGTAATTTGTAATAATAATACTTATTATTTACTTACGTCGATTCCTTCACAGTATTACTTCCTTTTCCTCTTATATCATAATTCGGAATTTCGTTCATTTCATTTCCTAAATATAAAATATTTATTTACATCAAATGCGAATTTCAAATGTAAATGTTTTCTAATACTGTTTGTGACAGAACTTTTTGAAAAAAAGTTTTGGAAATGTTGTCAACTGATGTTTTTAATATTATTTGATTAAATAATTTAATTAATATTGATTTTATTTATTAATTTATTTAAATACGTTTATACATAAAACATATTTTAGAAATACATATTTTTTATTGATATAAATGACGTTTTATCGAATTTACAACTGATATTACTTTTTGTCAATTAAATTGGATTCGATTTAAGAATACAGCAACAAATATTAATAGAGATTTCACAGATTTATACTCGTTCGGTACCATACCGTTTAGCGATACTCGTCAAAGCGACCGGCCGGCCGCTTAGTTGCGCCGCGCCTGACAGCGCGAGCTTCACGGCCTGTGGTTGGAAAGTTTCAAAGGCTTACCATTTGAAAACTATTGATCCCTCAAGATTTTGCTACTGACATTTTCGACTCAGTTTTTCATGAGGAATACGTACATGCCGGCACCTCCGGTTAATCTAAAACACCCTGTATATACAATACATAATGCATAAACATATACATATACATATACATATACATATACATATACATATACATTGCGACGGCATTTTCCTTGACTCGTCTGCAACTTCGTCGCGATCTCACTTTACGTTACTTTATTTTTCTCAATTGTTGGGCGCTAGGTATGAAGAATCTCACCACACAAAATTCACAAAATAGTTAATCATGACGGCTAATTAATTACCCGGTAGTTCGCTCCTACACAAAATGGTAGAGGGGCGGAATTTTTATACTAAAACGGTCTTTTTCGGAGAGTGGGAGAGGAAGTTCACAATTACTAACGACTCATTTAATAGTAATATAGTAGATCATATATTAATAAGACGTGTAACAATAAAAAATATAACCATATTTAATTGTTCGTAAATTCTCCCGACGAATCGAG
Organism: Monomorium pharaonis; assembly: GCF_013373865.1. Lineage (NCBI taxonomy): Eukaryota > Metazoa > Arthropoda > Insecta > Hymenoptera > Formicidae > Monomorium > Monomorium pharaonis. Next base: position 8,831,912 of record NC_050476.1, read on the forward strand.
ACACGCACGCATCCTACTCTCGAAATTTCTTAGAGTGAAAATACTGCCACTCCAATTTTTCGAGTGATTTTTTACTCTTAAGAGTGGCAGTGACAGTATTTTCACTCTTTAAGAGTGAAAAATCACTCAAAAAATTGGAGTGGCAGTATTTTCACTCTAAGAAATTTAGAGAGTACTCGTGATTCTACCCGCGGCTTCATATACTACGCAAAAGTTCCAGTATCTACGCCGAGGTATAGCCCGTAGCGGGTCTTACACAAATCTTCGCGAGGTGGTTACGGCGCCTCGATACAACGGTATCATCTCCGGATACTCGATATATTCGTCCAGGAGACGGATTTCTCGAGATCTCGTCTCAGAACAATGCCCGCCACTCGGGGCCCTCAGTATTCTCAATCCCGGAACACGATTCTCGGAAATCTCACTTTCTCGCGTCGTCCCGGTGTCTCGCAAATCGCAATTTATATTTACAGTATGACTGTCGGCTTGGCGGCTCTTGAGGGGGAGAATTACAGAAAAGGCCTTAGATTATAAGACGGAGTTCGACACGGGCCCTGGATATGTTCGGGTAGCACTCACTTGGACACAGTTCAAATGGACACGGTGCATTTGGACACGGTGCTTTTGGACACGATATCTTGGGCACGGTTCAAATGACTACGGTGCATATGCACACTGTGCATTTGGACACAAAAGAACTTTTATTAAAAATGTACACCAGTTATATGCACACGTAAAATTTGATCACCGGATATTTGCACACGAAGATATGCTCAACATTTGGATATGACACTCAATAAATGAGTGTATACTTCCAACATAAAGTGTGAACACTGAAACGTTCGGGATGTACATTCAACATTTATCGGTTGAAGGTATACACTTAATATTGAGTATGCACTCTTAAACATTGGATTAGAAAATGTTACATAAAAACAAAAGCAAGAAAAGCAAGTTCAACCGAAATTAAAATTAATCTGCATTGATAGAAATGGACATAAAACGAATATCTAACATAAACATTCAATTATAGAATGTTCAGCTGGCTTTGAGTATTAATTTGAGTATTACTTTCAACTTGAATGTTCGCCATCTAATTGAGTGTTAATTTCAGTGTTATTTTTAAATTTAGGATTAACATTGAAATTAACACTCAATTAGATGGCGAACAGTCAAGTTAAGAGTAATAACACTCTAATTAAAAATAAATTAAAGAGCGAAAATTCAAGTTAAGTGTTTACACTGAACTGAGTGTTTACCTCTTGTCCCAAATTATACTCAACTTGAGTATTTCTTTAAGTGTTACTTTTAGTGTTTTTTCCGTAAGGGATTATTCTAAATTTTTTTTATTTTGAGTTCAAATTTATAATCGGCGACCTCAAAACTCCCAAATACCCAAATTGAAATAAATTAACCCACTTTTCAAAAACTTGATGCACCAAATTGTGTCCGCCGTTTTAAATTTTTAAATTTAGATTCCAAATTTATAATTAACACTCCTAAAAACCCCCAGATACTCAAATTGAAATAAATTGGTTTATTATTCATTAATTTGGTCCACCATATCCGCCATCTTAAATTATGAAAATTTTCAAATGACTCCGGACTTGGATTCAACGACCTCAAAAATCTATGTATACAAAATTGTATGAAAAACGCATGTAAGAAAAAAATGTATGGTTTGAATTATTAATAGTCAACAAATACTATTTTAAATTTACTGCTTTTAACTTTATAAATTTATGTTCATTGATATATACTAATAAAAAAATTTATAAACTGGTAATAATTTGTGTATAAAACAGTTTTCAAAAAAGAATTTATGGAAAAAGCGACGATTTTCGCAAATTATGCCATATTGAATTCGCCATGTTAAGAATTGTGTACTTGATCGAAAATAAACTGCAAATATCAATCCCATTATTTTTAGTGATAATAAGCTGTAAGTTATTCAAAATTTATGAATTTTTGTGGAAAAAATACGACATTCGTAAATTTTTGCAATTTAGCTGCCATTTTTTAATGAAAATGACAATTTTGAAATGACAAATTGGAAAAATATATTCTTAAAGTATAATTATTTTATTCACCGATAGTTATAAAAAGAGTTAGAGTTTTATATTTCAATAAAAAAAATTTGTGAAAAGCAGTTTTTACGATTTTTTTCGCATTTTTCTACTTAAGGCGATGCTGAACCTGTTTTGTTTTACCTATATTTTGATTATTTCGAATTCATTAATCTTTTTATTGTATTTACAGAATTAAAAATCCTTCTACACAATCAAAGTACAAAAAAAGTATTTTGTACTTTTTTTTATAAAATGCATAGCTTTCGAGATATATGTAATATAAGAAAATACTTATCGTTCAAATCCAACCGCAAAAGAGAAAAACTGAGTAAAAATGCCTAACTTCCGTCAACGACATCTCAGTGATTATTAACGAAAAATACTTTAACAAATACTTATTTTGTTCGTTATAATGTATACTTTAAGTTTTTGTAAGCGTATAGTCGATTCTATTAAAGCAAATATTAGTTATAAATGTTGTAAGCCGATTACAACTATATCTATCATAATTGCGACACGCATCTTTCGAAAGACATGGCAAGAAGCACCTCTTTCGAAAGACGCACAAGAATCCGCCGCGTTCACGGAAGTCCCGAGCAACTTCCGTGAGATTACAACAGCGCATTCGGAAGCAGTTTGTATTGCCCTAGAAATAGGCCCTACGCTGCAAAATCAAACCGCAAGGCTACCGCGTTCCAATGTCGAAACGCTTAGCCTCGCGGAAGCTACCGACGCCCGGTCACTGGCCACCGAAATTGCGCCAGATAGCATATAAACGCGACCACGCTGTGACCGAGCGGAGAGTATCATAACAACGACCGAGCAAAGTCGCATACCGTAAATCTTATCACGAGTGTTACGTAACATCAACACAGCTGACTGTAAGCGCAAGAGAAAGAAATAAAGACAACGAACAAGCAAGTAAGAAACGTCTTCTTTTCTCTCATATACCGAGCCGAACTTTCACCCTTTGGGTCCTAACCCTTCAGGCAGAACGAATCCCAACTACCGACGGGAAAGAATTCCCGAAACGAGCAAACGCTCACAACAAAATTGGTGGCAGCGATGGGATTCAAGAAGCCGTCAGAAACAAGGGATAGAAAAACAGATAGAAGAAGCTGAAAAGGAACTAACAAAGAACCAGCAAATCCAAAAACTCAAAGGAAGCACAATCCTGCGAGAAGAAGACCAGCCGACAGTAAGACAAGCTGAGACAGCACCATCGTGTTATTCAGTGCGTGAGTGCAAAATCTGTGCTAACGCATCACTACACGGTGCTAAGTGTCCTTGAAGAACGAGCTTCTCTGCCGGGGGACGGAACGACCGACCAGCCTACGAGAGGTGGACCACAACAAGGGGCGACGACTAGACAGACGTGTAGACTACAAGGAAAAGCAGCACATCCTATTACAACGCCGTACGCGCCAGTCCATCCAGCGAGCTGACCTACGACAACCGCCATGCGCGCCGTTCTACTAATGTAAGTCAGAATTGTAACAAATATTTGCGCACTCATTGTAATGTCCTGTGCAAAGGACAACACGACCGAGAAATAATAATACAGCAGAAAATTGACACCGCGCGAAAAAACGAGACAACGCGAAGTTTATCCGCGAAAGAAAACGCTTGTCAAAAAAAAAAAGAAGAGAGATTTTTTTTATACGCGCCACTCAATAATACAGTATCAGCTAGTAAAACTCTGATTCAAGTACGACGCTCTAGCACGTACACACGCGACCGCAATAAGACGCTTAGCCGTGCGTAATCCGACTCCGCCAATAATACTCGGGAGACGACCGCGAGATATACAGCATGCGAGCTGCACACTGTCTCGAATAATTCAAACAAATAATTAATGTCCCATAACGGAGACAGCCCGCGAAACGCAGGGCAGCAGCCTTCGGGAGATACAATAGATTCTCCAGAACACGAGGCAGTAGGCATAGCGGAAACCGCGTTACGCAATATACGAGACGCGACGCAACACGCGCTACGTGTTATAGGCGACCGCGGAACACACGTCGTCACCGAACGGGGAACCACAGCGAACGCACGCGAGTTTAGTTTGATAAGCGCCGAACCTAATACGACGCGTGACTTAGACGGACGAAATCGGACCGACAATCGACTGACATCCAGTCCCACGACAATGGCTCACTCTCCCGCCGAAGCGTCCGGAAATATACCGCGAAATGAAGTCGATGCAGAAATATTACGACTTCATAATTTCCTGCATGAGGAAAATGACCATGCAGAAGAACGACCGGCACAGAGGATAAATCCGAACCTCCCGCCACGAGAAACAATATTATTGCATGTTATGCATGAACTACGCGACCTGAAATTCCAATTAGGTCTAAGTAAAAGAGATCCGGGTTATCAGCGAAGGACGGAAGCACCTCTGAGACCCCAAAATTTTCACGATCACGCCTTAGATTTGTCGTACGGACGATCGAATAACGACATTAGAAATCAGCGCGGATCGACAGTAAATTTTCTGAGTATGAAAAAAGCGCGAAATATGATACCGGACATCAACGGCAAGCAGCGAAACCGCGTCCGCGAATTTATTAGCGCCGGTACATACGCGATGAAAAACATACACCCAGCCGACAAACATACCCTGCTAGAAGCCATCCTATGCACGAAATTTAAAGATAAAGCAATGATGAACTTCTACACGCGCGATGTATACAGCTTCGAACAACTGAAAAGAGAGCTCGAAAATGAGTACCTTTCCAAACGGAGCACCGCACATCTGCAACAAGAGTTTAACTCGCTCAAGCAGAAACCAGCGGAAAGCGCGCAGGAATTCGAACGGCAAGTGGACCTTCTTGCCATGGAACTATATGAGTCCATGGAGGAGGGCAAGAACCACACTATCGAACAACAGCGAGCCTGGGCAATATTAAGGAGCAGGCCCTGTACAACTACCAGATCGGTTTGCACGAAGACATCAAACTCCCTGGTACGCGCCCAGCGATACAAAACGCTGCAGGACGCGATATCCGGCGCCAGTGCCGAAGAAAAAGTAAGAGAACCTAACCAAAATCGGAAGGAAGACCCTCGCACCGCCCCCAAGTACGCACGGAATACTCTGCGATGCGGAAAGTGCGGCAAGAATGGGCATGACGGGCGAGAATGCCGCAGCAGCCGATACGCTAAGCGGTTCGAGTTACTGCGATCAGAGGGACGGCCTCGCGTAAACACAGTGGAACTATACTGTGACCATTGCAAAAAGGCAGGCCACACCCGAAAAGAGTGTTGGTCCCTTCACGGTCGACCCAAGAAAAAGGACGATGATCGCCGGAGCGAAAAGCCTAAAACTATGAAAAGGATAGAAAACGGCAAGCGAGCGAGCAAGGAAATAAAAATGATTAAGCATACCAGACAGCGAGCAGCGACGAGAGCTCGAGCGATGACGCAAGCTCCTCGCGCACAGCTGATGCATATCGTGTGACACACGTGAAGCATGCACGGGGCAGCGACACTGGCCTCGACATGATTACACTGCCCGTACGCGAAGCAGAGCGGGGCAAGATCGAATTCCTGTTTGACACCGGCTCAACCGTGTCATTAATAAAATTAAAAACACTGAAGGGACAAACCAAAATCCGTGATGAACACATCAAATTGACCGGAATAACCGGGCATTCTATTACGACACTAGGAAGAACATCCGTGAACGTGGAAATGCACAACAAGAAAATCAAGCATCCCATGTACAGGGTGCTTCCGCGACCTACACATTCTTAAGTCGGGTTGCCTATTGGGAGGCGCATGCTTTACCGGTAAGGTAATACCGGCAGGATAAGATTAAATCGCAAGTCTAGCGGGGAATGAGGCAAAAGAAATTGAATTTAACATTCTGTTACAATGTATAACTAATAATATGATAAAAATCTATATTTAATGATACAAATATCTGACTTAACCTAATATAAATAAAATTTAATAAATATTTAAAATTATAATTATAAAACATATTAATAATTATAAAACATTTTTTTTAAATATGCCTATATAATGTTTATTTGCTGTAACCAAAATTTTTTAACGCAATCCTGCACATAAAATAGTGTCTTTTGCTTAATTATAAGGAGAGTAATCTCTGACAATAAGTTACGATTTCTATTTTTTATAATTTATTTTCCAAAAATTAATACTTTAATTCGTAAGAAGGCAAATAAGTCTTGGTTCTTTTGTAGAACATGATTAGACCTGCTGGATTGAAAAGATTGTCCACTTGTTTTCATAAAAAAAAAGTCTTTCACAGAGATAATAAAAGAAATCGTAGTCTGGATGTCACTCGAAAATTTTGGAGCGCAAAATGCTGTCACTACGTTTGATTTTTTCTATTCGATATAGATAAGGATCATGTTTGTTAACTGCATTTGACTTTTAATAGACGCTATATGTTGTTTATTCAATTGTTTGTCCCTGCACTCCTTGCACTTCTCGCGTCGTAGCCTCTCGATCGTTTCTGTTTAGACGCTATATGTTGTTTATCCAATTGTTTGTCCCTGCACTTCTCGCGTCGTAGCCTCTCGATCGTTTCTGTTTAGACGCTATATGTTGTTTATCCAATTGTTTGTCCCTGCACTTCTCGCGTCGTAGTCTCTCGATCGTTTCTATTTGACAGACATTAGCGTGAGTCACAGAGATTAAAACGCGTTAAAATTTAAAATATATCATAATGGAACCGGAACAAAATCATTATTCGTTTAGAGAATTAACAGACATGATTCTTATTTACGGCAAGTGTCGAAAAAATCAAAGGCAAGCAGCTGCACTTTACATCCAAAGGTTTCCGGACAGACGACACCCAGACCACGGTTTTTTTCATCGTCTTCATCAACGATTAGAAACAAATGGGCAATTTTATAAATCAAGCAAGCCGATCCATGTTCCACAAAGAAACCAAGGGGCAATTGAAGCTGTTCAACAAGCTCTTGAGGCAAATCCTCATACAAGCACAAGAGCAATTGCCACAGATTTAAATATGCATCATGTTACGGTGCATAAAATAATTAAACATTCGCTGCGTTTGCATCCATTTAAACAACATACAACACACAAACTTAAACCTGGTGATATGCAACGACGTTTAAATTTTTGTGAATGGGTTATTGATCACGTAAGTTTAAATTTTCTATTCTTTTATTATTCTATAAGACCAGACATATTATACCAGATACGTCATTTATCGACTTGCATCGTCAATTTTATACTAAATTATTCAGTTTTTACAGGTAGATTTCAATGACGCTGGAAATGATATCTTTTTAAAAAATATTTTTTGGAGTGATGAAGCAGTTTTCGGAAGTGATGGATGCATAAATCGTCATAATGAACATCACTATGCACAGCACAATCCACACTGTATAAAAGAAACAAATATTCAAGGCAGGTGGACTCTAAATGTGTGGCTTGGAGTCATAGAAAATCACGTCATTGGCCCTGAATTTATCGATGGAAATGTGGATGCACAGTATTATACACAATTTCTTCTCCACCGGCTTGATGAGCTTTTGGAAGATGTTCCACTAGCTAATAGGCTAGATATGATCTTTCAACAAGATGGACATCCCGCCCATACATCTCTTTTGGCGAGAAGAGTATTAAATCAAAAATTTCCTAGAAGATGGATCGGACTTCATGGTCCTCAGGAATGGCCACCACGTTCTCCGGATCTTACGCCTATGGACTTTTTTGTATGGGGCTTTTTAAAAAATAAAATATATCAAACTCTACCAATAAATAAAGAGGATTTAAAAAATAGAATACGCAACGCATGTGCAGAAATCACTCCTGCCATGCTGGATAGAGTAAGAGAAAATTTTATGCGCAGGGTCGCGTTATGTTTAGAAGAAGATGGTGGTTACATTGAGCATTTATTATAAGCTTATTATTATTATATTTTAATATAAAAAATGTTATCCTTGTTTTGTGTTTAAATTAAATTGTATTATTTGTTCAACGTTTATTAATTTTATTATTATGTTATTATCAATATTTATATCATTGAACATATTTTTTATCTGTATTATTGAATTATACTTGAAGAAGTGGTTACATTAAACATTTACTATAAGCATATTTTTAAATAAAAAATATTTAACTTTGTTTTATGAATTTGTTGTATTATTTGTTCAATGGTTTAATGTTTATTAATTTTATTATTACGGTATTATTAATATTTGTATTATTAAACATATCTATACTATTAAACTATTATCTTTCATCTATATTATTGAATTATATTTGAGTAAAAACCGACTGCCCCCCTTGCTTCACCATCGGACTTGCAATCTGAGGTTTTCTACGGAAAATGATTCCTACGAAAAATTTTTGCGTACGAAAGTGATGCTTGCGCGTTCACTGATAATGACAACTAAAAGGTATGTATCAATTAGTAAAAGTTATAGCGCCTCTTTCGTATGCGAAAATTTTTCATATAAATTCGAAAATAGAACTCAGATTGCAAGTCCGACGGTGAGTGAAACAAGGGGAATCGGATTTTACTCAGGAATAGTTTACATAATATAAATAAAAAATACGTTTAATAGTATAGATATGTTTAATAATACAAATATTAATAATGTCGTAATAATTAAATTTATAAACATTAAACAATTAAAATTAATAAACATTAAACAAATAACAACAAATTTATAAAACAAAGTTAAATATTTTTTATTTAAAAATATGCTTATAATAAATGTTTAATGTAACCACTTCTTCTAAATATAATACAATTATGTGCATAAAATTTTCTCTCATTTTATTCAATGTGCAGGAGTAATTTCTGCACATCTTAGAAATTTCATTTTTTTAGAATTTTGTAATTTTTCAGCAATGTTTTATATACTTTATTTTTTAAGAAGTCCCACAAAAAGTTTATAGGTATGAATTCCAAAGAATAATGAGCACTTCTGAAGACCATGCAGTTCGATCTCCCACTCTAATAAAATTTTTGAATTAAACTGATTCTAGCCAAAAACGAAGGGCGGGATATCCATTCTGTTGAAATATCATTTCTAGTTTATTCGCAAGTGGCACGTCTTCAAAAAGTTTATTGAAACGATGGAAAAGAAATTCTGAATAATAAACATGCATCCATATTTTCTTGAACAAATTCGAAGTCGATAATGTGAAACGCTTCTAGCCACGTATTCATAGTCCATCGGTCTTAAATATTTTTTATACGTACAGTATGGATTGCGTATATAGTAACGCAATATGTCAGATTATGCAGCTATTGATTCTAAAAAATACTTTGTCAGAGAATGTTTTTCAAAACTAAATAAATTTTTGGTATCACTGAAATCCATCTGTATAAATTGAACAATTTAATATAAAATTAATAACGCAAGAAGATAGCCGACAATATATTGCAATAAAATATTAGAAAACAAACTTACGTGTTCAATAAACCATTCACAAAAATTTAAGCATTGTGATATATTGTCAGGTATAAATTTTTGTTGTTTAAATGGATGCCAACCTATAAAATATTGTAAAAATGTAAAATTGTTTTACACTTAGAAGAAATTGGTTACATGTCAAACATTTATTATATAAGCGTTTCAAGATAAAAAATATTTTTTGTTCAAATATAATATATTTATCAAATTTTATTAGATTAGATTAGATATTATTATTTAATTAGTAAATATATATTCTACATTATATTATTGAATTTTATACTATAACAAGTTATAAAATTCAATTTCTTTTGCCTCATTCCCCGCTGGACTTGCAATTTAATCTTATCCTGCCGGTATTACCTTACCGGTAAAGCATGCGCCTCCCGATAGACAACCCGACTTAATGATGTGTAGGTCGCGGAAGCACCCTGTACGTCATACGAGATGATGCCCCAATAGAATATGAGGACATACTAGGAGCTGATTTTACAAGAAAAAATAATGTCACATGCAGCTATGGGACTAAAACAATAAGATTAGGCGACACCGAATTCAAGCTGTACCCGTACCGCCACTCTGCAGCCACGGAGCGAGACGATAGTGCAAGTCACAGCAAGTATAAACACCCTAGGAGTCATCAACTCCGAGGAGATGGCACCGGGAGTATTCCTAGGCAGCTGCCTAGTAGAACTGAAAATCACACGTGCCCAATAAGTATTATAAATACAAACGACAAAAAAGTCGATCTACAATTACTTCGTGTCGAAATTGAAGAAATATATATAAACAACGCACCGAATATTCACACAGCGAACGTAATCCGAGATGCATGGAAACAAGAGATACCGATACCTCGCGCAGAGCGCATAATTAAACTACTTCAATTAAAACATTTAAACGAAGAGGAAAAGAAAGCGATCCAAGCACTATGCGAAGAGTTCAGCGACGTCTTCTATCTAAAAGGAGATAAGCTCACATATACAACTCTCGTGGAACACGAGATACACACCAGGACAGAATCTGCGAGCGTGAATGTACGACCATACAGACTGCCCAAAAAACAAAAAACGGAAATAGATAAACAAATCCGTGAAATGCTAGAACAAGGAATAATCCGCCAAAGCAAAAGCCAATGGAACGCACCATTACTGGTCGTCCCGAAAAAACCTGACGCTACAGGAAAACTGAGATTCCGAGTAGTGGTAGATTTCCGAAAACTCAACAAAATTACGATCGGAGACTCTTTCCCGATCCCGAACATAACAGATATATTGGATGAACTCGGAAATGCAAAGTATTTCACCACGCTCGATTTCGCTGCCGGATATCACCAGATATCAGTAACAGAAAAAGATAAGGGGAAGACGGCATTCTCCACACCGTACAAGCATTACGAGTTCAATCAAATGCCGTTCGGATTAAGGAATGCCCCCGCGACGTTCCAACGCCTAATGAACTCAGTTTTAACGGGTTTACAAGGTCTCAAATGTCTAGTATATTTAGACGATATTGTTATTTACGGGCCGAGCCTGAGCGAGCATTACAAACGGCTAGCCGCTGTGTTGACACAGCTGAGAGACAGTAACTTGAAACTCCAGTCGGAGAAGTGCGAGTTCATGCGCAAGGAGGTGAACTACCTAGGCCACGTAATCACCAAGGACGGAATTCTACCCGATCCCAAAAAACTGGACGCCGTGGAGAAATTTCCCACCCCTACAAAAATAAAGGACGTGCAAACGTTTATTGGACTAGCGGGGTACTACCGGAAATTTATTGAAAATTTTTCAAAAATAGCGAAACCCTTAACAATGCTAACAAAAAAAGGGGAAAAATTCGCATGGACGACCACGCAACAAAATGCGTTCAACACACTCAAAATAAAATTAACTACCGCACCGGTATTAAAATATCCGGACTTCAGTGAAGAATTTCTCGTCACTACCGACGCGTCAAATTACGCGGTAGGAGCGGTGTTATCTCAAGGCACCGTCGGCCAAGACCGCCTGCAAAATGTGAACACTGCCAGAAAAACAAATTAAAAGCAAAAACAAAGATGCCTATGGTGATAACGGATACCCCCGAAAAACCATTTGAAAAATGCGCTATGGATATCGTGGGACCATTAACGATAACGACCACAGAAAATAAATATATCTTGACCTTCCAAGATATTCTCACAAAATTCAGCAAGGCGATCCCGATTGAAAGTCAGGACGCAAATACAGTGGCACGAGCATTTGCCACTAAAATAATTTTTGAACACGGAATACCAGAGAAACTACTCACAGACCAAGGTACAAATTTTACAAGTGAAATTTTCAAGAACGTATGCAAATTGCTGAAGATCGAAAAAATGCAAACTACTGCATATCACCCAGAGAGCAACGGAACAGTGGAAAGATCACATCGGACTCTGGCAGAATATTTGCGCCACTACATAAATACCGATCAAACAGATTGGGACGAGTGGCTACCGTACGCTATGTTTACGTACAATACAACACCACATACCGTAACCGGGCTTACCCCCTTTGAATTGATATATGGACATAGAGCGACCCTATCTACAGCCCTAAACCAACCGCCTAAATTGACATATTTCTACAACGACTATACGCAGGAGCTACGAGAAAAATTGCGAGCCTCAAGCAGAATAGCAAAAGAAAAGGCACAAGAAGAAAAACAAAAGGCGAAGAAACAATACGACAAAAACTCAAAGCCAGAAATTTTTAAGGTCGGGGAAAAGGTATTGCTCTACGACGAAACGGTAAGACGCGGCCGATCAAAAAAGTTAGACGCAAAATGAATCGGGCCGTACAAAATAATCGCGAAAAATAATGACGTCAATTATACGATAAAAATGGGACGAAAGACCTTACGCGTACACGCGAACCGATTAAAACTATTCATAGAAGAGTAAAGGACTCACCAAACTGCAGATCCAAGTATAATCCCAAATAATCCAGAGCACAAATTAAAAGGATAAAAACAGTAAGTTCACATTAACACGATATTATAAGGGAACTATGCACCAACGCACTACTAAGCAATTAAAATATACTATATCAAAATAAAAGAAACTACTAAGCAATTAAAACATACTATATTAAGATAAAAGATACTACTAAGCAAAACAAAATTTTTTGTTATAAGCACTACAAGCTAGTACTACACTACACACACAAAAAAAAGGGAGAGAAAGCAAGGCGCCAGTCATTCTTCATTCCCCGCATCGGGAGAAGCATCCCGGACGAAGTACTGCGCTACCCGCACATTAAAATCGGGGTCCATTCCCCCTCAGAATCAGAGGAGACTTCCATCTCTTCTATTAAACGGTCGAAAAAATATAAATTCGGAACCAGTTCTGGTAAATCTGACTCCGACGAACTATCCAACGAAGAGTCAGGAGGCTCATCCTTTCCATCAGACTCCTCCTCACTGGACAAAATGGCCTCGTCTAAAACATCCTCCTCCTTAATCTCCCCATCGTCCATAAGGAACTCTCCCGCATTCTCTACGAAGTCCTCAAAAACTTCAAAAATTTCCCCCTCATCAAGAGCGAAATCGTCCAGCGCGATAACACCTGGAACAGGCGACGGAGGCGGCGACGGCACTAGAAAACGCATATTTATATAATAGTTCTTCGCGACACGCACGGAAGAAAATCAGTCCAAGACTAACTCCATAAAGACTAACGACAGTACGAGAAGACTCAAAACGCTGACATATAAAAAACCAAAGATAGAAGTCTGAGCATCTGAGACGATAACGCACCTTGATCTTGCAGAATAATCACCTGCACGCGCCTCAGCGACGGACTATCAGCCCGACCAGCGTACCACATAGAAAAATTCAAGGACAACCCAGGGATTTATTCTGAGGAAATCGGACCAAATCGAAGCCCATTGGAAATTAGTGATAAGGATGGACATCGCATCACTAGCACCTAGGCTAGAGCATATAACCAAAAGTATAGAACGCACCGACATAATGTGCAAATCATTACTAGCAAATGTAAAAACATGCAAGAATCTGCATGGAATCCTAGACAAGGAACACAATAAGACAAAACATCTGATACACACCATACAGATGATATACAGGACGCCGACAGATAAGCGGCGCGGAATGATAGACGGAGTAGGCTCCATAGCCAAGACACTGTTCGGAACCATGGACGCCGACGACGAGAAAACGATTAACGAATAGCTGACGCTACTAGAGAACAACAACGCAGCAACAAAACACGCCGTAAAAAATCAACTAAAAGTAATCAACGCCACGATAGCCCACGTGGAGACATTGGAACAAACTATCGAAGAAAACGAAAACGCACTGACGACACTCCTAGAGAAAATACAAAACAAAAACCTAATACATAACAGACGTTACGACTTAGACGAACATTTTACAGTTCTTAACGCTCTGACGAACGATCTACTACAAGACGTGTCCGACATTATCGAATATCTAGCATATATAAAAGAGGGAATACTTCACCCTAAAATCGCAAATATAGACCAAATAATGGAAGCCCTCCGTGAGGCTAGTTTAACCTGGCCCCAGGGACTCTACCTTCCTACAGGTATGCGAAATCACGACTGGTTAAAAATAAAAAAATTGATTAACATCAGCGCCTATTGCGACATAAAAAACATGTATACGATACTTAGATTTCCCTTAGCCAGCCTACCGATCTATAAAATTATGCAAATAATAGTGTTGCCGGTGCATAATCACCTAAACATCTCATCTGCAAAAACGACTACAGAATATCTAGCAATAGACGCGAAAAAACAAACGTACATAACTATCAGCGAAAGCGACCTGCGAGGATGTAATAAAATAAATACCGAACATATATGCGAGGCGACGCATGTGATAAATAAGATAAACACGAATGCGATCTGCGAAGTACAAATGTATATACACAATCGCAACCTACACTGTAATATAAACCATACCATAAGCAAACGCGCAATTTGAATTAAGACTCTTGGTTGTACTCCACAGCAAAACCCGAAGAAATTAGCATAAAATGCCTAGACCACCCCGAAGGTAAAGAAATGATAAACAATACCGAGAAAATAATTATAAACAAAGATTGCAAGATAGTTACAACTGAACTAATTATTAAACCACACAAAACTCTCAGTTCTAAAATCCTAGACACATACATGCCTAGGATAAATATTACAATGATACACAAAATTTCTTTAGATAACCACACAGATAGTATACACCTGAGAAAAATTTCTGACAACCCATACGATTTTGGACACCTAAAAATGAGTATAGAAAAAATTAAACAAGAACTGGAGAGTGAGCAAGAGCCGTTCTTCCGGAAAAAACAATTCATATATCCAATGACAACCAGCGGTGTTACCGCCTTAATCATAATAGCCATGATTTACATAATATATACAAAACAAACTAGCAAACCACCAAGGCCTAGCAAAGCAGGTTGTCATCCGAGAACAAAGCTGTAAGCGAAAACATCGCACCCTCTTTTTTTCTTATCTAACGGGGGAGGGATGTTGTAAGCCGATTACAACCATATCTATCATAATTGCGACACGCATCTTTCGAAAGACGTTGCAAGAAGCACCTTTTTCGAAAGACGCACAAGAATCCGCCGCGCTCACGGAAGTCCCGAGTAACTTCCGTGAGATTACAACAGCGCGTTCGGAAGCAGTTCGTATCGCCCTAGAAATAGGCCCTACGCTGCAAAATCAAACCGCAAGGCTACCGTGTTCCGATGTCGAAACGCTTAGCCTCGCGGAAGCTACCAACGCCCGGTCACTGGTCCCCGAAATTGTGCCAGAAACTATCATATATAAGCGCGACCACGCTGTGACCGAGCGGAGAGAAACGTAACAACGACCGAGCAACGTCGCATACCGTAAATCTTATCGCGAGTGATACCTGACACCATCACAGCTAACTGTAAGCGCAAGAGAAAGAAATAAAGACAACGAACAAGCAAGTAAGAAGCGTCTTCTTTTCTCTCATACACCGAGCCGAATCTTTACCCTTTGGGTCCTAACCCTTCAGGCAGGACGAATCCCAACTACCGACGGGAAAGAATTCCCGAAACGAGCAAACGCTCACAACATAAACAAAAATGTAAAAATTGGAATTTTTTGCAAATTTTCGTTATTTCTTGCCATCTTTTTGCTTATTTTTTTATTTTAAAAAATTGTAAAAATTTTTTAAAAATACATCTATATAAATAAAATCTATAAAAATAAAAATGTAAATGTAAGTTTGTTTGTTATCTAAGATCTCCGAAAGTTATTCACCGTTTGCTTTGAAATTTTGACACAACGTTGCATTCGAATACGGGAGTGTTCTTATGGGGATCTGATTTTGGATATATCGGGTGTTTCAAAAATGATGGCCATAATTTGAGTGTAAAAAATAGTTCTTCACTGATATTTTTGAAATTTTGACACAACGTTGTATTGAATTTAGTTAAAAGTACGTGAATAAATGAATATTAAATTTATTACTGGTCGTTTCATAAATGCAAGTCTTTCACTGAGAATGTTTCTTTTAGCCTGTATATGGCAATTTAGAATCAATGGCAGCTTTCAATATGTGTTTAAAAACTTTCAGAAAACTAAGATAAGGAAAAAAAGAAATTTACAGGATGTTAAACTTTAAAAAACTTTCTAATTTAAGAAAAAGGTAAATATGCTGTATAACGCCCCTACCTCCGATTTCCATATAACTTGGTAAATTTGTGTATTTCGGTGCGTAGAACACGAATCTGCAAGGAAAAATTGTCGGTCTCAACTAAGAAAAAAGTTATTAAGCACTAAAGTTGACAGTTGCATGGTTAGGATTTCTGTCATATGGACATGATGTAGACGCATCTGACTATGCGCAAGGACATAAAAGTGCATGAAATTACAACAATGGAGAGAGAGAGAGAGAGAGAGAGAGAGAGAGAGAGAGAGAGAGAGAGAGAGAGAGAGAGAGTGGTAAATATGCGGTATAATTGATAGACTATGAAACCTGTCATACCGATGAAATGTTGCGACTGAACATGGTCCCGTGGCTATATGCACATGCTTCGTGGTTACATGTGCAAACATTTCAATGCGTTCAATTACATGCACTCAAAACAAGGTATTCTCTGCTTAACAAATTTTTTTTTTTTTTTTGTTAAAGCAGAGAATACTTTGTTTTGCATGAAAGTCGCTGCTATTCTGAGATGGAAAATTGTCGTTCAACTTTCGTTTTTTTTAAATAAAGTTTTAAAGTTTTATAATGTTGGTAAGTAAGAAATTGATAATTTGTGATTAAACGCATACGAGTTTGACGAGGACTTTTACGCATGCGCAAAAGTCTATTGCGGCTTACTTCAATCTTAAATACTGTGAAGATATTTAAACTCCTCGTCAAACTCGTCAGTGTATGCGCTTAATCACAAATTATCAATTTCTTACTTACCAACATTATGAAACTTTAAAACTTTATTTTAAAAAAACAAAAGATGAACGACGATTTCCCTTCTCAGAATAGCAGCGATTTTCATGCAAAACAAAATATTCTCTGCTTTAACAAAAAAAAAACATTTGTTAAAGCAGAGAATACTTTGTTTTGAGTGCATGTAATTGAACGCATTAAAATGTTTGCACATGTAGCCACGGAGCATGTGCATATGGCCACGGGACCATGTTCAGTCGCAACATTTCATCGGTATGATAGGTTTCATAGTCTATCAATTATATCGCATATTTACCACACTCTCTCTCTCTCTCTCTCTCTCTCTCTTTCTCTCTCTCTCCATTGTTGTAATTTCATGCACTTTTATGTCCTTGCGCATAGTCAGATGTGTCTACATCATGTCCATATGACAGAAATCCTAACCATGCAACTGTCAACTTTAGTGCTTAATAACTTTTTTCTTAGTTGAGACCGACAATTTTTCCTTGCATATTCGTGTTCTACGCACCGAAATACACAAATTTACCAAGTTATATAGAAATCGGAGGTAGGGGCGTTATACAGCATATTTACCAAGAAAAATTAATACTATATGTTAGACAGACAGTACACCGTACTTTCCTAAATAGATGAATTGTCTTTCAAATTTTAGCAATATTAATAATATATGTTAGAAGTAAAAAAAGGATTTTTCCATTCCTACAGCGTGCGCACGTGAAAAAATACACTGGCGCAAAAAAAAAACGAGACAAAAATTTTGACCGATTTTTAGGCAATTTTCAAAGTAATGCAACTTTGCGAAAAATCATCCAAATTATATGCACTTCTTTTTAAATTAAAGGGCAAAGACTCTACTTTAAGAATCCCTAAGCGAAAATTTGATTTGTTAAGTGCGAACCTTTTGTATCGCATGAAAACCAAACATGTTTTTTTTAATTAAAAAAAGTAAAAGTTTGTTATCATTTTTCACAAGTTTCTCGTTAAAATTTGGCTAATATTAATAAAGATTCTTAAAGTTCATTCTTTTCTAAGCAATTTAAAAAAAAATACATGTCGATACGATGTTTTTTGTTGATTGCACACGAGTTTGAAATTTGCACTGCATTTTATGGTATTTTAGCAAATAAATACGGTATTTTTTGAATATCATGAATTTTGAGTATCAATATGATATTGCACATTGATTTTATTCGTGTTGAACTCCATCATACCGCTGTCATCAAAGTGACCTGATCTGCACCACGTGGAGAATGACGATCGGATTTTGTACATCAGATCACTTTGATGATTGAGTTCAACACGAATAAAATCAATGTGCAATATCATATTGATACTCAAAATTCATGATATTCAAAAAATACCGTATTTATTTGCTAAAATACCCTAAAATGCAGTGCAAATTTCAAACTTGTGTGCAATCAACAAAAAACATCGTATCGACATGTATTTTTTTTTAAATTGCTTAGAAAAGAATGAACTTTAAGAATCTTTATTAATATTAGCCAAATTTTAACGAGAAACTTGTGAAAAATGATAACAAACTTTTACTTTTTTTAATTAAAAAAAACATGTTTGGTTTTCATGCGATACAAAGGGTTCGCACTTAACAAATCAAACTTTCGCCTAGAGATAAAGTAGAGTCTTTGCCCTTTAATTTAAAAAAAAGTATAAAAAAACACATGTAATTTGGATGATTTTTCGCAAAGTTGCATTACTTTGAAAATTGCCTAAAAATCGGTCAAAATTTTTGTCTCGTTTTTTTTGCGCCAGTGTATTTTTTCACGTGCGCACGCTATAGGAATGGAAAAATCCTTTTTTTACTTCTAACATATATTATTAATATTGATAAAATTTGAAAGACGATTCATCTATTTAGGAAAGTACGGTGTACTGTCTGTCTAACATATAGTATTAATTTTTCTTAAATTAGAAAGTTTTTTAAAGTTTAACATCCTGTAAATTTTTTTTTCTTATCTTAGTTTTCTGAAAGTTTTTAAACACATATTGAAAGCTGCCATTGATTCTAAATTGCCATATATAGGCTAAAAGAAACATTCTCAAGTGAAAGGCCTGCATTTATGAAACGACCAGTAATAAATTTAATATTCATTTATTCACGTACTTTTAACTAAATCAATACAACGTTGTGTCAAAATTTCAAAAATACCAGTGAAGAACTATTTTTTACACTCAAATTGTGGCCATTATTTTTAAACAATTCAATAATTTTTAATTTCAGCCAAATATGTTTAATTATATTTTTATTTTAATATTATAATAGTCATCTAAAAGATACGATGTTATCATATTTTTTAACAATAATATAAAAAAATTTTATTTTCTTGGTTTAATGATATTTGTTATTTCAATTCCGGTATATCTTTTTTTAACTCATAAAAACTATTATTGAATAAATTTCAATATATTTTTCTTGATCTGAAACTATACAAAATGTTTTCACGTATGCAAATTACTTATGTTTGCTTAAGATTTTATCAAATTTTTAAAACAAGTAAATAATCATTAGGCTCTAACGAATTAAATTAAACAAAAGGAGTGATACCAAATGAGTTACTTGTATGTGTAACAATAACTATATTCTTAATTAAATTCAGTTATATTATTTATTTGCCTTACACCATTTCGAACTATTTTGATAGATTTTTGGTGATTATATTTTTACTTGATGTAATTTTACGTTGAATTTAATGACTTTTTATTTGGACATTATAATTAGACAAAGCCTTTATTGGGATGTATCCCAATAAAACAGTTACGTGACATCCACATGGAATCTACGTGATTTATATGGATTACGCAGGTTTTTCCACAAGTTATCCACGTGGATGCCATGTTCTTTTTTCATCATTGCATCGAATTCTTTTATTCTTAAAATATCTATTAAATTTTCTGTAGATATATCTGTTGAGAAATATTTGTGAGGAATTTACATGGATAGTTCGAGGAACGCCGCGCATTTGTTCGCCTGTTAGTACACGGCGCCGTTGACAGGCTTAACTCTTTTGGGAGTAAGGTGCAGCCGACGCGCTACATATAAAAAATCATTTGCAGCACAATTAAAACAAGCAATAATTAACTTCCTGCCCGACGTGGAAGAAGACCGTCACATAATACTTTTATGATATATTCATTTTCAATATACGGTATGACCGTGGGCATCACGATGAGTCCACGTGACACGTAATTGCAGTGCATTTTGTTATTTAATACCTGTTCCACGAATGTCCTCTCACCCTGCTTACCATCCTCAGGGCTAACTAGCGAACTCTTTGCCGAGTTGCGAATACAATAGTATATTTATATTTTAAAAAATTTCAAACTTTTTAATTAACCTCATCCCCAAGTATATTTATATTTAATAAAATTCCAAACTTTTTAATTTACCCCATCCCCACTCCTTTTTTTAACATTTTGAAAATTTTGTAAGGACAAAAATTAAAGAGCATTAAAAGCCGAATCCATCCATATATAATAATATATGGGTTCCATCATTCTAAATTTTATTGGCAAGACGAGATGATAATCTTGTGTTATAGGCGCCGCGCTAAAAATTGCGTTATTTCTTTAGTCGCATCACATTCAATAACTGCCTCTCCTGCGTATTTTTTTTTAAACTTAAAAACGGATTAATATTAATTAGGGAAGAACGGGGGAATTGGCACCAGTTAAGGAAAAACTGAAAAAAAAGTGTTACAATCACCGAGTATCTATTTCAACTATTTATTATTAAAATAAAAAAATATTAAGCTTTAATTTATAAAAATACAATTAAAAATTAAAAAAATATAAAGCTTAATATTTTAATGTTTCGCTAAAGTTAATTTTTTTTATTAATTTAATTAAAATTAATTTTTTTCGAAACTCAACAAAAACTCCCATTACCCCAGGCACTGGGCAATGAGAACCACCTTAAGGGTAATGAGATGCATTGCTTATGCGAAACATTAAAGCGAGTACAATACTTATTTCTAAAAATAATAAACAAATCAAATATTTAAACAAATAATCTTATCATATTCCTATTAATTTAGATCAGTTCAATCATTAAATTTAACTTTCTTCAAAACTTTCTCAAACTTTCTTCAAAAACGACGCTGTTATTATTTCTGAATGTTGCTCCCTCTGACTATCACTTGTTTTGATCAATGACACACGGCCTGGTTGACCAGCACTTCCGTTCTTATGAAGAAGTGAAAAATTGTATCAATTCGTAGATCGTCTCAAAAAATGGCCAGTTTTTTCGACCCGAGATTCGTATGCTGCCAGAAAGATGGGAGAAAGTAATGGCCTGCGATGAACAATACTTTGAATCGTAAATGTATAACCAGTTTTTCACAATAAAATCTCGAATTTCGAAAAAAAACGGCAAAAGCAAAGTTGTACACCTAATATTTACACTATATGCACATAGCACGCTCTGATAATAAAGATAATACAATTATATAATAAGTTTGAAATATTAATTAAAAAATATATTATGAAGTAAAAATGAAAGAAAGAATAAAAGGAAAGGGAAAAGAGATTGAAATAATTGTTACAAACATAATTTTATACAAATTAAAATTTTTATTAGGCAGAAATAAAAGAATACCAATACTTTTTGCATGGGTAAGAAAAACTGTTAAAATCTTACCAATGTTAATAATCTAAAAACATAATTTTTTTTTAAATCAATACAGAATTTGTTTATAAATGTCACATTTATGGCACATATTCATTACAAAGATAATGTTCATGGAAAAAATGTGTTAGCGATTTTCTATACCAAGAACAAATTATAATGATTAATTTCGTCACGAAGATCGCATTTTACTTTAGAATTCTTTTTAAAACAAAAGCCTATTGGTGTCTCAAATTCTCTCGGTATTGCTCGCAGATATTCATCGTATGCATTCTCTACGTATCCACTTTTAGTCCGTAATATTTAAATATATTTAAATATATTTTGAAACCTAGGAGACGAGATTTGTTGGTGTATTAATAACTGTAATTTCAAGATATTATTCCTATTATAAAGATCTAAAGCCAGATCTAACAACATAGTATCAGAAAAGTATTTAATTAAATTCTTCTACAATCAGAATCCGTATACGTGTAATGGCTGTATATTTCCCGTTGTACTGGCCGGAATAGTTAGGAAAACAATATCTGTTGCAGAATCTGGTTTAGTTACTGAAACTATGTTAGGACAATGTCCACTTTACAAATCTAACAAAAATACTGATTGTGGCTCAACATTCGGAAAAAATACTTTCTTTAGCCAAGTTTTTACATGATTTGATGATAATTTGCCTGACTTTGAAGCCGTAACAAAGATATTAGGCGCGTTGAAAAATGTTTCTTGTACTCTCGGACAAAATGTTCCTGTAATTTTTTTTAACTATGAAAAGAGGTTATAATAATCTAACATCAGCCGAAATAATCGGTTGAATTGTATAGCTATGCATAATTGCTGATATATACTGTACTACAGATTTTACATTTTTAATACCTTTTGGAACTAAAGTACAACCAGAATGAAATTCTAATTGAAATCCACTCTGATACGAATTATAAATCTTTTCCACACCAAATCAATTAATATAATATTTTACATTTGTAATAAATGTATCACATTTATTTTCTAAATCAAGTTTTGATAATAGAGACTTTTTTGTAACAAATTTTGTTATTTTTCTAAACACAATATGGGAGCGTCCCAGATGCGCACAGTAATAAACGGACACAGCAGGCTGAGTGAAACGGACACAGTAACAAACGGACACAGACCAAACGGACACAGTAACAAACGGACACAGTAGCAAACGGACACAGTAACAAACGGACACAGTAACAAACGGACACAGTAACAAACGGACACAGTAACAAACGGACACAGTAACAAACGAACACAGACAAAATGCGAACGAACTTACCACATGGGTTGCAACTTCTCAGGGCACCCCTACCGACGGGATGGACGCGGGAGGAGAGGCAAAGCTACCCCTTCCACCCCCCCCCCCGTGTGTGTGTGTGTGTGTGTGTGTGTGTGTGCGCGCGCGCGCAAAGCATTCTCTGCATCACATGGGTTTGCGACTGTGTCCGTTCCGCACTGTGTCCGTTTGTTACTGTGTCCGTTTATTACTGTGTCCATTTATTACTGTGCCCGTTTGTTACTGTGTCTGTTTGTTACTGTGTCCGTTTGTTACTGTGTCCGTTTATTACTGTGTCCGTTTGTTACTGTGTCCGTTTGTTACTGTGTCCGTTTCACTCAGGCTACTGTGTCCGTTTATTACTGTGCGCATCTGAGACTCACTTTAAAATATTATGTGTTTTCTTAAATTTTTGTACCCATTTTTTTTGAAACTTTGAATCCTCCCACCTTTTTTTCATTTTGTGCTCGAGAAGTCCGTCGAGCGATGTCAATGTTATACATGATGATTTTTCTTTTAAATGTTTCGTTAAAATGGTCTAATGTGTATTTAGAAATTTTTTTAATTTCTCTGGCCTACTACCACCTTGGATGAAATAGTTTTTTCATCGTCGTAATTGTCGTATTGATTTAACTTTTCTAAATTTTTGCTTAATTCCTTCAAGCGATCTTGGTTTTGTCTTACCACTTTTCTAGTATTCCACAGCTTGCCTTTTATAGTCAGTTAATAATGTTTCTTCAATTGAATCACAAATAACTTCTTCTGAAAAATAGATTTTTTTCTTCATTTGCCTTTAATAAATCAACTTTTTCCGGTTCTGGGATCTCATACTCATCATAAAAGTCTAAAGTTTCTTTTTCTTCTAATTAAAATTGTTTTTCATTTTTTATTTCTAATAGCATACGTTCAATTTTTATATTCACTCGTCTTTTCTGCGAAGTTATCGGAGTATTTGGATAATCTAAATTGGAAATTATAGCAAATAAAAATATCACATTATATGGATTTAATTGTAGCATTCTGAAATATTAAAATTAAATATATATCTCAATTTTTTATTATATATAAAAATTAATACACTTCATAATTAATAGAATTGTAATAGAATTGTCTTTTTATGGCAGTTGTGTCGTCTCTAACTCTCTTAATAAAAAAATCATAATTCAATATGAATTAAGCCATCAAAACCGAGTAATAATTACAGGGAGACCACAGTACAGGACCTTAAAATAAATATTTTGAAATTTAAAGTAAATAAAAAATAATTTTGTAAACAAAATAGTTGTGTTAATACAGATAATTACAAAAAATTTGTTGAATCAATCACAACATCAATTACAACATTTATTGTTATGAAAATTGCTCTAAAAAATGATTTTTTTTTAAATACGAAATCGGAGAATAATATGAAAGATGACAAAAAAAATGAATAACGATGACAGAATTAAGCGGCACACATTTTTTTTATTATTAATGTAATAAATTTTTAAGATTAAAGAATTGATTTATTTTAATATATATTGTCACGACTTTTTCCTCCGCGCGAAGAAAAGCCGCGAGCAAAAAAACAGAGACATGACGATGAAATATCGAGGACCGGAACGGCCCGCGTGCCTAATCTCCCGTGCGCGAACCTCGGTTGCGCACGAATGACACGGATAGGGCGCCTATTCTGTAATTCTTAACGACAGTTCGGTATCGTTACATTGTTGTTGCGCAGCTTTTTTGTCATATATAGTATGTGCACAACGACAATGTAACGATATCGACACTGTAGTTAAGAGTTACAGAATAGGCCTACAGACGTGCTCGACGGCACGTCAGTTCACGAAAATTTACCACAGGCAGCCTCAATTCGCACACGAAAAACGACTAGCTCACTTAACGGCAGAGGGACAGGGTCTAGGATAGGGGCGTACGCCACACGAGAGCGCGGAATACGACCACAGGTCCAATAATTGCACGACCAATATAGTAACAAATAACAAAGTTTATTGAAAACAAAGAGAAAAAAAAAGACTAAGGAATCGAAATACAAAACGTAGCAAGAGAATCGCATACGCTAGACGATATTCGCGCGCGTAAATTCCGGCTCAACAATTCCGACAGTCACGTAGCGCGCGGACGCGGCCTTCCTTACGTGCAATACATCTTGCTTCGGGCGGGCGAAACGTGCCGACAATCCCGGCAACGATGGACTGCGTACGCGATATCCAGCCCGCAACGTTTGCTTTTCTTGAAAACGATTTCAACACGAAAAATATTTGCTCGGAGCGACACCCGCAAACGATATCCGCGGGGATTATTTATCCCACGCGACGCTACACGGCTCGTATGGGCTTTACGGCGCATGCGGTCATTACCTTCCTCGGGGAACCGCTAAAGGACTTTGCTCTCCTCCTCGGCCACGATACCCAACGCGATACCGTCCCACTCGCTTGGATCTGATAATACACCAAAATCGCTTGGCCGCCCGACGATTGGCGCAACACTAACACTAATTAATGTCGGATACAGAACGAGAACGGGGTGGCTCACCGGCCAGTGGCTTTACAAAGCGCGATCAACGTGAAAGATGTGGGTCATTTCACCAATAACGTTCCTGGCAGTCGCTCCCTCGTCACTAACGGCTGCATCCTCAGGGCCCTCGGTTCGCAAGAGCTCACCCGCCGACACCGATAATTGCTAAGGCTAGACTCGCAGGTCTTTCAAAGGCACCCACTCTATTCACACGCAAAAGCCTGGGAGATCGCGGTCGATCCGCGATCGACGCCGCAAACCTTCACTAGGAGCTGCGCGTTGGCCCTCGCGCATCGCATGGCTCTAATCACAGCAGGGCGAACAGTTCTGCGCCCGCAGGATCGTGAGCGTTCTAATTCTTTCTTCTGGCCCTACGAGCAAGGCTGCCAGTTTTGATGCTCTGCCACCTAGTCGGTGTGACGCAAAGCTGTAGTGGTGGCAACACACACGGAAGAAGCCGTGTACATGTGAGCGCCGAGCAGCACACGTACACAGTTTCTTCCGTGTGTGTTGCCACCACTACAGCTTTGCGTCACACCGACTAGGTGGCAGAGCATCAAAACTGGCAGCCTTGCCTACGAGTCCAACGCGAAGACAGAATTTCCCGTCGGCGTCTCTCGGTGACCCTCGCCGCCCTCCGCTTCTCGCAAGAGGGTCCCGTATCCCGCGGGGGCGACTCCGCGGCCTCGGCCTCCATGCCGCCGCCTCCAGTATACCCGCCGTTCGGTTATTATTCGGGGCACCAATTTTCCATCCGCCGGCCCTGGCTTTCCCAGTTGTCGGTGCGCTCGCTCGCGCTCTGCCCGCTCGCCCCTCCTTCCGCACTCGCCTCTGTCTCTCCGCCAAACTTCTCGCTGATCACGCGGTGAGGTATTCGTCGCGTTACCGGAAAGAAACAAAATGCTTAAGCCTAATTATCCCACACTCGTCGTGATTCCCCGAGAGATCTCTTGACCGCCTCTCGCTTTTCCGCCTGGCGCGAATCCGCAGCCTGTGACGGGAGAGGGACGCTGCTCGTCGTGACAGCGAAACTGCCACGTCACAATATAGATAACTGGTATATTAATTCTTGCTCTATTCGTTTCAGTTTTCCATATATTATTATGTTGCATATATTAATATATGCATATACAGTAATGATTTAACGTATTTTTATAATTTCAATAATATTAAAGTAAAAAAAAACAAGAAAGTAAAAAGTAATAAATTAAGAGCAGATACTTACATGTTCACGAAAAAACAATACTTGTGACAATACACTATCCAATATACTTGTTCACATTACCAGCTACGAACTGAAAAGGCAGCTTCTCGTTTATATACATTTATACGAATGTATATATGCAATACAATTTGTACACGCAAGGGGCAAATAAATTTAGCATTAGTGTTGAAAGACGGATCGGTTGTTCTCGCGTCACGTGAAGCTTCAATAAATATGATAAAGTATCTATTAGTAATAGGAAGGAAATTTTTGCTCTCTATACAATTCTTTTTGCAAATTTATAAAAACGTTAACACATTTTATATTAAACACGCATATATATTTTCTCGTATTAAATAGAATAATTTAAAAATATCGTATTTTATTTGATGAATACTGGTAAAATTTTTTGGCGGTATTCCCTTAGGCTTGTGATAAACGTCGGTATTCTGTATGAGTTCCGCGAAATAAAATATTTTGTTTCAATTTAAATATATGTTTTATTCCATAAATTTATCTTCTTTGTCGTTTTTAAGTAGATTTTTATTATTAACACTAGAACCGCCGGAGCGGTCATTTTGACCGCTGTCGACATTTCCACCTACCATAACTTTATCATTTTTGCAATTTATGATCTAATTTTTTCTGACTTTTCATTATTTACTGAGAGGACTTTCTGCAAAAAAAATTTTTTTTCTTCGACCTTTCGTTTAGCAAAAAATGTTACTCCTACCTAGAACCGCCCCGAGCGGTCAAAATGACCGCTCTCTAGGTTCTGTTGTTAATTTTGTTAGTTTTGCATAAGGACAATCAGTAAACAATTTTTCTTCACTTACATTGCACATGAGATTTTACCTCAATATTTTTTGTGGAGGATTCTCTGTAAAAAAATTTTTCTGATCTTTTGTTTAGCCAAAATGTTGCATCGAAACCGCTCGCTAATTCGCACTTCGCACACATCCACTCTCTAAGGCGGCACTCGCGCGAATAGAAAGACATTTTAGATACCAACTTTGTTCTAAGAATTGTACACATGAGAAAATCAGATAACGTTCGCACGTGGTGACAGCTTTAGCGCGACTATATTTACAACTCAATTCCGGGATTTCCGGGAATTAAACGCCCGTCGCGCGTCGGCAGGAATCGATATTCTTCTTTTTGTCGATTTTCTGTCAAATGAAAATCGGTCAACTGAGAAATATAAGTTTTTTGTTTTAAAAATTCACACATCTTGTACATTATGGCGCGTCGTCGAGAAATGACGTCTACACAAATAATTCAATTACTCAGTGAGTTGCCTGAAGATATGTCTGATATCGATGATTCGAATCCCATCGACATTGAAAGTGATGATGAAGATTTTGTTCCTCCTGCCAAAAAAGACAGCGAGATTTCGTCGAACAGTGGAAGTGTGGACGGTGACGACACTGTTTTTCAAGGTAAGATTCTCCAGTATTTTATTGAAAAATCTCTAATTCTCTATCTACTAAAAAAAATTTAGTTTGGCGTTGAAAAACTCTCAATTTGTTTGTCTGTGTCTACTTTGTCATTTGAATAAGTTTTATTTTTGTTAATTCAACGTCTTTTCGATCTTTCTTTTTTCATGGTGTTACAATATAGTTTGAAATTATAGTAGTATTGCTGTTCCTGCTTATAGATGATACTGCTGACATTTGTGACAGAGTGTAGGTGTAGAACCTGAAGCCGACGACCAGGTCCCGCAATCTGCACCTGCAAGGAAGCGTAGCTGTCGTGGAAGATTCCGCGGCCGTCGAGGACGAAGTGACGTGCTCGCGGAGGTTGCAGCTAACGATAAGCAATATGAGAACGTCGGTAAATTTTTTCAACCTGCACAATGTAGGAGACAGCCTCAGTGGAATGTTTTTCGACCAAGCGAGACACTATTAGGTACGGATGGCCAGACTGAGTGGACGGTTATGGATCTCTCCGTTCGCGATGCAGGAAGGCTTCAACAACAAAACGTACTGCGGGAAACGCCAGGTCCGTCACCCTACGCTAAGCGGTATATAATGAATAACAATTACAGTAGTGCTTGGCGTTTACTTATCGATAAAAGGATGCTAAAGCATATCCAAAATTGTAACATAGCTGAGGCTAAAAGGCAACTACAAGTAAATGAATGGAATTTTAGCCTACATGAGCTTGAAGCCTTCATTGCTCTACTCTACCTCAGAGGTGTTTTGGAAGTCCGAAACATTGAAGTAGATGAGCTGTGGTCTAAGAAGTGGGGTCCACCTGTGTTTGCTCAAACAATGAGCAGAAACAGGTTCCGTGAAATAATGCGATTTCTGCGGTTTGATAAAAAATCTGAAAGAGCTCGGCGTCTCCAAGATAACAAGTTTGCGCTTGCATCAGAAATTTGGGATGGCTTTATTGAGAATAGTAAAATGTGTTACATACCTGGTCCTTACCTGACAGTCGATGAACAGCTAATGCCATCAAAAACAAGATGTCCCTTCACGCAATACATGGCAAATAAACCAGATAAGTTTGGAATTAAATTTTGGCTTTTGGTAGATGTTGTACTCTAAGTACTTTTGCAACGGCTTCCCTTACCTTGGCAAGGATGACATGCGCCCTAGTGATGTGAATTTATCCGAGTACGTTGTAATGAAGCTAGCCGAACCATATTTGAAAAAAGGAAGAAACATCACAATGGATAATTTCTTCACATCTACTAAATTAGCTACTAATAAGCTGAAAAACTAAGGCAAGCTAACACTAGTCTTGTTGGTACTGTGAAGAAAGTGAGAAGGGAAATACCTGTTGCTGTCAAGAACTTGCAGTCTCCGTTGTATGACACAAAGCTTTTGAAAAATGAGTACATGACCTTGACAGTTTATCAGAGCAAAGTCAAGAAAAACGTACTGGTTTTAAGTACTCTTTATCCTTTTATTGAGATTGCATCTTCTGGAAAAAGCTTCCTGAATCTGTGCAGTTTTATAATGCTACAAAATATGGCGTCGATGTGGTAGACTATATGGCAAGAAAGTACTCCACAAGATCTGCTACAAGGCGTTGGCCAATTCACGTATTTGAAAACATTCTTAATCTGTGTAGCATCAACGCTTGGGTATTGTACAAAGAAGTTAGCAAGAAGAATATTTCCAGAAGGAATTTCATTCTCAGTCTTGCAGAAGAACTCCGCTTGCCGTACACTGCAACCCGTCGTGGGTTTCCTGATAATGTATCGGACAGTGAAGCTGCTCCAGCAAGCAAAGGGGCAAAACGCAAACAATGCCATTTCTCAAAATGTGGTAACAAAACAAATCAACATTGTAAAGACTGTCGCATGCCTGTTTGCGGCAAACATACAAAAGTTTTAAAACTTACCTACGCAAAATGTGCTGATGAACAGTAATTGCTCATTGCTTTTTTGTGTCTAAAAGAACTTTACACAGCAATTTTTATCTTATACGTTGCACTATTTTTGTTGTTCCCTATTTGTTTAGTTTTTATTTCTATGGTATGCATTGTTTCCTATTGCGGATTTATTAAATTTTTGTTGAAAAATGTACGAGAAAAACCAAAGTAAGATTTTAAATGGTTTTATTCACATTGTTGAAACAAGTTTAGTTTTTAAGTGTTTTATTTTTCTCTCTTCCTTTTAAATAACATTAAAAATGTTGTAGTTGCGTTAAATAAAGTACTAATATATGAAACACTATGCAAGTATTTTGTTCATAAAAAACGCAAAACCTTTGATTTTCAAAAAGCGGTCAAAATGACCGCTGCGGCGGTTCTAAGTAGGTAGATGCCTCCGGCGGTTCTAGTGTTAAATGCAAATTATTTTTAATTCCTTAATTTATGTTGAATATAATGCAAACGATATGCAAATATATGCGTGCGTGTTAAATAAACTACAGGACAAAATTAAAGGAACAAAAGTTTGAAGTAGCGCCATGTTCGTAAAAGTTGAACAAAAAATCTGAATTTTTATATGATATAGCTCAAAGTGTTGACTTGACCCCTGCAAAATCTCCTCGTTGTGGGTCTAGCAGTTTCGGAGTTATGCCCCTCGAAGCAACTCCCGGTCAAAAACAAAAGTTGCAATGTTGTAATTTGGAAAATACAGGACAATCTGATGCGAAAAACAAACCAGAAAAATTCGGAAATGGGCTAAGCTGGTTCTGTAGGTGTCGCTCAGAGTGTCCTTGGTGCGCCCTGATAGCCCCATCTCCTTTCAATCCTGATTCCAAACCCCTTAGGACTGACAGTGGTGACAGCGTTTTGCGTCGCGTTCGTCCAACCGAGGACAATTCTCTAGCACCGCTTGGCTTTAAAACTCTTAAATGATGAAAATCTCACCTTGAGGTGCACCCGTTTGGCCACGTCAATATTGGCCATGGTCCCGATTGGCCACGTCAATATTGCCTACGTCAATAATGGCCACGCGTAAATATTGGCCACGTCAATAATGGCCTCGTCAATATTGGCCACGCGACATTATTGGCCACGTCATTATTGGCCACGTAATTATTAGCCACGTCATTATTGGCCACGTCATTATTGGCCACGTCAATATTGGCCACGCGTCATTATTGGGCACGTCATTATTGGCCACGCGTCAATATTGACCACATCAATATTGGCCACGTCAATGACCATTTTTTATTAAGGGGTAAGACCACTGTAATAATTTTCAGAAAAATCGATTTTTTTAATTCGCTTAAAAGATGTTTTGAATCTTTTAGAGTAAGGCGAAAAAAGTTTTATGTTAAATTTTTCATTTTTTTACGTCCATAACACATCTCAAAACTTTAAAGGCGTTTTTCTCGAAGCACAATTTTTTAAAACGGCACGTAGTATAATTTCAACAATTTTTATTCTATTTACTCAAAATTTTGACTATATCTTTAAAATAACATTCCGAAGAGAAGTATGTACGGGATTTTCGATAAGTTAATTTTAACATTATTTATTGACAAATAATTGCCCTTTTTTTGTCAAAAATTCAACTTGTTACTTTAAATGCTCGCCAATCACACAAAAATTAACATTTTCAAAATACCCTACGTATTTCTCTAGCTATACTCATGTAGATTAAGAGAAAATTTTTTGTTTTTTTTTTCAAATTCAAATTTGCGTCAGTTACACTGTGTGCCGCAAATTCAACATGCCTCATGAGAATGACTCCAGCGTCGCCATTTTGTACTATTTTTAAATAACTTTTTTTTAACACTTAAAGACATGATTAATAACATCCTTAAATATTATTATCCTCTTACTTTTTCTTCCATTTAAAAAAAAATTGCAAAAAAACGCTTTATTTTAGATTTTTACAGTGATGTTACCCCTTAAAACGTTAATAACTCGGTCAAAAAAAATCATACAGCAATGAAGATGCAAGTAACAAAAATACTCTATGATTTTTTTCACGCGAGATGCAGCGCAGCAAATTCGCATAAAAATTTTTTATTTTAACGGGTCAAGTTGCATCATTGTGCCACGTTGGCAAAAAAAAGATAACTAAAATCGCCAAAAAGCATTTGAAAGAAGAAATTTCAAGCTTTAAAACGCTTTTTGGATTTTGTTTCTACGATGATTTTTCGCTGAGTTGCAGCAGTTTAAAAATAGCCTAAATTTTCGGTATACAAAAAGTGTTCCCTATTTTTTTTTTTTTTAGTAGTATAGAACATTTTTTCATAAACCTTATATTTTCTAAGATATTCACCAAAAAAAAGCGTTATTTTCGAGGGGTGGTTTCAACCTTTAAACGTCGAGATACGCGGCTAAAAAAAATATGGGTCTAATATTTTTTTATGTTCTGCAATGTATTCAAAGCTTATTAAAATCAGCGAGAGACAGTTCTGTCCGTTCCCTTGTAAGTGATAGTAAAAATACGGCCACTTGAAATGGAGTGATATCTCACGTTTTTATAAGAATTTATTATTTGCTCATTAAGTGCAGATTTCTTCATTTGACTGGAGTAAAGGTTTCACTTTTCTTGTAGTGAATCGTTCATCCAATAAAAATGAATAAATCATCAATATATTATGTGGCGATCCTCTTTCACATCAGACAAGAAGTTAATTATTGCTTGTCTTAATCGTGTTGCGGGTAGTGCGTCTTTATGTAGCGCGTTGGGTGTACCTTACTCCCAAGAAAATTACGCCCCCTATCGACGGCGTCGTGCACTAACTGGCGAACGAGCGTGCAGCGTTTCTCCAAATATCCATGTAAATTCCTATAAATAACCTATAAATATTTTTTATAGGTTTTTTATGTTCTATAAATATTATTTATAGAACAAAATAATCCAATCTACGTAAAAATGTATTATTTATTATATATATATATAAACCTCATTATTTTTACAATATGTTTAAATTATTATTTTTGAACTTGTAATGCTGACTTTTGATTTCTAGTATGACTTTGTAGCGCCTCCTTCGTTTTTATTGTCCCCCCGATATATATGTATATACTTATATTTATGTTGGTGTTTGCGCCTATGTTTTTATAATTTAGTCTTAAGGG
Organism: Monomorium pharaonis; assembly: GCF_013373865.1. Taxonomy (NCBI): domain Eukaryota; kingdom Metazoa; phylum Arthropoda; class Insecta; order Hymenoptera; family Formicidae; genus Monomorium; species Monomorium pharaonis. The sequence continues at coordinate 8,865,024 of NC_050476.1, forward strand.
GATGCTGGACTGCCTCTCAAACTTGATCGAGGTCGATAATGTAGAGTCATTCGTGTACATCGTTAATGAGATTTCGTATATATTTCTTTTATAGATTTAGAAATTATTTTCCAGAATTAAAGTACATATATTAATATTAATCTGTGAATTAAACTAGTGCTCTGTTTCTATCCTTTGACCGCCTCGGACCGATTCTTCACTCACACATATATACGAAATTTTCTCTGAGGCTTTTTTCTTACACCAAAGCTTCTAGCTCATTTCTGCAAGCATTTTATTATTTTTTCATGTAATAAGATTAGTGCGTACTAGTTATTTGTACGTACAGAATCTTTAAAACTTATGTTACAGATAAAAGATACGAGGCGACTGCACAAAAATATAATTTTCTAACTTTTTTTGTTTTTTACATAATATTATAGGTAGGCACTATTTGTTATTGTCTATACTTTAATTCTGGAGAAGGATTGTTAATTCTATGAAATCAGTAAAAAAATAGGCCTAATTAAAAATAATAACGTTCAATCGGTAAAACAGACGACTCCAGCATCCCCTTAAGCTATACTTCAACTGTAGCACACGTTATGAGTTATTCGACATCTCATCTCATATTAGATTATATATTTTTAACGACTCACATGATCCGTAAGCTAACTTAATTATTATGCGTAATGATAACTCTTAATATAACTTCTTTTATAAGACTTTAATTCCGTTTTTTATGTGATATATTTGCGTATATACCAAAGATGTATGTGTTGAAACAATTGTAATTCTTTATGCACTTGATAAGGACCAAAACCTGGTGGTCAAAATGTAGTGCGCTATTAAATATATCTGGCCAGTCAGGTTGATTTTAACTATTATATTGTCGTTTGTTTCTATAAATATTTCTTAATAGACATATTCATAGAAAATCTAATAGACATTTCGAAGATAAAAGAATTCTATGCAGTGATGAAGAAAGAACATTGCATCTACGTGGATAACTTGTGGAGAAACCTGCATCCACATAATCCATATAAATCACGTGGATTCCACATGGATGTCACGTAACTGTTTTATTGGGGATATTGATTACAATCACCAATTCATATTTCTTTTCAACGACGCCTACATTTTTTAAATTTTTATTTGTTCTAAAATCGAAGACCCTTTACTTATAATATTTACCTAATTTAATTGAAAATATATTATAATTGTTACACATACGAATAACCTGTGTCAATTCACAATTGGTATTATTCCTTTATATTCCCTTGCTTATGCATGAGACAATGATTATTTATTTTATATTAATTTTTCTTTCTGGAATAAAACTCTAGACTTGATACAGTATAAACAAAACTTCGCTGATCCGTCGAAAGTATTTAGTACTTCGTCAAAGGTAAAATCGCGTTTATTATTACGTAAGTTTATATTGGGGAATATTGATTTAATTGGAATATCGTTTTCTTCAATAATAACAATCAATACTCGTGACGGCTAATACGACGTGGAGAAATTGTTAAGGCTGCCTCACACACTTTTCCGTAACGCATCAGAAAATTAATCAATCAGAGGTCTTTATTTCTATCCTGGAAAAAAAAACAGACGATTCTGATTGATTGATTAATTCTATTATGCATTATGCATTACGCATTATGCAAAAGTGTGCGCGGAAGCCTTTATTGTATATACACATGCGGCACCTTCCTTTGCAACAGGTGGGAGTTAATGGCAAGAAATATATCTCGCGAGATAGAGAATGCACCCGTACATGCCCGTTCAAGCGCGCGTCGCTGCAAGGCACGTTACGTTTTCGAAAGGTCTGGCGGCACTGTGCAAAATCGGGCAAATAAAAGTTTACTCGAGTCAATAAAAAATTCTCCATTTACGCGAAGCTATTTAGCCGCACAAAATACACTCACATAAAATTACATGTACAAATTAGCTGTAAAATAGTGAAAATAGTGTAAACACTTCAACCATTCCTGCGACGTGATCATATTACACTGACATATAAGTACAACCCAGTAAGCACAAAAACATTGCTGCAACGATATTATAACGTTACCTACTAACATAGTAACGTTTCCAAGTATGTAGTTTTTAAGTGGAAGTTTCGGTAATGTTGAAATAAAATGTTAAAACAACATTGTAAAAATGTTGAAATAACATAATTATAATGTAAGAAAAAAATTAAATTTACGTTATTTCTCAACAAGCACGGTTATCCCACCATAGTCGCATTTTGGCGTTGCTTAATATCTACGGTTCACCCATCTAACTCTGAACCGCTGTCGACGTTGCTTGACTTTGAAGACCTTACGCAACCTAACATTTCGTGATAATCCATGAACACCTAATGCTCATGAATATTTGTTATAGATTAGATTAATAGATTAGATTAATAGATGTCAGAAAGATAAAACGTGCAATTAAATAATATTTTTATAAATAAATATAAATTTAGTTTTTACTGATTTTTATATACGTGAAATAACTTGATAAAAATATCTGTTTTTGCTTTGTTCTTTATAAAACTAAAATTATGTTATTATAAAATATTAATAAAAAATAGTAACTTAGTGATTTTTTTTTTAATTTTTACAAAAGATATTTATATCAAACAATAAATAAATTAATGTAGTTTTAGTACATTAAATACAATTATTTATAAATAATTTTAGTAATATATGAGTAAGTAAATATTTTAACTAATAAAATTTCAAATCTAAAAAATTTTTAAACTTTTAATTTTTTGTACTAGTTCTTATAAAATTCGTATCATAAACACATGAAAAATATTTTAATTTATACAATTATTAAATGTTTAGATTTTATGTATTAAATAACTAATATTTTAAAAATATTTATGAAATTATATTATAATGTTTAATAACATTTAAAACACGTATGTAACTCATGTTTTTAATATATTAGGACAGTATATTATTTAGTAATATTTTAAAAATATTTATCAAACGTTACGTCATAACGTTTAAAAACATTTAAATAACATCTAATAAATATTTTTAAAATATCTTAATAATATTAGGACAGCAATATTATTAAGTAACATTCTACAAATATTTATAAAATATTTAAGTTATAATGTTAAGAAATTTCTCTAAAATTAACATTTCAAAAATGTTGCTCAATGTTTCTTGCTTACTGGGAACGAACATTTAACAATAATTCGAATTTTTTAAATTTGAAATATTATTAAAGTATTATTTCGTCAAAATTTTCTTAAGAGAAAGATGATTTTTCTTTCAAATGTCGGCACAGCGTTACGTGTATTTATATGTGGTTCAACGACTACATTTTTTAAACAACAAGGAAACGTTTACCAAGAAATTATTACCGTATGTCTCAAGAAATTATCGAATCGTCACGGTATGGCTTGTCGCCAGTATAACATTTAAACGGTAAATCAATTGTGAAAGATTATCTCCTTACTCAATGTTTCACGATCGCATATAACTCACGATTGATTATGTCATCGATTTATTGAAGAGCTCATTTTTGAGGAGGAAGTTTTCTCTTGGCAGAAGAATACAAAAGTTTGATAAGTATAAATTAACAAAAAAAAAAATGTTTCTATTAATTAAATGTGTCATATATATATATATATATATATATATATATATATATATATATATATATACCTATCTAACCATTTGCTGCCAAATTGTTAGAAAACTGCTAAAAATTTCTTGTGGAATCAGGCTGCCAAAACCATGGCCTGTGTCATCGAGTGCGCCCTAATTGTAAGCAAAAATTGTCATCAAATCCTGATATTAAATTGGGTACAACACCAGAGCAGATCTGTCACTAGCAGTAAAATGACAAATTCACGCAGTAAATTGAGAACAGATGTTGCAACGTAAACTCACAGCAGATTTGCGCCAAATATATAGCAAATCTGTATTCATAAATGACGACAGATTGACGACAGATTTGCCGAATCTGTTCGTTTTCACACTTATAATTTTATTTGAGAATCGACGTAAGCAATCTCCTGGGAAGATTTATTAATTCAGGAGTAGAAACAAATTGAATAATTTACCCCACCCCCTCCTTAGCATTTAATATTTTTTATAAAGAAGCCTTAAGAGGATGCTAAAGCCGTGTGTTTTACCGACATTCTGTATTTATCACTTAATTTCGAATTGAATTTACAGAATTGATAATCCTTTTACACTTTTAAAGTACGTACACAAATGAACCCGGGGACGATTAGATAAAGACCAAAAATGCAAAAAATTTTTTAAAGTTTATTTATTTATAAAAATATTTGCTTCAAAATACAAGTTATGTAGCTTATACGTACAAATAAATGGTGTTTCCGGGTTCGGAATAGATTGAGGAATAAGATTATAATCATCAAATTACGATTACAAGCCGTACAAAAAAGATATTTTAAAAATAGAAGCGCTTAAATGAATAAAATTTTTGATTACATAAATATGTTTTTTACGGCTTGTAAACGTAATTTGACAAATATAGTCTTATTCCTCCTATTCCAAACTGCGAGACACCATTTATTTGTAAGTATAAGCTATATAACTTGTATTTTAAAACAAATTTTTTCATGAACAAGGATAAATAATGACTCTGCATTATCGACCTCAATCAAGTTTGATGCAGTTTAGCATCCTCTTAATTAACCTATCTATTTTTCCCTTCATATCGCAGATATATTATTTATTCTAGGTGCAATTAATTTCACTAAATTTTTTGGAATTAAATGTCACTCAAAATAAATAAATAAAAATACTGCCAGTCCTGTATTATAAAAGTATTATGTGGTGTTCCTCCTACACCTAGGCACGCGCAACAAAGGAGATAATTTTTGCTTATCTTAGTCGCGCTGCGAGTGGTCTGTATGTAGCGAGTTGGCTGCATTTTACTCCCGAGAGAGTAGGCCGCCTATCGACGGTACCGCGCTTTTTATTGCCAATTTGCCATTTTGACAGATCTGCTGCGTTTCTGGTATCAATCTGTCGCATATTTTGACACAAATGTTGTTGCATTTCTACAGGCAATTTACTGACATTGTTTGCACTTTGGTGTTTGTCGTCAATTTGTCATCAATACTTTCAATAAATCTGCTCGCAGTTCACTATTATATTTTGTCATGTATTCTGATGACGGACGTTGCTAAATATTTGTTGAATATCTGCTAACAGTGTTTGCAATGACAAGACCTGTTTCTCATTTGCTGCCTTTTTGGCAACAAAATTTGTTGCCAACATTTGTCACAGCAGAAATGATTATCAGGACACACACACACACACACACACACACACACACACACACACACACATTCACGAGGGGTCTTTACGGAGCAGCACCCTATATATGACCTTTGACGCCATCTATCTCGATAACGGTTGATTTTGGGTCTCAGGCGCATTGGAATTTTTGATCAGGAGGCCATCAAGTACAACATATTGCATTTTCAGTCAATTGGGCGGCCAATTTTCCCCTTATGTGTGTGCTTGATCCTTTGTGCAATTAAAATTGTTTTATCATATTTTTCACGATTCACTGAAAAGTATCATAAATAGCTTTCCTTTTTAGGTCGTTAAAATATCCGATCTCGACTCAAAAGTTCAAGTTATTATATCTCAAAGAAGCAGTATAATTAATCAAAGTATGCATCTAAACTACATCACAGTTTTGCCATTTTAATGGTACCTTATAACTTATTTATACAGCAGCAATGAAAAATCAATGCAAAGCAAGTATCAATAAAATCGCAAAAAACATTTTTAGTCTGTTGAAAATTAAATATTTTTCTTTGTAAGAAATAGTGCAATGTGTGTGTGTGTGTGTATGTGTCTGAAACAAGCGGTATGTTGGTGCAAAGTTTTATAAATACATGGATGACAGAATTTCCAAATTCAGCTTATGTAGTTTGAGTAGCGTCTTTGTGTAACATGTTGTCGAGTGTTGTCTTGCAAGAGGATTGTTTCTATTGATCAATCTCGGCTGCTTAATCCTAAACTGCTTTAACATCTGTCCGATTGTTTGCAGTAGACATCCGCCGAATTGATCAGGTTTCATGAAGCTGTAATAGATAATACCAGCGCTGGACCATTATTAGCTCTTTTTGATGAATACTTGATTTTAGACTGTGTGTTTCGGCGCTTTAGCTTTGTTCAATCTTTGTGCCAAACGTTTGCGATTGTCGAAAAGGACCCATTTTTCATTACACGTAATAATACGATAAAATACGTAAAAATACGATGTAGTAATAATTCACCTTTATCCCGTAACAGTAAAAAAGGCAAGCTTCGAAGTAATTTCTGTACTATCACTGGTTTAATTTATGCGGAATCCAGCTACTTTATCTTGTTGATTTATCTCAAATGATTTGATATTGTTAGAATAATCAACCTTGCTACTAATTCACGTGTAGTTTGAAATCCGCTACAGCTTTTATCTCATTATTCACCTTGGTTTCAGATCGCTTACGTGGCTCATTTTCACGATTAAAATCACCAGAATAGAATTTCTCGATCGACGTACTATGTGTAGATTAGCTACATTGTTGCCAAACACATCGTTGATATTTCGAGCTATTTGCATTGCATTAGCTCCACGACGAAATACATCATATTTGTGAAAATAACACGAATTTTTCACTTCATAGTTTCAAAAAAGTTGCTGTAAAAACAATTTAAAAAATAATTGCAAATCAAAACATGGATTTTAAAGAAATGTATCTTTAAAATAAGAAGAAATAAAAAAATTTCAAAGTGAAATGTATTGTAAAAAATATCGACTGTCAATATGGCATGATAAATTATTTTCAGATTTGTTTTCAGCAAAAAACTTATAAAAATAAACTATTGCGTTAGCTACTTTATATAAAAAATAATAATTGTAAATATAAATTTAAAGAAAAGAAGGATGACAATGATCTGTTTATATGTATATATATATATATATATATATAAGCAATTTAAATAATTACATTATTAATACCATTTTATAATATGAGTGTAAATAGACATTGTTTATGTATTTTTGTTTACTAGAGAGAAATTTGTTATCCAAATTTTATATTACAATTTTGAGCAAAAAAAAAGACGTTAAAGTGATCAAAAGCGGAAGATCTCAATTATAATTTGTTACTGAACAATTGTTTAGTAGACAAAATTAAATAGGAATGACTTTTCACATTTGTGTTGCAAAATCATACTGGATAGTGTGGTTATTCAAATCTTATAAGCGCATTATACAATCTTATAATCATTTTCAGTGTCAAATATATTGGAATTATAGTAATTGCAACAATTTTTTTTTTGTAATACTTTAGTAGTTAAGACTAAGCCGGTTCTAATCCAGGTGCTCCGAGGGGGGAGCGGGTGTGCGGGGGAAACTTGTAGACGCGCGGGGGCATGACGTCACGCGGATCGGGGGTCTCGCGGTGCGGAAATTGCTGACGCGAGATTTTTGGGTCCGCGGCCGCGGTGCGGGAATCGCTGACGCATGATTTTCGGGTCCGCGACCGTAGAGGGGGAATCGGGGTCCGCGACCGCCGCCGCCGCCGTCCGCCACCGTCCACCGTCGCGGTACTCGCGCTCTCCCTCTATTGCGAATCTCTCTCTCACCCGTACGCGATATCTTGAACCATGTAGTCTTATCATTCTCTCTTTCTCTTTCATTCGTTCTTTCATACGCAGTCAGATATATACGTTCCCACCCATCTTATCTATGTACCTCCTACCAAGTTCCGCACGCCATTATACCGCAAAGGAATAGGGCAGAGAGAAAATAAGTTAGAATAATTATTTATGAATTTTTTCATTTATTTATTTCATAACGTATCATATACAATATTTGTCTGATGAATAAGTTCACAATCTATTAGACTTTTTTCATTTATTCGTTTTGTAAAGCATCATATACAATATTGTCGGATGCATAAGCCATAAGCCAATAACTCGCAATCTACGAAACACGTCTTTTATCATATCTTTCATGTAATATCTTTACAGCATCACTTTTATTAGTGACATGATTTTGACATAAAATAGTAACAAATTGTTTATATTTTTCACCAACAATATAAATATTTTGATGCAATTGGTAGCATACTTGTTCAACACAATCTTCCAGTTCTAATAAGAGTTGTATGGTTGATGGTTTCATATACATACTAGTATTATATAATGTTAACTTTACAATATTTTCTTTACGTATATTTACGAGATCTATAACTAGATCATGAATCGAATAAAGACCTATAATCAAAGATGCGCCAATGGCCTCCCACCATGACTGCTATCCACCATCTTGTACCCATACGGAGACTGGATGGGGGCTGGGGCCGGGGGCTGGGGTCTGGGGCTGAGGTCTGGAGTAGTGGAAATAGTAAACAATGCGAGCCTGCTCCAAGTTGTACGCAGCCATATAACAGATGCAAATTTAATTTTTCTTGTTCTTCCTGAGTGTATCGTCAAAATATAGTGACCCTAGAGTGCAGAGATTGAATTACCTTATAATTTCTGACACATATTCCTTTAACCTATACTGCTCAACACAGAGCACTCTCCCCTCTTCCTCGCCCAGCGTGGGTACGCAATGGCGGATAAACCATGTGACTCAAGTGACCAATCAAAATTGTGTTTGCCATTGGCGAATCTTTGATTATAGGTCTTTAGAATCGAAATTCTTGAAGAAGATACAGCTGCCTGCATGAGTTGCACAATATCCGCACGTCTCTCGATGAACGTTTTCCATATTGCATAAGTCAGGTGTAGGTGACCCATGCGACTTCGGTTGTCACCAATCAATAATTCTACACAGGGCATAAATTCCACCCTGATTCCGATGTCCAAATATTTATATGCTGTAGCAGTCAAAGCATATCTCCTTCCCAAGATGCGCGGAATATAGCGCGGCTGCGATAATGTTCTGTAAAAAGAATACAGGGAATTAGAAATAAAAGTGTGAATAAATGTAGAAGGAAATATAGAAGAAAATATAGAAGAAAAAATTTAAAAATTAAAAATACTTACGGTTTATCACACGCTTCATTTTGCTGGATCGGAACGTAATAGTTCATCCTCGAGAAATTCGCCGATTGTAGTAACGTTTCAGAAGCCTTTGCTATCCGATAACAAACGGGTACAGATGCTTCAACTCTTTTTATACTGTACACCCCTCCACATACCTCAATAAGAGTAGTGGGAACAAATCCCATAGTCTTCATATTTTTGATGAGATCATTTAAAAATCATACATTCAAAGAATGCAAATTTTGCAAAAGTCAGCGCCGATGTATGGCAGCTGTGATGTAAAAATATGCTTTAGGCACGTACACAAATTATTTGATACATATTTTCTGATGAGATCATTCGAAGAATCTTGCAAAAGCGCTAATGTGTGGCTGCTGTGACAAAATATGTTTTAGGCACGTACATAAATCATTTGTCTTATTTTATCTTCTGATGAGATCATTCAAAATCGTGCATTCGAAGAATGCAAATCTTGCAAAAGTGAAGCGCAGATGTACTAATGCTGATATGACAGTGCTTCAGTTAAAACAAAGAAATGATGAGAATATATATAACTGGTCGGAAAGCGCATGGTATCACATTTGATGATTCGAACGCGACGCGAAAGTGATTCGAGTGACGAGTGATAACTGGTCGGGAAGCACATGGTATCACATTTGATGATCCAAACGCGACGCGAAACTGTGATTGCTAAAAAGTGTCAAAAACATTATAAAAAAACATGGAACATTTCGAGCAAATGGAACGCGAGCTGTTAGAGCAAGCAAATGGAGTCGCTAACTTGGGCGAGTGTTTCATGTGGTTGCAGCGATGCGACGAATTTATACAACAGCTTGAGGAACATAGCCGAGTCAAGCGTTCTCGGCTTGCCGTCGGACAGAGACAATCGTTGGTTGCGAGGATCGCGCGACTCGAGAGTGAAAAAACGTTATTACAAAGACGTTTTGTACATGTAGGCGATAATTACGCGAGCACTAGTAATAACGCGGACAGACTCGTGTGGCAAGAGATAGATGCAGCGTTCGAGAATCGCATTCAGACAGGTGTGGTGATAAATACAAACTATATCGAACCGCGAACGTTTTTAGAAGATGCAGGTGGTATAGTGCTTGAGCGAGTGCGGGACACTCTAGAAAAACACAATAGTGTGAAAGTAAACACTGCGTTTAATGGTGTGTTTGTAACGGGTGATAAACGTGCAAACAAAAGTATAAACACTAAAAATTGTGAACTATTTCAAACGTCAGATTTGGACGAGTGGTATGAGCGACGCGTTATCGAGCCCACATTAGCATCACTCGAAGAGTTTCAAGAACGTGATAGCGGGTGGGCGCTGTCGCGAATTCTCAATTTGACTCTAAATATAAACAAGTACAATCCTTTACATGCGGGATGTTACATGACTTTGCCGCGAGAAATAATGACGAAACGTGCGGTAGTGAACATTAATTCAAAGGACAATGCATGCTTCGCGTGGTCAGTGGTTGCCGCGCTACACCCTGTCGAAAGACATAATGATAGAGAGTCATCGTATCCACATTATACAATAGTTCTAAAGTTTGACGACATTGCGTTTCCCGTTACACTAAAGGATATAGGAAAATTTGAGAGTCTTAACAATGTATCGATCAACGTCTACGGGATCAAAAAGGAAATGGCGATGCTAAAGATTCTTCCGCTGCGGCTCTTCAACGACAAGAAAGAGAAACACATCAATTTATTATACTTGTAAAATCTGCGCGAAGGCGGCGTGGGTCACTTTGCTTGGATAAAAAATCTGTCCCGCCTCGTCAGCTCCCAACTAAGTAAAAAGGAGCACAAGAAATACATTTGCGATCGGTATGTATAATATATTAAAAAATTCACATGATCTAGCAAAAAAGTAATTAAAAATGTTTTCATTATTTTTTACAGGTGCTTGAATTATTTTTCATCATACGAGAGGCTGCAATTACATGATGTGGACTGCCAGACGATGAACGACTGTGCCATCACACTGCCCGCTGAAGACAACAAATGGTTAAATTTTCAGAACGTAAACCACAAGGAACGAGTGCCCTTTATCGTCTACGCAGACCTCGAGTGTGTGCTGCGGAAGACACAACACAATGCAGAGCAAGCGTCGTACACATATCAACAACACGAAGTATTCAGCATCGGATACTACGTGCGATGCTCGTACGACGACGCGTTATCTACGTATAGGTTTCGTCGCGATAAAGATTGCATCGCGTGGTTCACGAAACAAATTGAAGAATTAGCGCATAATGTTAAAACTCATTTATCCACTAATGTCCCCATGGAAACGTTATCGAAGGAACAATTGGAGGCATACCGTAGTGCGACGCGGTGTCATATCTGTGATAAGCCGTTTGCGCCAGACGATACGCGGGTGCGCGATCATTGTCACCTGACCGGTCGTTACCGCGGTCCAGCACATTCTCTTTGTAATCTAAATTATCGAAATGTATCATATATGCCAATTATTTTTCATAATTTATCTGGATACGATTCACATTTCATTATTAAGGAAATAGCCACTGCGTTCAAAGGGAAGACCGACATACTCCCCATCACGAAAGAAAAGTACATTTCTTTCACAAAACATGTCATAGACACAGCCGATAAATTAAATCAACACAATTACATAAAACTACGGTTTGTAGATTCATATAAATTTTTAAATACTAGTCTCGAAAAATTGGCATCGTTTCTAAGTAAAGAAAAATTAAAAATTGTACGTTCCAAATTTTTACACTTGTCTGACGAGGATTTCGATTTATTGACACGAAAAGGTGTATTTCCGTACGAGTACGTGGATTGCGTGGACAAGCTGCAGGACATATGTTTACCGCCGCGCGAATTATTTTTCAGTTCCCTGACCGGTGATACTGTATCCGAGAGCGATTACGCGCACGCCGAGAATGTCTCGAAGCGATTCTCCGTTCGAACGTTGGGTGAATACAGCGATCTATATTTGAAAACGGATGTGTTATTGTTAGCTGATATTTTTGAAAATTTCCGCGATAAATGCTTAGAAAGTTATGGCCTCGATCCCGCACATTATTACACTCTCCCCGGATACACATGGGATGCTATGTTAAAATACACCAACATCACTTTCGAATTGCTTACTGACATTGACATGGTAATGTTTATAGAACGCGGTATACGCGGTGGTCTCAGCCAATGTTCAGGCAGACATGCGCGAGCCAATAACAAGTACATGCAGACGTACGACCCATTGAAACCATCCTCATATCTTATGTACTTTGACGTCAATAATTTGTACGGATGGGCAATGTGTCAACCGTTGCCCTATGGAGAATTTCAATGGGTCAAAGATGCCTCAAATTTTGACGTGTGTGCGATTGCTCCTGATTCACCAACGGGATACATTCTCGAAGTTGATCTCGAGTATTCCCGAGACCTTCACGATGAACACACTGACCTACCTTTCTGCCCGACACGCGATAAACCACCAGGCAAGCGTGAATGTAAACTTTTAGCGACCTTGTATGATAAGAAACGTTACGTCATCCACTACCGCAACCTGCATCAGTGCACGCGTCACGGTCTTCATATCGCGAAGATACACCGTATATTACAATTCGCACAATTTCCATGGCTCTGTAAATACATAGAGTTAAACACACAATTCCGAACCATCGCTAAAAATGATTTCGAAAAAAATTTGTATAAATTAATGAATAATGCGGTGTTTGGTAAAACCATGGAGAATGTACGCAATCATGTTGACGTTAAGTTGTTGACGAAATGGGCGGGGCGGTATGGTGCGGAGGCAATGATCACAAAACCAAATTTTCATAGTCGAAGTATTTTTGCGGAAAATTTAATCGCCGTTGAACTTAAAAAACTCGAGGTAAAATTATATAAATCGATTTACGTAGGTATGTGTATCTTAGATATTTCTAAGACGTGTCTATATGAATTTCACCACGAGTACATGTTACCTCTATATCGTGACAAATGTAGAGTCATGTATACCGACACCGACAGTCTCATATATCTCGTCGAGTGTGAGGATATTTACGAGACGATGAAACGCGATATCGCTAGTCGACAACACATACGGTATGCCTCTCGAGAATAAAAAAGTTCCGGGTCTAATGAAAGATGAGAACAATGGTATGATAATGACTGAGTTTGTTGGACTTAGAGCAAAGATGTATGCGTTGAAGGTGGATGGAAAGAAGGATACGAAAAAGGTGAAAGGTGTCAAGAATAGTGTAGTAGCGCGAACAATAACGTTCGATGAATACACCCAGTGTTTGAGAGATGAGATCGAGATGACGCGCCGCCAATCATGCATAAGATCCAAGATGCATGAAGTATATACGGTGTCCGAAACGAAAATTGCTTTGAGTCCGTACGACGATAAGAGATACCTTATACCCGATTCAGTTGAAACGTTACCGTGGCGGCATTATCGAATACCGCTATAATATTTTATATTTTACTATATACACATTTTATAGTTTTACATTATAATTTTATTTGTATTTTTATCTAAAAGTATTAATAAGAATGTATTAAGGATGATGGAAGGATGATAAAGAAATCTCGCATAATATAAAATTAATAATATATTTTATGTTTATACGGTTACATTGTACTTTTATGTAAATATAATAAAAACAATTTTTATATGGATTAAATAACATTGTCTTTATGTATCCATGCATTATGTGATCCATCGAATCCCAGCCACTTGACATAAACCTCATCTCCTTTTCTGCGTAATATTTTTTCAACAAGATACACGTCAGGATTTGCAGCACGCTGCAGCTCATATTCGTAGAATCCTCCAGCAATAGGTTTTCCACAGGAATCCTCCAGTAGATATGTCACAGGATTGGTACTTTGATGATTTTAAATATCTCCGTAGTCCAATTTGGTGTATAGCCCTTCTCAAAAACAGTTTTGAATTTGCTGACGCGCACCGAGTCACCTACTTTAAATCGTGCGTGTGCTGCAATTTTTACGTGACTGTACACCGTGGTTAAGAGTTTTTTAGCGATTGCAGGCGTAACATCGATGGGTCGCATGCCGATAGTTCGATGTTTTCGTGTATTCTGATACAAGACGTGGCAGCAAATCGATCCATCTATAATTTCCATTGAGTGTAAATTGTTTCCACATAACGTTTTTTAATGTGCGGTTAAAGCGTTCGACAACTGATGCTTTCATTATGGAGTACGTAGAATAATGATTAATATCATGTTTTTTTAATAGTTTCTGCACGTTTGCGTTATAAAATTCCTTTGTCTGTTTGCAAATTTTTCGGACATCTTGCATCTTTCCGAATTATCTTTGCAATTGCAATAGCAACTTCGCTACCACTCTTGGCCTTAAGCGGCACAGCCCATGCATGCTTGCTCAGCACGTCGATAACGGTGAGTATGTAATGATAACCTCGGTTAAATTGCGTGTAAGGACGCATCTCAACCACATCCGCCTGCCACAGGTCATCATATCCGCGAACTATGACATGTCTTCGAGGAAAATTTCTTCTCGCCGGAGCATGCAACTCCTTAACCAGCAATTGTTTCTCAGACATGTTTGGAATATAATATGTAAATGACACATATATTCGATGTATCGACTTTTTTACTCTGCACGATGAGTCACCGCGTCGAGCTGCCTTTGAAACTCGTTTAGCATATGAGCTGTAATTTCTACTCTACTTTGGAGTGTCTCAATCTTCCTCCCGATTTCATCCTGTCGATCCTTTAAAATTTTCACGGTCTGCTGCACGTATCGTTTATTGGTTGCATCAGTATCGTCTACAGGCAGCGCTACACGTCGAATTTTTCGCGACTTTGCATTTCAAAATCAGTGGCAGTCATGCAAAGAGCGTTATCGCGCACGTAATTTCTGACTAATCCACTTCATTGATAGTATGGTTCCGCACCACCTCTTCCAAGCGATGTTCCAAACTTGTTGATTGACATTTCGATGTTGACTAAATGGTTTGTTTCATGCAGTTTTAATTTATAATAAGACCAGCCTCGCGAAGTTCTTCAATAATTGATAGAATCT
Source organism: Monomorium pharaonis (assembly GCF_013373865.1). Taxonomy (NCBI): domain Eukaryota; kingdom Metazoa; phylum Arthropoda; class Insecta; order Hymenoptera; family Formicidae; genus Monomorium; species Monomorium pharaonis. The sequence goes on from NC_050476.1 coordinate 8,880,107, forward strand.
CGTTGTCGTGAGCATTGTGCCCTGCTTGGTGTGAGGCCTCGAGCAATCGAAGGCGATCTACAAGCTCGTTGGGATCATCCCAATGAACATAATCGATCTTGTTATCATTTAATGTAATAGCGCTCGGTATACCTTGTCCAACTTTTACGTCTGTTACTAAGGGCGCAATTATATTTTTATATTTAGACCCTTTGTTGCCTATTACTTGATTATGTGCAATATGCCCGTGTCTATATGCATTTGTTGCCAATAGAATGTTTTTATAATTCTGCAGGTCATTATTCGTGTACATGTTGGGCATTTTCATGAAAATTAATTCGTACAGACCAGGCGTTTCCACATATATTTTACCATCTATGACTATGCTGTCATTCTTATGTATGTCGAAGCGTTTATCGCCGAGCATCGTTCCAAAGTCGGTGAAATAAACTCCATAAACAGTATCTATTATGACTGGTTTTTTACCACTCAGAACAGCTCCCATATATTTTTGACCTAATGGACCATAGTATGCGTGCAACTTTTCACGTCCTTCTTGCGTTGCCAACTGTTGTCGAATAGATGTCACAAGCGGTTCATTGGCTGCGATTTCAAAAACGTCTTCGACAGAAGGTACATGACTGTACGATAAATCACTATCATGTAATATTTGCGATGTTTCATTCAAATTAGTTGGTACAGTTTTTGATCGTCTCATTTTTTTAACAGGAGTAGAGGTCATTATAGAATTGTTAAACGAAGCGTTTAATCACTTTCGTTTCGGTTTTGGTTCTGCATATTCATCTTTTTCCGAAAAGAACGTTTCATTCTTAATCGGATCTGATACATCACCAACGGTGTTTTCAACAATCTGTTTTAATGGTTCGACAATGGGCTTAAAGTGTCTCTCCAACGCCATCTCTTCTTGCACTTTACCCGCTTTCAAAGCGCGATATTTTTTGCGAATTGAATCACTCGTTTTCGCAATCTCTTTCACAATCTTCTCACGATTCATACTGTTATCTGTGTTATCCATGTTGAGAAACGCTACTTAGTCAACGTATCGAAAACAACTAACTGCTTTATGGTATTGCGAAGTCATTAAATGCTTTTCGATACCGTCCATTAGCGAGCGCACTATCCTTATCTATCACTAAAAATCCATACTTTTGTTGCCAACAAGTATGACATAAATTGCTAAAATCCTCGTAAGACATATCGGTATTTACATGATCGTTGTACGCATGTTTTAGATTAGTACCACCCTGCTTGAATAAAATTAGCAAATTCGCATTGTCGCGTATAAGATGTTTCGGTATCTTTGCATATGTCTGACAGAGATAGAAGCAGTCGACGTCCACGTGTCGCCCCATTGCAAAGTAGTCTCTTATCGTATCTTGCTTATCACACGCCACGTCATTAAAGATAATGGAATTCGGAAGCGCTTCACTCGGCTGAATGACATCACAGTTATTGGAGAATGCAAAATAATTAACTTCTTCAATCGGTGTCAATAAATTTTCTAAATATCGATATTTCGGTTGTTGTAATGATTTCGAGTACACATACACATTCTCAAAACGTACTCCATGCGGACTTTCAACAAGCTTATTAATACGTTTGTCTTGCCACAATTTGACGGACCGCAAATTATACTGCGTATAGAACTCGGCAACATGTTTCCATGTCTCCGTATCTTTCGTTCGGACATTATCCTGTCATCGAAATTTGTTATTTTGATCGCTGGTGAATGTTGTACGAACCGCATATTTTTCCCCTCTCATAAGAACTGATAAAAATTATATTAAGACCGATCTATTTATAGAGACGCGCCGAGCAAAATTGCTCAGTATGTAAAATGTTTCTCATATTGTCACATCCCTATGATATACTCGATTTGAGCGCCGAACAGTTAGAATTCGTATCGAAACCTATTTTGCTACGCGTGTGTGGCAACTATATCGAACACGTGTGGAACAGGCTTCCGGAACATATAAAGACTGATCCAGAGGTTCAAAGCTATCGTCGTTGTTACGAGCATTATAATCAATCGTGGCAGCAGACGCACATCGACGGCCCCGCACCGTTGATAAAGAATTGTCGCGAATGCCAGCGGTAGGTTGCGGCTTGTTAAATCGTGCGATAAATGCGCTTCCTTTTGAACTGCATATACCTGGATATCAATTTTGCGGTCCGGGTACTAGGCTGAAAAAGCGATTGGCCAGAGGCGATCGGGGTATTAATCCGTTGGACGTGGCGTGTCGCGAACACGACATTGCGTACTCCCGAAGCAACGAACTCACCGACAGACACGCAGCTGACAATATACTCGCTGCGGAAGCGCGAAAACGCATTACAGCGAACGATTCGACTTTCGGAGAAAGAGCTGCTGCAGCAACCGTTTGGGCAGCTATGAAAACTAAGACGAAAATCGGTATGGGCTTGAAAAAGAAAAAAAGAGATAAAAAGAAAAGAGCGAGTAAACGAATACTTTCGGTAGCGAAACGCGGAGGTGTTTTACCCATTCTACCGCTATTGGGAGTTCTCGGGTCGTTGGTCGGCGGAGCGGCGGGAGTTGTGAATGATAACAAGGCAGCGCAGCGTCAGCTGAAAGAATTGAAACGTCATAATCACGTCATGGAAGGTCATGGAGTTTATCTCGCTCCATACAAGCGTGGACAAGGAGTTTTGATGAAAAGAAAAAAAAACGTCAAAAAGACGTTAAAAATGCCGAAAGGTGTAACTACCAACATACAATTATTACAGTTAGCAAAACGTATGCGCATTCCATACTTTAGAGGAATTTTTATGCGTACGGCATTACCAACGGCTGGAGCATATCGAAACGAGAGTGGTATTGTAAATTTAGATAATGTTGAAGGATCGGGTACACACTGGGTGGCATACGCAAAGAGGGAAGATCGCGCTATATACTTTGATAGTTTCGGCAATCTTAGACCGCCGAAAGAACTGGTGCAATATTTAGATGTAAAGCGGATCGAGTACAATCACACGCCATATCAACGTTACGATCAAAGCAACTGCGGTCAACTGTGTTTGCGTTTTCTCCAAACAGTTAATAATCAATTTAGAGGCTAACATTGTGCAATTTAACTTAGTATTCGTTTCAATATGTCACTAACGTTTACGCTAACCGGCAAGAGTAGCATCCTCGCGGTAAGCTATTTTCCAGCCATAGATTTGAGCGATGGCGATAACGAGCTCGGCCTCACAGACTTTGAAACATATTATACCATACCTAATGTAAATTCATCGAATAACAAATTTTACTATGACAAAGAGGACAAGGAAATTATGATTCCGGAAGGATCGTATGAATTGCGTGATATAGATAGATATTTGAAACGCGCAATTTTACAATCTCATCCCGATGTTGCGGGAAAGAGGACGTTTCGCAAAGAAGATGAAGACGAGAGCGAATATCCGCTGGTGATTCGTGCTAACAATAATACAATGAAGAGCGAGATTATATATGCTTATCGGATAAATTTCATTAAACCTAACAACATCGGATCGCTGTTGGGATTTTCATCGCGTATTCTTGAATCGCGATTGTGGCATGAATCGGATGCACCTATAAATATCATAAACGTAAATATTATTCGCATAGAATGTAACGTGACTGCAGGTGCGTACAGCAACGACAAGTGCGTACACACGATACACGAATTTTCGCCGATGGTGCCACCAGGATATAAGATATCGGAAACACCTACACAGATCATTTACCTTCCAATCGTCGCACGGAGCATTACTGATTTGACGATTCGCATTGTGGATCAGGACGGTCAATTACTCGATTTTCGCGGAGAGGAGATTACCGTTAGATTACACGTACGAAGACAATAACGTGAGATGCTCGTGTTGAATGAGCAGGTAAAGGACACAATTTTTACACCAATCAAGAATATTCGGCCGTGTGACATAAATTGTACGACAGTTAAAAATATTCGATCGTCTGATAAAAAGAAACTCTCCGCGTCAAACGTTGAATTTTTAAAATTATTGGGATTCGTCGTACGAAATATCTAAGATGTCTAACATCTTGAACATTGGAGGCGAGCCGATCTTTGACGACAGCATCGTCAAGATTGAGACTCATACGTACAATCCGTACGCCAACACCACTTTTGGATACAGCGATGAAATAAGGATACCCATACAACAGCAGGATTTATACACGTTACCATGTGAAAGTTTTCTCTACGTCGAAGGAAGATTGGTGATGAAGAAGAAAGACGATAAGGATAAAGATGAGATAAATCTCGGAAATAATTGCGTGGCTTTCATGTTTGATGAAATTCGATACGAACTCAACGGCGTGGAAATTGATCGCAACAGAAACATTGGAATAACCAGCACTCTCAAGAACTATGTATCGTTATCATATGACAAAGCAGTAATTATGCAGAATGCAGGATGGGAATTTTCGTATAACCTACCAGAAGGATACTTCAACTTTTGCGTACCGCTTAGTGTATTATTGGGCTTTTGCGAAGATTACAAACGCGTGATTGTTAACGCTCGTCACGAATTGATCTTGATACGCAACGATAACAATTCTATCGTCGGAAATTCTACGGCTCAACCGGAAATTGAATTATTTAAAGTGCAGTGGCGAATGCCGCATGTTACGTTAAACGAAGTCAACAAATTATCATTGCTGCGAGCTTTGGAGAGTGGACAATGTCTAAGTATGAGTTTTGGCTCCTGGGATCTGTATGAGTACCCTTTGCTGCAGAGTACGACGAAACATTCATGGGCTGTTAAAACTGCAATTCAGCTCGAGAAACCGCGCTTCGTTATCTTTGCATTGCAGACTGGTCGAAAAAATATCATGTCACAAGATGTTACAATCTTTGACGACTGTAATTTGACCAACGTAAAACTTTATCTAAACTCCGAAGTTTATCCGTATGACGATATGAATTTAGACTTTCGTAAATCTAGATATGCAATTCTGTATGACATGTATCGACGTTTTGGTAAATCTTATTATGGATATGAGTGTGAAACGCTGCTCAACGTAATCACATTCCTGGAAAAAGGACCTTTTGCGGTCATTGACTGTTCGCGACAAAACGAATCCGTCAAGAGTGCTACCGTAGATGTGCGCATAGAATTTGATTGCAAAGAAAATGTTCTCGCGAATACTACCGCTTATTGTCTCATTTTACATGATCGTGTAATTGAATATTGTCCGTTGTCCAACGTAGTGCGCAAAATTATGTAACATCAAACTGATAAAAACTGAGATATTTGGAATTAAAGTACAGTCTTGAAGAGTTACTCATAATGATCGTACCGACATTTGTGGATCTGCAAGGATTCATTGTCGATAAAAAATTTACCGTAAAGGAAGTGGCGGTACTGAGAAAAGGATTCGTTCTCACGCATTACATTTTTGCTAGCCCCATGCCATGGCGTGTTCTTACAAAATCCGACAAGTCTTGCGCTTCTTGGTTGATTGCATATCATCATGGATTGCAATGGAAAGACGGGATGATACCGTACAGCATGGCGAAACGTCTGATTACATCTGCTGTGTGTAATACGGAAGATGATGACAGAAAAACTATTGTATACGTTAAGGGACTTCAGAAACGAGAATGGCTGATAAACATACTCGATACCGATGATGAGATATATATCAAGACATTGGATGCGGATTACGAAGACATTGAATCTTTAAATAATCTAGATGTTAGTAATACTATACGATGTGAAAAACATGTTAAGAATTGTGCTTTACAAAATGTATTTAAAATATATAACTGGTGGTCGCAACACCAAAATAATTGCAAAATTTTTTTAAAATAAAGAAAAATAAAACGCAATAAAATGTTTATTTCTACCTTTTCCTGTACATATAAGATACATAGATGTATGATGCAGTTTGATAACGGTTCGATAGCTGTACGATACGGTTTGATAGTTGTACAATGCAGTTTGATTGCTGTATGATGCAGTTTGATAGTGGTTAAATAGCGGTTCAATAGCGGATCGATACCTGTATGATACGGTTTGATAGCTGTATGATGCAGTTTGATAGCTGTACAATGCAGTTTGATAGCTGTATGATTCAATTTGATAACGGTTAAATAGCTGTACAATGCAGTTTGATAGTGGTTACATAGCGGTTCAATAGCGGATCGATAGCTGTATGATACGGTTTGATAACGGTTCAATAGTGGTTCGATAGCTGTACAATGCAGTTTGATAGCTGTATGATTCAGTTTGATAACGGTTAAATAGCTGTACAATGCAGTTAGATAGCTGTATGATGCAGTTTGATAGTCGTTACATAGCGGATCGATAGCTGTATGATACGGTTTGATAACGGTTCAAAAGTGGTTCGATAGCTGTATGATGTGGTTCGATAGCGGTTCAACCATGATTCGGCAGCTGTATAAAATAGTTTGATAACGGTTCTTTATCTGTACGATGCGGTTTGATAGCAGTTCAATACCATTGTATGCAATGTAATTTCTCGCTCTCGCTCTAACTCTCACACATACTGTTCTCACTCTCTTTCTCTCATATTCGTATGTGCTCTTTCGCTCAACCGTTCCACGGTGACGGCCACAGCTGTGGAACGTGTCTATGAAACGCGATCCCGGTGGTAAGAGCACCGCGGCGATGGCTGCTGAAAGAGATCGCGTACGGGTGAGAGAAAGATTCGCAATAGAGGAAGAGCGCGAGTACCGCGACGGTGGACGGTGGCGGACGGCGGCGGCGACGGCGGCAGTCGCGGACCCCGATTCTCCCTCTACGGTCGCGGACCCGAAAATCATGCGTCAGCGATTCCCGCACCGCGGCCGCGGACCCGAAAATCCCGCGTCAGCAATTCCCGCACCGCGAGACCCCTGATCCGCGTGACGTCATGCCCCCGCGCGTCTACAAGTTCCCCCCGCACACCCGCTCCCCCCTCGGAGCACCTGGGTTAGAACCGGCTTAGTCTTAACTACTTACTTTGTAGATATAATATTATTACTATTAACTTTATAAAAGTAATAACTATGAAATGGAGCTTTAAACTGTTATTTTAATATTCAATTAAAGTCATAAATAACAAATATTTTTCTCTTAGTAAGTTAGTTTCTTAACACATATTTAAATAATTTATGTTCATTTATCTGTTTAGAAGGACAAGAAAAGAAGCTTTCGGATTTAGAAGAATCAGAAACTTTACATTATAACCCATTTACAGTTCATATTACTGATTCCTATAGTCTGTCTTTTTATCAGTCTTTAAATCCGAAATTTACATATTTTCCATTCTCACCGGACTTTCAAAATTCTATGTAAGTCGATAAATAATTAAAATAAACAATATATACAATATACAAAAAATAATATAGAAAGACATAAACAGTATACAAAGAATTAGGTTTAAGGGCACAGATATTGAAATATTACACTTTGTATTTTTCATTATTATGTACGTGATAAAAAAAAACTTATTTATTCCCTGTTTATTTGTTCAAGTCTTTCTTTTACTTTTAGTCAAAATACGAGCGACGGTGTTCATCAACAAATTAAGTGTGGCGACACTTTTCCACAAATTTGTGAGAATTCACGATATCGAAGTTATGACGGTTCTTGCAATAATCTTCAAAATCCCACCTGGGGCTTGGCCAATACAAGATATGGAAGACTTATACGTCCACGTTACAGCGATGGTAAATAATCATATTTCATTTTATAATATAATTAATGCCATTTCTAATTGTTAAAAAGACGTATAAGAATATGTAATTTATAAATGTTACATGTCTTGTTTTTTTAAAATTTACTTAAAATTTTAAAGTAAAGTCTTAACTTGAAAAAAGTTGAAAGTTTTCAACAAAGAAATTTGCAATTTATTATTTTATTAAAATAGCTTTACATAGAACTATGTATCTTATTCAACAAAATAGCTTTACGTAGAACTATGTATCTTATTCAACAGAATGTAGAATTTTTAATTATTATAATGAAAAAAGTTGAATTAAGCAAATGATATCGATTCTTATTTGTTGGGTCAATAATATTACATGCTAAATTTTGACACAAGCTATGAACAAGTCTCTAATTGCAAAAAAAAAAAGTTTTAAAGTTTATTTATTTGCTAATTCATTTGATTTGTTACCACGCATCTAGTAAAAAAAATGAACACGATATTCAAATATGGTTTGTATAATACTCCTATCTAAAACATACAATAATTTAATAAATTGATTCAATTAATAATAAGAAATTAATTCTGATATATTATAAAATATATATTGATATAGTATAAAATAATTCTATCTCATAATATTTTATAACAAATATAAATATAATATTATATATATATATATAGGACTTCCGTTTCCGGTGTCATAGAGAGTGACAGGTGTGTGTGTGGCGTGTGAAAGAGCGAGTGAGTAAGGTGGTTAAGAAGCAGAGATTAATTGCGAGAGGGGTGGCAGTGAGAGAAGGTACGTTAGGTGGAGTAGGGGAAGAAGAGTAGGAGAGGAGAAAATAGTAATTAGTTAATTAGAGACGAAAGAGAATTGAGTGGGCAGGTTAGAGAACATAGAGAAGGTAGGGGCTAGAGAGAGGCAAACGAAGAGAAGTAGCGGGTAGGAGGGAGACACGAGCGACGCGAGTGGACGGGCGGAGAGTTAGAGAGGCAGGCGAGTGAGTTCGTAGGAGCGGTATAGAAAGAAGTAAGTAAGTTAGGAGTACAATAAGGAAGGTATGGCGGAAAACGAAAATAGAGAGGAGGAGGGATTAGGAGGAGAGGAACAGATGGGGGAAGAGGGAGATAAGGGGGGAGGATTAAAAAACAAGGGGGATGTAGCGAAAAAGAAGGGGAGGCCGACAAATTTAGAAAGGCTGACTAGGGAAAGAACAAGAAGCATGAATAGCATAGAAGAAATGTTGATAAGGGGAAAAAGGAAGGAACGAGAGCAGGATGAGGAGGGGATGGAGATAATGGAAGAGGAGGAGATACTTAAAAGAAGCAGGATAGGAAAGGGGTCTCCGGAAACGAATGAGTGTAGAGGGGGCAATTTGGGTAAAATATTAGAGGAATTAGGAAAGCTGGGAAAGAAAATGGATGAAGGAAAGGAGGAGTTGAAGAAACAGATAGCAGATCTAAAAAATAGGTGGGAGGAGGAAAGGAGAGAAATGAGGGATAGGATAGAGTTGATGGAAAAAAGAATAGAAGACTTAGAAGAGAAATTGGAGAAGGAGGGGGATAAAAGGAGGGAAACTTTAAAAGAAGAGGGGAGAAAGGAAGGAAAGGAGGGGGCAGGGGGGATAACGAGAAGAATGAGAGAGGTCGAAGTAAGGTTAGACAAAAGGGAGAGGGAATCAAGGAGAAATAATATAATAGTCAAAGGAATTAAGATAGGAGAGGGAAAGGTGGAAGAGACAATAAAGGAGCTTTGGGGGGAAATGGGTATAGAAGAGAGCCTAAGAGAGGTAAGGAGAGTAGGGGGGGTAGACAGAGAGGGGAGAGGGATGATGTTAGTAAAGTTAGGAAGCTTGGAGAGCAAGAGGAGAGTGATGGAGGCAAAGAAGAGACTAAAAGGTAGAAGGGAGAGGATAGATGACGATTTAACGAGAGAGGAGAGAAGAGCGAGATGGAAAATAGAAAGGGAAGCAGATAAAGAGAGGGAAAAAGGGAAGAGAGTTAATGTAGGATATATGAGGATGTGGGTAGATGGGAAAGTAAAGATATGGGATGAGATAGGAGAAATGTGGTTTGGAGATAAGGTAAACGAGTAAGGAGAGGCAGTATGAGGGGAGGAAAAGGGGAAGGAGGAGAGGGGAAGGAGAGAAGGGGAGGGGAGATGGAACGAGGAGGGGGGGAATACAAAGTAGGATTTTGGAACGTAGCAGGGTTGGGGAATAAGGACAAAGACTTCTGGGAAGGCTTGAAGGATTGGGATGTAATAGTAATGAGTGAGACGTGGGTGGATAAGGGGGGATGGGTGAAAGTGAAGGAAAAGTTACCGAAGGGTTATGCGTGGGAGGCACAGTGGGCGGGTAGAGATAAATTAAAAGGGAGGGCAAAAGGGGGGATGGTGATAGGAATAAGAAAAGAGATAAAGATAGATAGAAGTGAGCAGGGGGGGGAGATAGAGGGGGTGTTGGTAAAGAAAATATGTCTAGGAGATGATTGGTGGAGGGTGATAGGAGTTTATGTAAATAAAGACCTAGAAGCTAAAATGGAGTCGTTGAAAGGGTGGATGGAAGGGAGAGAGGAGGGAGTGAGGATGATTATAGGAGGAGATTTCAATGTAAGAACGGGTAGAGAGGGGGGAAGATATATGGAAGGTGAGGGGAAGAGAGAATCGAGAGATGTTACGGTAAATAGTGAAGGGAAGAAGTTCTGTAGGTTCATAGGAGAGATGGGATACGCGATTATAAATGGGGATGTGAAGGGGGATGAGAGAGGGGAATGGACGCATGTGGGATGGAAGGGAGGATCGGTAATTGATTACGTGATCGGGGACGAGGAAATGAGAGAAAGGCTGATTAAAATGGAGGTGGAGGATAAAATAGATTCGGATCATCAGCCAGTGTCGGTGTGGTTAAAAGGAAGGAAGGAAAAGAGGAGGAACAGAGAAGAAAAAGATAGAGGGAGAGAGAAAGTAGTGTGGTCGGAGGAAGGGAGGAAAAGATTTGCGGAGAAGTATGGGGTTATAAATTCGGGGGACATAGAGGTGGAGGAAGAATGGGGAAGGATGAAAAGGAAGATAGAAGAGGCTATGGAGAACATGGTAAAGAAAAGGGTTGGGGGGGGGAGGAAGGGATGGTGGGATGAGGAGTGTAGAGAGGGGAAGAGGAGAGTGAGAAGGGAACTAAGGAGGTGGAAAAGAAAGGGAGGGGATGGGGAGGAGTTCAGGAGGGAAAAAGGGAAATACAAGAGACTATGTGAGGAAAAGAAGGATAAGGAGAGAGAAGAGTGGGAGAAGGAGGTAGCGAGGGCGAGGTCGGAGGGGCAGGTATGGAAGATAGTAAATAAGGAGCGGAAAAAGAGAGGGAGGGTGGATGAGTCAATAGAAATAGAAGAATGGGACGGCTACTTTAGAAAGTTGTTGGGAGGGGTGGAAGAGAGGGTAAGGATGGAATGGGTAGGAGAGAGGGTGGAGGATGAGGAGGAGGAAATAGGTAGGGAAGAGATAAGGAGAGTAGTGAAAGGTTTGAAGGTGGGGAAGGCATCGGGAGAAGATGGGATACCGAATGAGGTGTGGAAATATGGAGGGGAGGAGTTGGAGATTAGTTTGTGGAAATTATGTAATAGGGTATGGAAAGGAGAGGGTTGGCCAGAAGGGTGGAAGGAAGGAATAGTAGTACCTATAGTGAAAAAGGGGGAAGGAGTAAAAGTAGAGGAGTACAGAGGAGTAACGTTATTGCAAACGGCGTATAAGGTGTACACGGCAGTATTGGCAGAAAGGTTAAGGATAGAGTTAGAAGAGAAAAGTATTTTACCGCCGAGTCAAGCGGGGTTCAGAAGGGGATGGGGTACAGTGGATAATGTGTACGTCCTGAACTATTTGATGAACAGGCAATTAGAGAAGAGGGGGGGGAAATTAATCTTATTATTTGTAGACATGAAGGCGGCTTTTGATTCGGTAGACAGAGAAGTTTTGGTGACAGCAATGAGAAAGAGAGGAGTAAGAGAGGGGCTAGTCAAGAGATGTGGAGAGGTGCTAAAAGAGACAGGAAGTAGGGTGAAGGTAGGAAAAACGGAAGGGAGAAAGTTTTGGACAGAAAGGGGTGTAAGACAGGGGTGCCCGTTAAGTCCGTGCCTGTTTACCTTGCTTTTGGCGGATATAGATGAAAAATTTGAGAAAGGAGGATGGGGGGGAATTGAATTGGGGGGAAAGAAAATATATTCGCTGGCATATGCAGATGATGTGGTGCTAATAGCGAAGGATGAAGAGGGAATGAAAGGGATGATGGGTAAATTGGAGAGTTATCTGGATGGGAAGAAGTTGGAAGTAAATACGGAGAAAACAAAGATTATGAGATGTAAAAGAGGTGGGGGGAGAAGGAAAAAGATAAACTGGAGATGGAAAGGAAAGAAGTTAGAGGAGGTAAATAGGTTTAAATACCTGGGGTACACGTTGCTGGCAAATGGAAAACAGGATGGGCATGTAGAAGAAAGAGTAAAAAAAGGTTCGGCTATTTTAGGACAGATCTGGGGAATAGGGAAAAGGAGGTTTGGAAGAGACTGGGGGAGAAGGCTATGGTTATTTGATAGGTTGGTGTGGTCGGTGGTAAGTTACGGTGTAGAGATTTGGGGATGGAAGAGGAGAATAGGGGTAGAAAGATTGCAGGAGAGATACTTGAGATGGATGTTAGGAGTAGAGAGAAGTGTACCAGGATATATGATAAGAGAAGAATTGCAAAGGGATAGATTGGAGGGAAGAGCGGGAATGAGAGCATGGGGTTACGAAAAGAAGTTAGAAGAGGGAGGAGGGGGAGAGCTGGCAAGGAGATGTTGGATGGAGATAAAGAAGAAAGCGAGGGAGGGCAAGGCGAAGTCGGGGTGGGAAGTAGAAAGGATAAATTTCTATAAAGAGAGGGGATGGGAGATGGAGGAGGTGGAGAGGCTAAGGGAGAGAGGGAAGCTAAGAGGAGAGGAGTTGGTAAGGAGAGAGAGGGAAAAACAAAGAAAGGAAAGATGGGAGGGAATCAAGGATTCAAAATACAATGGGTGGTATTGGAGAGTAAAAGGGGAGGGGATTCCGGAATATTTAAAAAGGAATTGGGAGGAGAAAAGATGGCAAAGGATGGCAAGGTATAGGTTAGGGGGAGTAATGAGGGGGGGGAGATATTGGGAGGAGGAGGAGAGGAGGACATGTAGGTTATGCGGATGGGGGGAGGAGACGTGGGAGCATGTTTGGGAAGAGTGTATAGACTGGGGGGTACAAAAAAGCTGGCAGGAGATGGTGGAGGAATTATTAGGGGAGGAGGGGGAGGGAGAGTGGTGGATGGAGAGGTTAGATAGACTAAGAGAGGACAGGAGGATAGAAGAGGAGGGAGGGGAGAGGGGAGGGGGAGAAAAGAAGGTAGAGCGCGTGTGGATGAATGAATGTAAAGGAAATAGAATGGAAGAAATGTACAGCGGAAGCGGAGGTCCAAGTGTGAATGGCTGTGGAGGTATGAATGCTCTTTCTCTCTCTCAAGCGAGTGTGAATGTGAATGCGAGTAGAGCGGCGGATAATAGTTTAAGAGAGGCGAAGAATTATTGTGAGCGGAGCGGAGGTCCGCTTGTACCCCGCAAGGGATAGCAATAAATATTATTATTAATATAATATTATATATATATATATATATATATATATATATATATAAATACATATATATAAATCTGAGAAAATAATTTGAAATTTTAAAATTTATTTTTTACAGAATAATAATGAATTGGTTTACCTTCTATTAGTCGACTTTTTATTTATTGTTTATTTTTTACTGTAATTTTAATTGTACATAAAAGATAACAAGTAAGAGAAAATTTAAAGAACAATTAAAAAATAATAAATTAAAATACCAAAAATAAAAAATACAATTGTGATCAGGATTTTATTCTTTAATTATAAATAATTAAATATTAAGCAAGAAGTGTCTAAACCACGTAAATTAAACAATTTAGATAAATAGAAAAGCAATTTACATAATTAGAAAAACAAGGCCGCTACTAAAATTTAGTTAGTCTTGATATTGCAATTCTGAATATTTAATATTTACATTAAAAGTACCTTAAATACATAAACATTTTTATAGCTTTATAAAATTGTTTTATAAAAAACAAAGTTTTGTTAATAATTTTATTATTCTTAATTTTTATTTTACTTTATCATCGAAAATAATTTCATAAATCTTACATATGTTGCCAAACATTTAATATATAATACTTGTATATAATACTTTCTAAATTATTTGAAAGTGTTAGAGAAAATTAATTCTTAATAATAATCTTTTTCTATAATATATAATACTTGTAGCATTATAATATCTACATAATTATATCTTCAATATAGATAAATTATTACTATCGAAGATATAATTTTGTAGATTTATAACGCTACAAATATTATATATTATAAAAAAAGATTATTATTAAGAATTAATTTTCTTTGACACTTTCAAATAATTTAGAAAGTTCTTTTTACGACATTGTTATTCGAAAAAATCTTTTATCACTCGTGTTATGTTATTTATTCTACAAAATAACTGATAATTATAAATCTTGTTCAGGTATTTTCCAAGTAAATTTATTTCAATTGCAAAATAGAATTTATCAGAAAATTTCACCATTAAATTTTAATTACGAATACGAATGCAAAATGAATACCAACGCGTCGATTTTACGTCTAATAACACGTCTCTATTTATAGACTTTGCGCATTGAACCGTAACATGGCGAAACTGAAACTAGTTTAAAGTTAATTTCCAATAAAATCTGGTCTCTTAAAATCTAGTGCGAAAATACTTTCTAACATACTCATAATATTTAAAAAATAAGAATAATCCATAAACTTTCTAGAGCTTTATAATCGCGTCGTTTATTGCCCAATATCTTTTTATTTATTTATAAATAGCGTCGGTATTTTTTCTCAGAATGTTTTTGCACCGAAGTTTGATTAAACTTTAAATATTTGTCTCTCTCTTATAATTTATTTAACGTATACAGAAAGAAAGAACATTTTTGTTTTGAGAATATCTCTTTTCAAAATGTTAAACATAGAAAAAAGATTATATAGCACACATTATACAGATATAATTTAAACAAAATTTGTATAATATTAATACATTACTTCTAACCGACCGTAATATGTTAAACATGTCAATGAGTTGTAAATTGCCTATAATCATATGCCTCGAGAGATCCGGGTTCAAATCCCGGCTAAAGTATTATTTTTCGCAATAAATTAATTTACAATTTTTCGGAGAAGATAGGAAGGAGGGATTTTAAAATACTCTCGAGCATTGAAATTTAACTTATTAACTGTCTTAAGTCTGACGAATTCTGTTGGCGCGCAGTTTAAAATAAAAGCTAAAGAAAATTAAATTTAATACAGGAAGAATCATATCCATCACTAAAATCCGATGTTCAACCGTTATAGGCAAAAATTTGTATAATTTTGTAAAAAAAAATATTTTTATTATTCAATAATAATTTTCATGAATTGAAAAGAAAAAATAGAAAAATATGATAGAAAATGGCAATGTCTTTAAATAAAGAATTGAAAATTTTTAATAATATTATCAAATTAATTATGAGGTTAATTTAACATCAAATACGAAAAAAATTCATTTTTAGTACGTAGAGCTGTTACTTGATGACAATATTTGCTTTTAGTACACAAAATCTACGATATATATGTATATTAAAATAAAACCTCCAGGGATAACATATGCAAACAATATCGTGCAATTCAAACTAAGATTAAAAGTCTAAAAAAAATTAGTTTTAATAACTTCTTATAACTGAAAATTCAGATATAAGTCAAAAAAGAGCAATCCAAAAACATTTTGTTTACATTCTCTTTACAAAATTCAGTTCATATAACAATATTAATACGTGTACTTTAATTTCGGAAAAGAATTTCCGAATCTATAAAAAAAATATTAAATTGTGTTAATGATATGCACAAATGACTTTACATTATCGATCCCGATCAAGGCAGCGATCATGTAATTTTTTCCTTAAGGCGAAAACGTCAAAAGTGAAATGTTTCATGTAACTATCTCTTTCTATTGGTGTTGAATAAAGAGACAGTAACTTGAAACTTTTCACTTTTCACGTTTTCGCCTAAGGGAAAAATTACATGATCGATACCCAAGTTTGTCGAGTATTTCCATAATCTATTCCGATCTCCGGGATATTATTCATTTGTACATATAAGCTACACAACTTGTATACAGGGTGTTCTGCACAAGGTATGAAAGACTTCATGGAAAGATAGACGAGATCAAAATAAACATAAAAGTCCACCATAGTTTTTGGATATCTCCAATGATAGCGAAGATATTAATTTTTCAAATTGTATATACAAATGAGAGCGCACTGAGGAAAGCCAATGCTTGACACAATGGGTCGTGCTATAGCTCGAGCGGCTCAGCTCTTTCCTCGGAGCGCTCTCATTCGTACTTCTTGAAAAATTAATATTTCGGCTATTATTGGAGATATCCAAAAACTATAGTAGACTTTTATGTTCACTTTGATCCCGTCTATCTTTCCACAAAGTCTTTTATTTTTTATGCGGGACACCCTGTATAAAGAAAATATTTTTATAAGCAATTATAACTTAATTTTTTTTAATTTTTGGTGTTGAATTAATTGTCTCTGGCTTTATTTGTGTATGTAAGGTAAGTTGGGGCAAGTGCGGCCTCGATGTAAGTACACCATCGGCTTGTATAACGTTGCAAGGACAATGATATATACTGCGTTTTAGCCGTATGTTGAGTAGTTGCAATCGTGCAAATTTTCACCGTTAAAGCGCTCGCCATTGTCAATCAGTAACCTCAGTAGGGAGAGGTTCAATGGCGCACAGTACAATTGGACACGTTGCAATTGCCCACCGTGCTATTAGACACGAAACATTGCGCACAATTCAATTGGACACAGTTTGATTGGACACCGTTCGATTGGACACAGTTTGATTGGACACCGTTCGATTGGACACCGTTCGATTGGACAGAGTTCGATTGGACACAGTTTGATTGGACACAGTTCGATTGGACACAATTCGATTGCACACCGTTCGATTGTGCACCGTTCGATTGTGCACCGTTCAGTGGCACACCGTTTAATTGCACACTGTTCAATTGCACACCGTTCAATCAAACGCATATTAAATATTTATACATTATGGCTGCGTTTGCAATGTGTACATAGATTAGCGACTTGGACGAGGTGGGTGCGGGAGAGGTGGCCGAAGGCCCCCCTTGCACCCCCCGTGTGTGTGTGTGTGTGTGTGTGTGTGTGTGTGTGTGTGTGTGTGTGTGTGTGTGTGTGTGTGTGTGTGTAAAGCATTCACCGCACCACATGAGTTTGCGACTTAAATGGTGTGCAATTGAACGATGCGCAATTGAACGGTGCGCAATTGAACGGTGTGCAACTGAACGGTGCGCCACTGAACGGTGCGCCACTGAATGGTGCGCAATCGAACTGTGTCCAATCGAACTGTGTTCAATTGAACTGTGTTCAATCGAACGGTGTCCAATCGAACGGTATCCAATCGAACTGTATCCAAACGAACTGTGCGCAATTGAACGGTGTGCAACGTTTCGTGTCTAATAGCACAGTAGGCAATTGCAACGTGTCCAATTGTACTGTGCGCCAATGAAGGCCTCTCCTCGTCAGCAGTTTTGAGGACAACTGTCCAGAAAGGTCAGTGAGAAATGTTAAGGAAGTATTCTGGTGAAACCCCAAACTGCAGGAACTCAGAGGTGCTACGTCGTGCCTGGAACAAGACCAGGAACACGGGCCGCCGGGCTGACTGAGACCTTCACCTGTAATAAGGACTAAAAAGAAGAGCTGGAGGAGATTCTGCGAGTCGGTGGAGGGCATACCCAAAACCGCTAGGCTCGGTAGGATCTTGGCCAGAGATCGGGACGCGGTTCTGGAAGCCATTCGGCTCGACGACGGGACAATGGAGTCTGGAGAGCAATGCCTAAACCACCTGCTGGAGTCGAACTTTCTGGGCTTCCGTGGAGGTCCACAGGAAGACGTCCATCTCGGGAAACCTCGAATCTACATAGAGTACGAAGAAAAAATTGGTCTCTTACGGCAGAAATTGTTGGGCCTAACAAGGTCAAATGGGTCGTAAGAGATTTCAAGCCCTTCAAGTCGGCTGGGCCGCCCGGGTCTTTCCGGCCCTTCTCCAAGAAGGAGAGCTGGAGCAGATCACCGGGCCGCTTACGCGGACGCTAAGGGCTTGGTTGGCACTGGGCTATACACCTAGGGCTTGGAGGCAGGCGAGAGTTGTGTTCATCCCCAAAGCGGGAAGAACGGGTTACAGCTTTGCCAAGGATTTTCGTGCAATCAGTCTGACGTTTTTTCTTCTCAACACGTTGGAAAGGCTGGTGGATGTCTACATACGCGACGTGGTTCTACTGCAATACCCGCTGCATGTGAATCAGCACGCGTATTATACGGGATATTCTACAGAATCGGCGCTTCACTCCGCTGTATCGTTTATCAAGGAGCAATTGGAGAAGAAGAGCTACGTAGTTGGCACCTTTCTAGACATAGAAGTAGCTTTCAACAACACACCGCACGAGGTGGTGTGTGAGGAAGCTACTTGCAGGTGCGTGCCGGAAAGAATCGTGGATTGGATCAGAGGCATGCTCGGACGGCAGGTAACGGGAGGCTGCTCGCAGGGGGGAGTTCTCTCTCCACTCTTGTGGTGTTTGGTGGCAAACAGACTGCTCAGGATGTTAAACGAAAGGAGCTTCTTTACATTGGGATATGCAGATCTGGCTATCCTGATACGAGGCCCCTTTTTGGAGACTCTCCTGGAGCTCACGCAGAGGGCCTTGGAGGTGATTGAGAAGCGGCAAGACCGGTTTGTCGGTGAATTCACTAAAGACCGAGCTCGTAATCTTCACTCGCAAGTACAAGGTAGGCTCGGTGGAGGGGCCGGTCTTTGGGGAAACGAGATTAGTTCCAACCGGGTCGACTAAATATGTGGGAATGATCTCAGATAGGAAGCTGACATGGAAAGAACATCTCGAGTACCGCTGTAAAAGTGTGTACTGTTACTTCTGGATATGCAGGACATTCAGGCAGACTTAGCGTCTCAAACCGAAAATGATCCACTGGATCTACACAGCGATACTCAAACCTAAACTGCTTTACGCGTCTGTAGTGACTAAGGATGTTGAGAAAGACCGCTAAGTCAACACTGGAGCATGTCAGAGCTTTAGTCTTAAGAGGGGCTCTGGGAGCCATGCGGTCCACGCCGGTGGCGGCGATGGGGATGCTGCTTAGCGTCGAGCCTTTCGATCGAGTGGTAGTGGCGGCTGCGGCAAAGGTAGCCAACCGCTTAAGATGTGAATTGAGGTGGAAGGCAGGAGCCTTCCACACGAGATTTCCTGAAGAAATTCTATCGGGCATCATTTTTACAATGAGACAGGATAGGAAGCCTATACTGTGATAATCAAAATTCATGATATTAAAAAAATACCGTATTTATTCGCTAAAATACCTTAAAATGCAGTGCAAATTTCAAACTCGCATGCAATCAACAAAAAACATTGTATCGACATGTCTTTTCTTTTTAAATTGCTTAAAAAAGAATGAACTTTAAGAATCTGAATTAATATTAGCAAGATTTTAACGAAAAACTTGTGCAAAATGATAACAAACTTTTACTTTTTTTAATTAAAAAACACATGTTTGGTTTTCATGCGATACAAAAGGTTCGCAATTAACAAATTAAACTTTCGCGTAGGGATTCTCAAAGTAGAGTCTTTGCCCTTTAATTTAAAAAAAAGTACATGTAATTTGGATGATTTTTTGCAAAGTTGCATCACTTTGAAGATTGCCTAAAATCGGTCAAAAATTTTGTTTCGTTTTTTTTGCACCAGTGTATAAAATATTATATTAATTATTAATAATATTGTTTATTGAGTAAGGCCCGATTGCGCACATAAGCAATTGGACACAGTAGTATTTCCCGATTGGACATAGACCCAATTGGACACGGACCCGATTGCGCACCAACCCGTTTGCACACGGACCCGATTGCACACGAACCCGATTGCGCACCGACCCGATTTCACACGACCCGTTTGCACACGGACCCGATTGCACACGGACCTGATTGCGCACCGACCCCTTTGCACACGGACCCGATTGTGCACCGACCCGATTGGACACGGATCCGATTGCACACGGACCCGATTGCACACCGACCCGTTTGCGCACCGACCCGTTTGCACACAGACCCGCTTGCACACGATACGATTTCGCATCGCAGAATAATGCAAAAACAATTTAGATAGCACAGAAATTTTTATAAATATTTTACGAATTTATTTTTAAAAAACATTTTTTTAAAATTATATAATTGTTTTTCATAAATTATTTAGAAATAATACAAAAATCATTATTAACAATATATAAAATATATTTTTAAAATGTACTGAAAAATATTTATGGTATATGAACACAAAATATTTTTTATATTGTTGGATTATAATAGCATAAATATTTGTTTTTAATATTTTCATAAATATTTGTCATAATTTTTTATACTTGGCAAACTCAGACATAATAATACGTACAAAATATTTATTATATATTTCTTTTTTATACATATTTTATAGTCGCAAATCCATGTGGTGCAGAAAATGCTTTGTGCACACACACACACACACACACACACACACACACACACACACACACACACACACACACACACACACACACACACACACAGGGGAGGGTTGCAAAGGGGGGCTTTGCCCCCCTTCCGCACCCACCTCGTCCAAGTCGCTAACGCATGTACTATCTGCAATGCGGAATCGTATCGTGTGCAATTGGGTCCGTATGCAAACGGGTCGGTGTGCAATTGGGTCCGTGTGCAAACGGGTCGGTGTGCAATCGGGTCCGTGTGCAATCGGGTCCGTGTCCAATCGGGTGCGTGTCCAATCGGGTCTGTGTCCAATCGAGTCCGTGTCCAATCGAGTCCGTGTCCAATCGGGAAAAACTACTGTGTCCAATCGCTTATGTGCGCAATCGGGACAGTCCCTTGTTTATTAGTCAATCTTTAAATAATGATTAATAGTTTTTGGAAGTTTCTGTTTATACGTATATGTGTTATGTTTTGATTACGTTTATATAAATTAAGAAATAAAAATTTAAAATCAAAAATATTATGTTTGTTCACCAAGAAGCAGGATTAAATTATGATGTCATAATAACGTCACGGATTGACGGCGAGAAATAGGACCAAAATATTACATCATAAAGACATCATTGAATAACGTCATTACACAGTCATTTAAATGTCATGGTCGTATTTCGGTCAGACGTCATTCGTATCAATATGACCAAAATTTGACTTCAAAATGATTCGTGTTTGCTACCTGGGTATATTAAATTCAAAGAAACAGTTCTCTTTGTGTACTAACAGTAATTTTGAAACAGCCCAAATGTAATAAAACTAACGTACTTTGTTTTACCTTAACAACATTAAAAATTATACTTTATTATTTCTGCAATTATAAACTAAATAAATAATTATCATTAATAACACAGGCACACAAAAAAAAGAGTGGTTGGTCCGGCAGACTAGACCAGTCAATCCTTATGTATTTTGACCCGCTAAAACCGAATCCAATGTCAGAATTGTAAAGTTAGCTCGCATTTCCTAACCTAAAAAACATTTTTTTTTTAATGTTGGTACGGCAGACCAGT
This sequence comes from Monomorium pharaonis, assembly GCF_013373865.1. Classification (NCBI taxonomy): domain Eukaryota; kingdom Metazoa; phylum Arthropoda; class Insecta; order Hymenoptera; family Formicidae; genus Monomorium; species Monomorium pharaonis. The sequence goes on from NC_050476.1 coordinate 8,901,525, forward strand.
CTAGTCTATCCTTATGTATTTTGACTTGCTGAATCCAAATCCAAGGTCAAAATTGCTGAATTGGCTCATTTTTTCCTAACCTCAAAAAAAATTTGTCTTATAATGTTAGTCTGGCGGACCAGAATAGTCTACCTTTATGTATTTTGACCTGCTGAATCCAAATTCAAGGTCAGAGTTGCAGCATTTGCTCATTTTTTCCTAATCTCAAAAAAATTTTTTTAATTTTGGTCCGGCGGACCAGATTAGTCTATTTTTCTAAGGTTTTATGATAGAAGTACTATAAGCAACCTTGAAATTCAATGTATGTCATTTCGCCGAAGTATAAACAACTTTGTTATTCATAGTGTTAAATATGAAGACTAGAACCAGGAGACCAAACTAAGCCTGATTTCACCTCCAAAAGTGAGGCGAAAATCTGTTAGAAATGTAGTACCAAATGGTGGCGTTGGCGACAGTGGTTTACCGGAAACAATATGGAGTATAACGACAAGCATTTGACAATAAATGTAAATTTGTAACAAAAATCTTAGCAATTTTACATTTAGAGTACTTATCTCAGTTTTCTTATACCAATACAACAACTGCGTACAGCCTAGCACCACTAGCACGGTTGACTACGATAAACATAGACGAGACGATTGTATCTAGAGTTGGAATATATTCCGGTTTATCCCGGTGTACCAGCATCGTCAGCGCCACCATTTGGTACTACATTTCTTTAACAGATTTTCGCCTCACTCAAAACCACAGAGATTGGTTTCCTGGTTCTAGTCTTCATAGTGTTAAACATGTTAAATTTTATGCCAAAAAAATGGTATTTCCGGCGAATTTTACTTCACTACTTTATTTTAAAAAAATCTGCAGCTGAAACATACAGAATTCTTGTTGAGACTTACGGCAACCATGCTCTGTCGAAAAAAACATGCAGAGATTGGTTTGGACGCTTTAAAAATAATGATTTTGATATTGAAGATAAAAAACGCTCGGGCGCACCGAAAAAGTTTGAAGACAAAGAATTAAAGGCATTATTTTATAAAAACTGATGTCAGAGCTAGCTGAACTTGCAGAATCATTAGGAGTTAATCACATAACAGTTTCAAAACGTTTGAAAGCATTAGAAATGATTCAAAATTAAACAAGATCATCGGGTGCCGTACCAGTTGAAGCCGAGAGACGTCGAATGGCGTCTTTTCACGTGTGAACAGCTGCTTCAACGGCAGATAAAGAAAGAATTCTTGCATCATATCGTGACTAGCAATGAAAAGCGGATACACTACAATAACCCTAAACGTAGAAAATCTTGGTGTAAGTCCGGCCATGCATCAACATCGTCGACAAAGCCGAATATCTATGGTTCCAAGCTTCTGCTCTGCATTTGGTGGGATCAGCTGGGTGTAATTTATGATGAGCTGCTCAAACCAAAGAAATCATTACGGGAGATTACTACCGACTACAATTGATGCGTTTGAGCCGGGCATTAAAAGAAAAACGGCCGCTATACAAGCAGAGACACGACGAAGTAATTTTGCAGCATGACAACGCTCGGTCACATGTTGCAAAACCGGTAAAAACTTACTTCGAAACGCTTAAATGGAAAGTCCTACCCCACCCGCCGTATTCACCGGACATTGCGCCTTCCGACTACCATCTGTTCCGATCGATGGCACATGGCCTGGCTGAGCAGCACTTCCATTCTTATGAAGATGCCAAAAAATGGGTCGACTATTGGATAGCTTCAAAAGACGTGTCGTTTTTCCGACGTGGAATTCAAATGCTGCCAGAAGGAAAAAGTAGTGGCTAGCGATGGACAATGCTTTCAGTGGCAGGTTTTCTACAGATTTTTTTTAATAACGTATTAATTTTCACGAAAAAACAGCGTGAACTTATTCATCAACATCTTAATATCAATACGTCGTAAAATGATCAATTAACTGACGCTATTAATTAGTCAACAATATGACGTCGGAAATACGTTGTAGGATGGATAAATGACTGACGTGATCAATAGGTCAAAAAATGACATTACTATTACGTCTTAATTTGATAACATGACGTTCACGACCTCAAATGACGAATTATTGACATCCAGTGGACGACACCTTGCTACCTACGATTAGTCTTTACATACTTAAAATTTTTTAAATCACTTTAGATTAACGTTTTACATACTTTAGATTACCTAAAATTTTCTTTAGTTCAAACTTAGATTTATAAGGTTACTTTTAAAAACTTTAACTTCATTTAAAGTAAGTGTTCGTAAGGATTGATACTGTTTTCTTCTGTAGGAATTCGAGCACCATCCGGATCAATCATCGGGACAGATTTGCCATTAGCTCGAGCTGTCAGTTACACGATGTTTCCGAACAGTGATGTCGATGATGTAATGTGGACTCTGGTAGCAATGCAATATGGACAAGTCGTGGCGCATGATATAGGTTTAATTGACGGCACGACTAAATCGAGTGCGTTTTATACTTTTTATTGTATAACTTTTTATTGTATGTATAAAAGTTGTGTGTCACTCGTCAATAATGATGAGTGACAATTTCGATTTTTCGTAAAATTCAACAAAACTTAGTTTTTCTTCATCGAGGAAGTAATTATTTTCTCACAGTTTTAGAGGCACACAATTTTTTTTATCACATTGTAATATTGCGATATAATTTTGAGAAATTAGAATTAAAATTTCAAAACCGCTTTTTATATATTTTAGTATATAATAATAATAATGTGCAACGTGTTGGAAAAACTTTTGTAATTTTATATTGTTTTAAATTTTATCTTTTAAAAGGAATTTGTAGTGTCAATTATGATAAAAGATTACGATGAACCTAAATATTTTTTAATTACATTATTTAAATTTTAAGATTTTTGAGAGATTGCAGAATATTAATTTAATAATTAATAATATATTTAAAAAGGAGAGATTTACATATCCTTAATAGTTTCTATATATATAATAAGAATTATGACTTTGACACAACAATATGTCCTATATATTACAAATATCTTTTTATCATAGTCGATATAACTTTCAAAAATTAAAAAGCTTAAAAACATTTAATTATAAATACAAAATTTTTCTAAAACACATTACATAATTATAAAATGCGAAAAATACATTAAAAAATATTTCTTTGTAACTTTTTTGTTACAAGATGATCATATTTAGTGCTTAAAAGGACACAAGAAATGATTACTTTCTTTTCTATAAATTTCTTTTCTTGGACAATGTGGCGGCACGCCACAGCCCGACGCGCGTGCGCGCGCGCACGCAGCGTCCGCGGCCAGGTCAGCGGCCCCGGCAACCACGAGTAGTGCGCGCGGCCGCCACTAAGCGAAAGCGCGGCGCCTTAAACTCGGGAGTAAGATAACAACTTATGGTTTACATAAGGAGACCACCCACGACGAAGGATCAAGCTAAGCTTTCTACGTATAGTGAGCTTGAGAGGGCCTATACCGAGTAACTTCCTTTTTGTTAAAAAGTACCTCCGGGCCTCGGCGTCCTGACATTCGGTACGAGTGAGCTCCGGTACTTTTCACAATCTCCTCCTGGAGACATAACTGGGGCATTCTGCACCGCTGCCGCCTACTTGGCCGCCGTGGTCTACGGACCCCGCCTTCGGACCCCTCTGGGTGCCGCCTAATTCTTCCACGACTGGGTCTAACTACCCGGGAGGCAGAGAGGCTTACGGCAGACGACTGAGGCTTACGACAACCAGTACAAACCATCTTCCAAGACTGAGGCAGACGACAACCAGTACGAACCATCTTCCGAGACTGAGGCAGACGACAACCAGAACGAACCATCTTCCGGGGCTACCTCAAGATTACATTAAATAAACACTGACACTTTTACAGTTGTATCAAAGTGATTAAATATATTCAGACACGTATTGTTATATTTTAAGGGGCCTTCTAATTAATCAAGACTTAACCACAACATACTCCCATAAAACTGGTGACCCCGATGTGATCTCTGAGGATATCAACCATGCCGGATTCATTGAACGACACGATAATCGAGTTGGTAGCCCCCGAAGTCGAGCGCGCAAACATTCATCGAATGGCTTTGAAGATGCCACCCTTTTGGGCCGACAAGCCGGAACTCTAGTTCGCACAGATTGAGAGCCAGTTCACACTCAGCGGAATCACACAGGATGCCACCCGCTACGCCTACGTCGTGTCGCACATAGAAACAAGACACGCCAAAAAAATCCGAGACCTCGTCACTAGATCTCCAGCGGATCATAAGTACGAGAGCGTGAAGAGGGCATTAATCCAGCGCCTATCTAAGAGCAGCAAATTCGCCAACTCCTGGAGCATGAAGAAATTGATGACAGAAAACCGTCACAATTCCCGCGGCATCTGCAGTCGCTCGCCAAGAACGCCATACCCGAGCAACTCATACGGACATTGTGGATGGGCAGACTTCCCTCACAGCTACAAGCCATCCTGGCAACTCGCACGGCCGACGACCTAGAGGAAGTCGCAGCACAGGCCGACCGAGTCTTCGAAATTACGGGAAGATCAGGAGCGGTCGCAAGTCTTCAACCCGCCACCGCAACACCGTCTACTTTGATCTAGATCAAAGAACTGGCCCAGCAAGTAGCCAGCTTGAACGATCGTTTTTCACGCAATGCCAATAAAACTAAGCAGCGTGAGAGATCGCAGAGCCGTCACAGGAAGAAGCAAGAAGACAGCAACATCTGTTACTACCACAGGCGATTCAAGGGGAAGACCAAGAAGTGCACATCACCATGCGAATTCAAGAAGCAGGAAGAGGAAAATTAAGAGGGCAGCCGATAATAGCGGCCTACGGCCCCAGCCCGCAACCACGCCGCCTATTTGTCACCGATCGCAATACTAAGTTGCAGTATCTCATCAACACCGGTTCAGATGTTAGCGTCTATCCACGCACTATGGTCAGAGAACGACGAGAACTGTATGCGGCAAACGGATCCCCCCAATACCGACATACGGAGACCTCACAATCCAGCCAAACTTAGGGCTGCGATGAGACTTCACATGGCGATTCATAGTAGCAGACGTAACTAGACCAATCATCGGTTCCGACTTCTTGGCCCACTACCACGTTCTCCCGGACGTAAAAAGCGGGCAACTGATAGACGCGAAAACGGGAATCAAGGTAAACGGAACCACACGAAAATACGAACTACGATCAATCAAGGCGATAATAGGGAACTCACCTTATCATCAGTTGCTGGAGAAGTTCCCCGGCATAACTCGGACTACGAGAACATACCGCCAGAAGCAGGTGCACAATACTACGCACCACATAAAAATTACATCGGGACCCCCAGAAGCTTGCAGACCGCAAAGATTAGCACCGGACAAACTAAAAATTGCTAAAGCCGAATTCGACCTTCTACTTAAAGAAGAGATTATACAGCCTTCAAAAAATCCGTGAGCATCGCTGTTACACATGGCTCCAAAAAGAGATAACGCATGGAGACCCTGCGGCGATTATAGGAAACTCAACGCGCGAATGGTACCGGATCAATATCCCATTCCGCACATCGAAGATTTCACGCACTCACTGGAAGGAAAGAAAATCTTCTCTACACTAGATTTGGTCCGGGCATATAACCAGATCCCAGTGCACTCTCAAGATGTACCAAAAACGGCTATTACAACTCCGTTCGGATTGTACTAATTCCTATACATGCCTTTTGGACTACGCAATGCAGCCCAAACGTTCCAACGCTTCATCAACGAAGTCACACACGGGACACTTATGCCCAGTCTACAATGAGTCGTTGGTCGTTGGTCGTAAGAAATTTAACCAATCACAGTTGATCTTAGAGAAGAATAACCGAACATAATTGGTTAAATTTCTTACGACCAACGACCAACGACTCATTGTAGACTGGGCATTAGACTTCTGTTACGTCTACATCGACGACATCCTGGTAGCATCCAGCTCTGAAGAAAGACCTTAAACATCTAGAGGAACTGTTTAGCCGTCTCGACAACTACGGCATACAGTTAAACCCAGCAAAATGTGTGTTCGGAGCCAACAAAATCAAGTTCCTGGGATACTCCGTTTCGGCACAAGGAACTCAGCTACTACCAGAGAAGTGCAGAGGGGTGCAGGCAATCCAAGACTACAAAAAACCGGAAACCATAAAGCAGCTGAGACAATTCCTGGGCACGCTAAACTTCTACAGGCGATTCATCCCAAGAACAGCACAAGACCAAACCAAGCTACACGACGTGCTGAAAGGACCGAAGACCAAAGGAAAGACACTGATTCAATGGACGCCGCAACTTGAACAGACGTTCCAGAATTGCAAGGATAGCTTAGCGAGAGCAACACTTCTGGCACACTTAAGAATGGAGGCAATCACTCTAACGACAGATGCATCCGACACCGCGATAGGAACAGTAGTTCATCAGGAGATCAACGGAGAACGACAACTCCTAGCCTTCATGAGTAAAAAACTCAACCAAGCGCAAACAAAGTACAGCCCATACGACAGGGAGTTACTAGCAATATACTCCACCGTAAAGTACTTTCGACACCTCCTCGAGGGTAGGAAATTTACTATCTTCACGGACCACAAGCCTCTGGTATATGCTTTCCAACAAGACGTCCTCCGTAGTTTGCCCACACAAGCACGGCACTTAAATTTCATTAGCCAATTTTCCACGGACATCCAACACGTGGCTGGTAAAGACAACGTGGTGGCAGATACATTGTCACGCGTTGAATCTGTTCAACAAGCTCCCAATTTCGAAGAACTGGCGAAATCGCAACAAGAGGATTCAAAGCTGAAGAAAATACTCAATGGCACACAATCCTCACTCAAGCTGGTAACAACGCAGATACCAGGCTCCACGACGATGCTGTATTGCGACACCACAACGCCTGTCAAACGCTCATACGTCACAGAACCATACAGGAAGCAAATATTTGAAGCTCTGCATGGTCACCCAGGCATCAAGGCAACAACAAGAATGGTGACGAACGCTATGTATGGCCTAGCATACGAAAGGACTGCCACACATGGGCACAAGCATGCATACCGTGCCAAAAAGCAAAAATACACAAACATACAACTTCGCCCACCGGGAATTTCCTGGGACCTACGAGGAGGTTTGAGCATATTCATATGGACATCGTTGGACCTTTGCCATCGTCCCGGGGATACAAATACTGCCTTACAATAATCGACAGATTCACGAGATGGCCAGAGGCAATACCGATCCCGGACATCACGGCAGAAACAGTATCCAAATTGCTGTTTGCAATTTGACAATTGCAAGTGCACTGGATCACTAAATACGGAACGCCGGCATTACAACCGATCAAGGGCGGCAGTTCGAATCCGAGCTGTTCAAAAAGCTGACAAAACTCACAGGATCCAAGCACCTCAGGACCACAGCTTATCACCCGGCAGCCAACGGGATGATAGAAAGGTTCCACAGGCAATTAAAGGCAGCAATCAAAAACCACGAAACCAAAGACTGGGTAGCAGTGCTCCCGATAATACTCATGAACGTAAGAGCCGGAAGGAAAGATGGAAGGAAGATCTGCAAGCCACGCCAGCGGAAATGGTCTTCGGGGAATCAATCCGTCTACCTGGACAATTCTTTGAAGACTCCGGCATGCCAGACAACACAAAGGGTTTTGCAGCCCAGCTGGGGAAGATTATGAAGAACCTTCGACCACGAATCAAGAGGCATGGAGAGAAAACCACCTTCGTACATAAGGATCTGCAGAAAACACAACAAGTCTTCCTGAGGTACGACACGCCAGGAGGAGCTCTACAAGCAACGTATGACGGCCCATATCCTGTCCTAAACAGAGAAGAAAAAACGTTCAAAATCCGCATACACGGAGCAGCCAATGTCTCCATCGACAGACTAAAACCAGCATACGTCCTCGAGCAAGAAGAACCAGGATCCAAGCAGACAAAACAAACTCCAGAGGAACCAATAGAAAAACGGACGAGAAGCGGACGACTATCACGTCCTCCAGTCGGCTTCGAGGGACTTTAAAACAATTAAGAGGGTCATGTGGCAACACGCCACAGCCCAACGCGCGCAGCGTCCGCGGCCGGGTCAGCGGCCCCGGCGACCGCGAGTAGTGCGCGCGGCCGCCACTAGGCAAAAGCGCGGCGCCTCGGGAGTAAGATGACAACTTATGGTTTACATAAGGAGACCACCCACGACGAAGGATCAAGCTAAGCTTCCTACACGTATAGTGAGCTCGAGAGGGCCTATACCGAGTAGCTTCCTTTTTGTTAAGAAGTACCTTTTGGCCTCGGCGTCCTGACATTCGGCACGAGTGAGCTCCCTCATATAACACAGAAACCTTTCAGAGATATTTCAGAAAAGTTTCAAGTGAAAAGTGAAACATTTCAGAAACGTTTCCAAATGTTTCTGAGACAGCTCTCAGACAGCTCTGAGATAGCAAAATGTCCACGATGCTTACACTTGAAACATTTCTGAAAGTGTACTGAAAGGTTGCTGATACATATCTGCAACCTTTCTGAAAACATTCAGAAATGTTTCAAGTGCAAGCATCGCGGACATTTTGCTATCTCAGAGCTGTCTCAGAACTGTCTCAAAAATATTTTAAAACGTTTCTGAAATGATTTACTTTTTACTTGAAACATTTCTGAAATATCTCTGAAAGATTTCTGTGCTATATAATAGGTGCATTACACGCAGAAAAAGGATTCGTTACCAAAGCTAAAATTTTTAGCCATGAAAGATGTGTCTTTAAGACACAATAATAAATATCACGTAGGCCCCGAGAGCTTACTACGATAGGATAGGTTGATCCGTTTTCTGTCACCGTGGTCTGCTTTATGTAGCTTGTGAAGTGTGAATTGCATTACGAGAAAGGTGCCGCGTGCGTCACCTAGTGACGGTCCGCGAACAATATATGTGCTGGATTATTTCATAAGAAAGTTTTCAAAGATAACTCAACTGAAAATTTTCAAGATAGCGTGTGTGAAAGATGTAAAAAATATCTCAACTGAAAAATTTATTAAATTATATTAGGTAAAAGGTTTTGGAAATAACTTAATTGAAAAGTCTGTAAAAATATGTCAAATGAAATGTTTTAGGGATAACTCAACTAAAAGTTTCAAATTTATTGCAAGTAAAAAATTTCAGAAAAAACTCTTTTGAAAGTTTGTTAAATTGTTTCATGTGAAAGGTTTCAGAAATAATTAAACGGAAAGGTCTGTAAAAATATTTCATACGGAAGGTTTCAGAAATATTTTTGTTAAAACATTTCAAATGACATATTACAGAATTCTTTCAGAATTATTGCACATGAACTGTGAAAGGTTGAAATCTTTCTGAAAGCTTTCTGAAACAATTTGTGCTATATGGGTCGGTACTTCCACGATCTCCTCCTGGAGACATAACCGGGCATTCTGCCTCGCTGTCGCCTATTTGGCCGCCGTGGTCTACGGACCCCGCCTTCGGACACCTCCGGGTGCCGCCTAATTCTTCCACGACTGGGTCTAACTACCCGGGAGGCAGAGAGGCTTACGGCAGACGACTGAGGCTTACGACAACCAGTACAAACCATCTTCCGAGACTGAGGCAAACGACAATCAGTACGAACCATCTTCCGAGACTGAGGCAGACGACAACCAGAATGAACCATCTTCCGGGGCCACCTCAAGCCACACCTCAACCACACATTAAATAAACACTGACACCTTTACAGTTGTATCAAAGTGATTAAATATATTCAGACACGTATGGTTATATTTTAAGGAGGCCTTCTGATTGATTAATCAAGTCCTAACCACAACATACCCCCATAGACAATGTAATTTACCTTTACGACCGTATAATTGCAGCCTCGCCCAGCACACAATGTTGCACCTCCGACGGTCGAATAGCATCGGATGTTGCGATGAAACCTCAATGCTTTCCGATACTAATACCTGCAAACGATCCGGTATATAGCGGATCTTCCATACGGTGCCTAAACTTTGTCCGTAGTACGACTGATCTTGATCATGGCTGTTCGTCTCCGTACAAATCATACACAGCAGAACAGGTTTTACATTGACATCTTTTATTCGTTTATTTATGATTCATTTATCGTTCATTATTACATCATACGCGAGTATGATAATGGAAAAAATTATAATGCAATTATTTTCTATTATATTGCAAACTTGATATCTTATTATTATTATTTTGTTCTCTTATTTGTATTTTTAAATTAAAATACGTTAAAAAAATAATATACAATTTCTTAGGTAGTAACCAATCTGGCAAGTTTATTAATGGAAATTACTGTGATACAACGTTTTAGCCAAACACTTTCTGGCTCTTGTAAAATGTATTAATTTAAATACATTACATTAAATACATAATTATTAAACAATTATTCTCTGCAACAAAAAGCGTTAACAGATTGCTGCTTCGGAAGCTGTCTTGTAGATAATAATTTAATATGTAATTATTGTAATTAAATGAATATAGTTAATAAGGTTCAGAAAGTGTCTGGCCGAAGCGTTGTGTCACAGTAAGTTCCATTAATATACTTGCCGGATTGGTCACTATCTAAGAAATTGTGTTATTATTATTTTTTTAATTGCCTCCAATAAAACGTTTTGGATATTTACCCAGTAAGCACAAAAACATTGCTGCAACGATATTATAACGTTATCTACTAACATAGTAACATTTCTAAGAATGTAGTTTTTAACGTTGTATACAATGTCATTATAAATAAACTTTGACTTTAATTTGGAAGTTTCGGTAATGTTGAAATAAAATGTTAAAACAACATTGTAAAAATGTTGAAATAACATAATTATAATGTAAGAAAAAAAAATTTGTTGTTTCTCAACAAAGCACAGTTATCCTCCACCATAGTCGCGCGTTGGCGTTGCTTAATATCTGCGGTCACCCATCCAACTCTGAACCGCTATCGACGTTGCTTGATTTTGAAGATTCTACGCAACCTAACACTTCATGATGATCCATGAACACCTAATGCTCATGAATACATATTTGTTTTAGATTAGTTTAATAGATGTCAGAAAGATAAAACGTGAAGTTAAATAATATTTTTATAAATAAATATAAATTTAGTTTTTTTACAAATTTTTATATGTGTGAAATAACACGTAAAATAACTTAATAGAAATATCTGTTTTTGCTCTGTTTTTTATAAAGCTAAAATTATGTTATTATAAAATATTAATAGAAAATAATAACTTAAGTGGTTTTTTTTTAATTTTTACAAAAAAATATTTATATCAAACAATAAATACATTAATGTAATTTTAGTACATTAAATACAATTATTTATAAATAATTTTAGTATTATATAAGTTATGTTATAAAGATATATTAGTATTATATAAGTTATATATAACTTATATTATAAGTAAATAAATATTTTAACTAATAAAATTTCAAATCTTAAAAATTTTTTAACTTTTAATTTTTTGTACTGGTTCTTATAAGGTTCGTATTATAAACACATAAAAAATATTTTAATTTATGTCGGTAAAATTAATAAATGTTTAGATTTTATAGTATTAAATAACTATAAATATTTTAAGAATATTTATGAAATTATGTTATAATGTTTAATAACATTTAAAACACGTATGTAACTCATTTTAAAATATTAGGACAGTATATTATTCAGTAATATTTTAAAAATATTTATCAAACGTTATGTCATAATGTTTAAAAACATTTAAAACATCTAATAAATGTTTTTTAAATATTTTAATAATATTAAGACAGCAATATTATTGAGTAACATTCTACAAATATTTATAAAACATTAAGTTGAAATGTTAAGAAATTTTTCTAAAATTAACGTTTCAAAAATGTTGATCAATGTTTTTTGCTTACTGGGTAAAAAATACGTTTTAGATTATACAAGATGTTTGATAAAGATTTATGCAATTTTTATAAACAGGTAGAGCGCATTAAACTAAACAGAAAAGTCCTTTACCATTTTGCAATTTTCGCAATAGTTAATAAGTTGTTGATTACACAGGCACACAAAAAAGTGGTTGGTCCGGCGGATCAAACTAATTAATCCTTATGTATTTTGATTTGCTGAATCCAAATCCAAGGTCAGAATTGCTGAATTGACTTATTTTTTCTTAATTAAAAAAATATTACTTTTTTGTATACCTGTATAATCAATAACTCGTAATAACTATTGCGAAAATGGAAAAACGGTAAAGAACTTTTCTGTTCAGTTTAATGCGCTCTACCTGTTTCCACCATCGGCTCCTAATAAAACTACTATGTGTGACACGGTATATGAATTCGAGCCATGCTACGCTACCGGTAAGAATAAATACCTGTTTATAAAGATTGCATAAATCTTTACCAAACATCCTGTATTCTACATTAAAAGAATATTCTACAAAGGGAAAGTTCTTAGCACGAAAATTCAACAAATTATAAAACTTTGACAATAAACATAAGTAAACAATACTTTAATATTTAGTAAATCCTTTTGTTCCTAAAGTTTATTTTAATATAAATTCCTACAAATTAATAAGTTATTGTTTTTATTTTATTATTAAATAATTATGTTTAAAATATATCTCATATACATAATCTCAAGTATCACGAGATAACGCATTATGTAGCATGTATAATAAAGATTAATTAATGCGATTGATGTACTTTGCAATTGATGTATGTACATATAATACTTTTAGCTGAATACTGTTACTCATTACCTGGACCTTTCGCTTGTTTACGGATCGAACGATGAAGTTGCTGCCAGTTTACGAGCCGGTTTCGGCGGTCGTTTGAAAGTAGAATTAAAACATAACAGAGAATTTCCACCATCGGCTCCTAATAAAACTACTATGTGTGACACGGTATATGAATCCGAGCCATGCTACGCTACCGGTAAGAATAAATACATGTTTTTGATTATTATGCATTTCTTGGTAACATTCAATTTGCGAGTGTAAATAGTGAACTATTGAAGATTGAGAATTGCAAATTGAAAATTAAAATTTGACTTAATAAATAATTTAAAAAATTAAAAATGACATGTGCGTGTGTAGAGGTTCAATTTTTAAGTTCAGCTAGCCTGTCAATTCGAGCGTCCAACGGTATTTATTACACAATGTAGTATTTACTGCTTGTCAATGTTCTCTTTTCGGATTTTTTGGAAAGTCTACTCACGACACCTACTGTATAATCAATATCGGAGTGCAATATTTGGCTCAAGTATAACAGACTGCCGGTTCTAAACAGGGAAAATTCTCTTCTTTAATTTTTTATAAATTTAGACGTTGATTCCACCATCTTGTTTTTGTTTGATCCATAAGATTTTTTGCAGAGTTATAATCACCCAGGAAAAAATATCCATATCAAAATAGATAAAATTAGATCAGAATTATCAAATTTGACCATATCTACATCAAATCTAATTAGATCTAAGAAGATCTAACTACTGTCTGTTTTTATCTACATTTTTTGAAGGTATTATTTTTTAACACACTTGTGTAGAGTAAAAAATGTTTATTCGAATTAAAATTACAAATATTTAAAATTTTACATAAACTAAAAAAAATATATCTCGAGAAAAAAATAAACATTAATATGATCAGATGTAAATATATGTATATAATTAGATACGAAAAGATCTAGTAATATATGATCATATATAATCAAATCCGAAAATTGGTGCGATATGATCATATATAATCATAAAAATAAATAATTAGATATGAAAATGTCTAATAATATATGTATTTTATGAGATCATATATAATACCTATTATATACATTATAGACACATATTATTAGATCTCTTCGTATCTAATTATATATTTTTACATCTGATCATACTAATATCCATTTTTTCTTGGATAACCCGAAAAAAAATTGGTATAATATGATCATATATATATAAATATAGATAATTAGGTATAAAAAGATAGAATAACATACATCATTTTGTGTGATTATATATAATAATATGAGAATTTTGGCCTACAATAATTTTATTTTTTTATGATGATATTACATTTGTTCAAACTTGTTTCATATATAATCATATGTAGCTGAATATGATTACATAAAAATGTAGCTAAATATGATTACATCAAAATAAAATCATACTAGTTCTTTATTTAAATATTATTATATGTATATTATTATATATTATTATATATGATAGTATATATAATACAATATATATTATCAGATCTTTATCGCGCTATTTTTCAAATCTAGTTGTACATGGCCAATTATATGGTCATATATAATTGCATAAGTCCATTTTTTCTTAGGCAATTACCCAGATAGCACATGGACGTCTATTGAACGTCCACTGAATGTCCGAGCTCGGACATTGGGACGTCCATTGAACATCCAAAAAATTGAATAACCAAACAAGATTCGACGGACCTCCAATGGACGCTCCTAAATGGACCTGAAATGCACCTAAAACAACCTCAAATGGACATATTTTTTAATGTCCTAGTATTCGTAACTATTGCTAAAATAAATGTCTAAAAAATATAAATAAGAAGTTTATATATAAGCAGTAATAAATTTGAAATGCAGAATCAAATATTTATTAAATGAAACAAAATACAACATAATAAATCAATATTTTAAATTATTGTAATTAAGAGATTTATGTATATATAATATAATATAATGTGTATATACATATATTGTCATGCGTTTTCGTTGCGTTCCGCCGTGCGGAATCGCGACGCGGATCAAAAACGGTACAAAAGGGGGAGGGAGGATGGACGTTCCCTCGAATGCCTCCTAATTTATCGCTGAGCGATCTGCGGGACTTACCACAAATGTTGGGCGCCAGACACGCACCTTCGTTGTGTCAAATTTGAACGCAAAAGTAACACCAAGATCCCGCTTCACGCTCGTGCGGAGTATTTAACCGGCCAATATGCCCACTAACCAACGACAGCGACGACTTTTCGGTGCTAACTCCAAGACACTTTCTAATTGGCAAAGCCCTAACTACAATCCCAGAGACCAATCTGATAAATGAACCAACATCACGTCTCTCACGCTGGCTTTCACACTAAGCTGCAGAGACGGCTTGCATTTTTACACGAGGCTGCAGAGGCGGTTTGCTTATATCATCTGTGTCTTCTTGAGATCAGAGGCGACAGGTAAAAACATCTGTCACTAAAATTGTCCTCTTGAGGTCAGAGGCGATCTACGATTTACGGCATCACTCACGCGCTCACGTCGGTCGTCCTCTTGAGGTCAAAGGCGATCGACGCCTAATACAATGCGATCGACGCTAAATACAATAATACACTAATTATAAGTTTACATGCTTCTAGCTTAAGATTAAAATATTCTATCATTATTTTTTCCTTATTTCAACAAAATTATTCTTAGTAACTTTTAATCAATTATCTTTTTTCTGTTGTTTGTGTACTACTTAATTACCTTTAAGTTCTCCAAAAAACTTGTAGTTCTATTGACTCATTCTGCTTCAGCACAATTATACACCATTGCAAAGTAACAAATAAATTGTAAGCATACAGTCCACTTATTATTGTCTCTCGTATCTTCCACTCGCTCGTCGTGTTTGCCATTAATATTATAAAAGAACTTGACACAGATCGATATTATAATTATAATTAAAGTTATATATAAATTATAAACACTGATAAAATTTGAAAATATTACATATATAAATATATGTCTTGGAATATTGTTGGAATATTGTCGGCTATAATCATAACATTTATATACAATTTTAGTTTTTAATATATAATCATACACTTTCTAAAAATATTAAAGTATATATTATAATACATACGAATTACTTAATAATTTCTATATATTTGTAGAAATGATAAAAATTAAGGACACGAACGACCCCAGCAAACACAGAATATTGCAACAACATTGCGGCCATTTTATAATATTGCTGTAATATTGCTACAATGTTATAACATTGCCGCAATGAAGTGAGTCCCAGATGCGCACAGATCGAAACGGACACAAATTCTATAAATTTATCTTAACTCTAACTAGCTCAGCAATCTGATTGGTGGTGTCCGTTTCGATCTGTGCGCATCTAGGACGCTTCCCCGCAATGTTGCTGCTATGTTCTAGGTTTACTGGGACCATTGTATAAGGGTCTGGAAAATCATCATGTGTACTGAGATAGTAATTAAGACTGCTTTAATAATTAAAAATCGACAATATGAATACGGGCCCAAATGAATATGGACGTCCAAATATTGGCCATTAATGGATGTCTGAAATCGGACATACGATGAACGTCTATTCTATGTCTATGGACGTGTGGACGAAAAATGGACACAAAATGAACGTCCATAGAATGTTCTGTGCTGTCTGGGTGTATTATAAGTACGATGTTATAGAGTCATCGAAGTTGTAAAAAGCATAATATAACAAAGGTATTAATAACCCAGCTAACCATTTGCTGCCAAATTGTCAGCAGACTGCTAAAAATTTCTTGCGGAATCAGGCTGCCAAAACCATGGCCTACTGTGTCCTCGAGTGCGTCCTAATTGTAAGCAAAAATTATCATCAAATCCTGATATCAAATTGGGTGCAACATTAGAGCAAATCTGTTACTAGCAGTACAATGACAAGTTCACCCAGCAAATTGAGAACAGATGTTGTAACGTAAACTCACAGCAGATTTGCGCCAAATATGCAGCAGATCTGTATTCATAAATGACGACAGATTGACGATAGATTTGTCGAATTTTTCGTTTTCATAGTTATAATTTTATTTGACAATCGATGTAAGTAATCTTCTAGGAAGATTTATTAATCAGGAGTAGGAACAGATTGAATAATTTATCTCACCCCCTCCTTAGCATGTAATATTTCCTATAGGGAGGCCTTAATTGACCTACCTATTTTCTCTCTTCATATCGCAGATATATCATCTATTCTAGGTGTAATTAATTTTACTAAATTTCTTGGAGTTAAATATCACTCCAAAAAAAATAAAAATACTATCAGTTTTGTATTATAAAAGTATTATGTGGCGGTTCTCCACTGCATCGGACACCGCAGGCGCAGTAAAGTAATTTTTGTTTACCTTGGTCGTGCTGCGAATGGTCTTTATGTAACGAGTTGGCTGCATTTTACTCCCGAGAAAGTAGGCCGCCTATCGATCACGGTGCCGTGATTTTTATTGCCAATTTGACATTTCGACAGATCTGCTGCGTTTCTGGTATCAATCTGTCGCGTACTTTGACGCACAAATGCTGTTGGATTTCTACATGCAATTTGCTGACATTGTTTGCACCTTGGTGTTTGTCAATCTGTCATCAATACTTTCAATAAATCTCCTCGCAGTTCACTATTATTTTGTTATGTATTCTGATGACAGACGTTGCTAAATATTTGCTGAATATCTGCTAACAGTGTTTGCAATGACAAGATATGTTTCTCATTTGCTGCCTTTTTGGCAACAGAATCTATTGCCAACATTTGTCACAGTAGAAATGATTACACAGGCACACACAAAAAAAGTGGTTAGTCCGGCGGACTAGACTAGTCAATCCTTATGTATTTCGACCCGTTGAATCCGAATCTAAGGTCAGAATTGCAAAGTTAGCTCGCATTTTCTAACCTCAAAAAAAATTTTTTTTTAAATATTGGTCCGGTGGGCCAGACTAGTCAATCCTTATGTATTTTAACCCGCTGAATCCGAATCCAAGGTCAGAATTGCAAAGTTAGCTCGCATTTCCTAACCTAAAAAAAATTTTTTTGAGGTTAAGAAAAAATGAGCTAATTCAGCAATTCTGACTTTGGATTTGGATTCAGCGGGTCAAAATACATAAGGATAGACTAGTCTGGTCCGCCGGACCAACATTAAAAAAAAATTTTTTTTTGAGGTTAGGAAAAAATGAGCCAATTCAGCAATTCTGACCTTGGATTTGGATTCAGCGGGTCAAAATACATAAGAATAAACTAGTCTGGTTTGCCGGACCAACATTAAAAAAAAATTTTTTTTTTTAAGGTTAGGAAATGCAAGCTAACTTTGCAATTCTGACCTTAGATTCGGATTCAGCGGGTCAAAATACATAAGGATTGATTAGTCTGGTCCACCGGACCAATATTTAAAAAAAATTTTTTTTGAGGTTAGAAAATGCGAGCTAACTTTGCAATTCTGACTTTAGATTCGGATTCAGCGGGTCGAAATACATAAGGATTGACTAGTCTAGTCCGCCGGACCAACCACTTTTTTTTGTGTGATTGTGTTATCTGGGAAGTTAATATTATAAATGTAGTAAATTTTCAAATAAATTTAATCAAAAATAAAAATTATTATCATTTGAAGTGATAAAAAGATTAAATATTGCAATTATTTAATGTTCTATTTAATGTACTTTTTAAATTTTTTCAGTGAATTTTAACTCTTATGGAGTGGAAAATTACTCAAAAAATTGTAGTGGCAATATTTTTACTCTAAGATATTTAAAAAGTATGAATAATATTGTATTTATGTACGAACCCAATGAACACGTGTTATAGCGGCAATATAACATGGAAGTTACATGTAATGTAACATTGTTATTCTTGTGATATGTAGGTGCTATATAACATGAAAATACCTGTTATGTAACATATGTTATACGCAGGTAATATAACTGTTATACATCGTTTTGGCGTTACAGTCATGTAACAAAAATTATATAATCATAACGTAACACCCTTGTATCAATGTTATTACGGAACGATGCAAAGTGAAATTTAATATATAAATAAATTATAAATTATAAATTATAAATTATTTATAAGATCAATTTAATAATCCGTATATATGCTGAGCTGCGTTCAAAAACATCACTCAATTAAGTGCCTCGATCAATATACAGGGTGTCTGGTATTTTTTTATGGGATGTTTATGAGCAGGTAGAGCGCTTGAAACTGAACAGAAAAGTCCTTACCGTTTTTCCATTTTCGCAATAGGTAACAAGTTAGTGACTTGTAAAATTTTCTGTATTAACCCGGTCTACCGGCAAATGCAAGCGTGCTGAGCGCCCGGCCGCGGCGGCCGCCCCTCCCCAGCGCTTGAACCTTAAGATTGCTAGGCGCGCGGGGGGAGTTGTTACAACAAGCGACAATGGCTACGCACAAGCGACGCGTAACGCTAAATTCTCCCTTTGAGTTATGATAGTTCCTTACGTTTTTTAATGAAAATAAAATGTTCTAACGACAAAAAGTATGTGTGTACGTGTACATACATGTGTACAAAAAATATCAGTTTTAATGCTTAAAGAAGTGATTACTAAATTTATTTTTTTAATAAATAACAATTATTTTTAATAAAAAATATTTTTTTCATGATAGTCTTAAACGTCGTAAACGGTCATTATAAATTTTAAAAGAAGCTGTTATCATATGCTCGAAACAAAATTTATGCTTCTTCAAAAAACAGAAAATTTTATCGATTAAAATGGAAATGACAACCAAATAAAATGTTTGTTTCAACTTTATATTCTTAATTAAAAATTAAATAGGATATTTATATTTTTAATAAAATTAATCCTTGTACATGCATACACGAGCTAAATAATCACTTTGTGACAGGAAAATGATTATGCCTTAGTTCCGTGATTTTATATCACTATTACTATTTACGCTGATTACTATGCACGTACAATAAATAAAAAAATATGATTCTAGTTTAAAAAAAATCAATTATTCACTTTTAATTGTATTTTTTTAAATAATTATTTTATCTTTAATGACTGAAAAGAGATCTGTTGATAATAAACACCACACTTTACATAAAACAAATAATGTTTAACATTTTCGCGTATGTACACACACATACACACACACACACACAAATTACACACAAATTACAAACCAATTCTTGAATTAAGGAATAATCATTTTCCTGTCACAAAGTGATTATTCTTTAGCTCGTGTATGTATGTATCCCCCCCTCCACACACACACACACACACACACACACACACACACACACACACACACACACACACACACACACACACACACACACACACACACACACCACACACACACACACACACACACACACACACACACACACACACACACACACACACACACACACACACACACACATTACAAACTAAAATTTTCTTAAATTAAATAAATATTGTTTATAAGTTTTCAAACATTTAATAAATTCATATATTCGTAAATTTACACGGAGAAAATTTTATAGTAAAATTATGTATGATTTTATTATTTATGATAGTAACCACGAACTGTAAGAAGAAATTTCAGAGAATTATATCATATAAGTAGTGTAAATATTGTCGTAATTTGATGAAAAACATAATAAAAATTTTCATAATTCCTCCTTGGCCCGCGTTTACTATTTACCATAGTAATTTTTACCATAAAGTTTTTTTCGTGTATTATAAATCTATCACAAGGATTAATTTTATTAAAAATATAAATATCCTAGTTATTTAATTTTTAATTAAGAATATAAAGTTGAAACAAACATTTTTTTGCTTGTCATTTCTATTTTAATCGATAAAATTTTCTAATGTTTTTTGAAGAAGCATAAATTTTGTTTCGAGCATATGATAATAGCTTCTTTTAAAATTTATAATGACAGTTTACGATGTTTAAGACTATTATGAAAAAAATATTTTTTATTAAAAATAATCGTCATTTATTAAAAAATAAATTTAGTAATCACTTTTTTAAGCATTAGATCTGATATTTTTTGTACACATGTATGTACACGTACACATACTTTTTGTTGTTAGAAAATTTTATTTTCATTAAAAAAGGTAAGGAACTATCAAATATTCAAAAAGGTAAGAAACTACCAAATAATTCAAAGGGAGAATTTAGCGTTACGCGTCGCTTGTGCGTAGTCATTGTTGCTTGTTGTAACAACTCCCCCCGCGTGCCTAGCAATTTCAAGGTTCAAGCGCTAGGGAGGGGCGGCCGCCGCGGCCGGGCGCTCAGCGCGCTTGCATTTGTCGGTAGGCCGGGCTAATACAGAAAATTTTACAAATCACTAACTTGTTAACTATTGTGAAAATGGAAAAACGGTAAGGACTTTTCTGTTCAGTTTCATGCGCTCTACCTGCTCATAAAAATCCCATAAAAAAATACCAGACACCCTGTATATATTAATATGTATATGTATCATCAATCTCTATATTTAGAATTATCCCAGACAGCACCCAATATCTTTGATAAATATTTATAAATATTTTTTAATATTTATTTTTTAAAACTATTATATAAATATTTTATACATATTTTATATATAGTACATAAAGAAAAAAATCTTTATTCAATATATTATTAAAATATGGACTAAATATTTTATACAATATTTATGGTAAATAAAAAATAAAGATTTGTAAAAGTAATATTTTGTGAATATTTATAGATATTTCATAAATATTTTTATAATATTTCTGATAATCTTTATGAATTGTCAAATCTAAGATCACAAAAATATTTATAAAATATTCAAATAAATATTATAAATATTTTGTTAATATTTTATAAATATTGTGTGCTGTCTGGGATATAATTTAGCTTTATCAAAAGAACAAAACAAAAACATATTTTTATAAGTTATTCTACATGTTATTTCGCATATGTAAAAATCAGTAAAAAACTGTAGATTTAATTATACTTATTTATAAATATTATTTAATTATACGTTTCATGTTTCTGACATCTATTGAACTGATCTACAACAAATATGTACTCATGAGCATCAAGTGTTCATGGATCATCGCGAAGTGCTAGGTTGCGTACGATCTTCGAAGTCAAGTAGTGTCGACGGCGGTTCAGAGTTGGATGGTGACTGCAGAAGTTAGACAATGCCAGATGTGACTATGGTGTGGTGGGGATAAGCTTGTTGAGAAACAATGTAAATTTATTTTTTTTTTACATTATAATTATGTTATTTCAGTATTTTTTTTCACGTCAAAATGACTTGTGTTTGCTACCTGGATTAATAAGATGATTATCTTAAGGGGTTACATACACCCAGAGACGTAAAAAATAGGCCTTTTTCTCGATTTTTTTTTTTCGAAATCTAATGTATGTAATTAATCCTAGTTTTCTTTACTTTAAAATACATTCTTAGAACATGTTTCAGAATAAATTTGAACTGAAAATATTTAAAAATGGCGGAGATATTGTCCTCGTCGCAAGACCTTGTTGAAAAAAGGTGCTTTGCGGTGCCAATTGCAGCTCGTACAGAACTTATCTGAAACAGACTAGCCTAGAAATTTCTTAAACTGAATGATATTATCTAGTCTTTATCGTAGCCGATTTTTAAAATATCGATTTTTGGCAAAATGACGGCCGTTTAAAAAAAAAAGCGATTTTTTAGGATAAAAATCGATCGTTTTTTTAACTTAAAAAAAAGTAAGGGCTCTAAAAAAACCGCTACGATAAAGACTGCCTTTTTTGTGTAGATTAAGCCCTCCAAATTTCAAGTAAATCGGTCCAGCCGTTTTCGAGATATTTTTGGCACGCGTTTTGAAAACATGATTTCGAGAAAAACGCGTTTAAAGTTTGACATTCGGTTAAAATGTAGATAACTTTTTTTCAAACTTACATGGAGTCATTCACTCCAGGGCCATACAGTGAACCCTCCCCAGATGTAGCGGCATCAAAGGCTTCGATTTTAGCTTGCCGGCGTAATATTCTTGCGTAAGCTACCTGCTGCGAAGGATTAGAAGGCACCCATCGCGTCCCAGTGTCGTCGAACGCGCTTGGACCATTTTCACTATATCTCCGACAATTTTCAAGGAATCACTTTGAAACTTGCAGGGGATATTCTCAAGACCTTATACTTTACGAATATGCAAAAAACAAAAAATGCATTTTCTCAAAATTTCTGGATGTATGTAACCCCTTAAATATCAGTTACCGTAACTGTTATGTGACGGTTAGATAACATGTTATATGACATGTTATACTGTTGAGTCGGAAATTGTAACTTACATGTAAGTTACAAGTAACATCAGAGTAATGTAACCTGTTATATTCGGTTGCATTGCTGTTACATTGCTACTATATTACTGTGTTCACTGGGAAATATTGTATATCAATACAATAAGTAATATATGTACATTATAATAAAGTTCAATCAGATGTATTTAGATCTTAATGGAAATGTCACATATTTATTCTGATCTAATTATCTTAACTGATTTATAAAATTAGATCTGTTCAAAATATAATTTGATATATTCTGATATAAAGATTGTTTCTCATGACAGTCCAATTAAATTTAAAATAGATCTGATCGAATTTGCTCTAAATAGTTTAAATCTATTCACATTTAATGTTATCAATCCTAATCGATTTGTAACATTAGATTTACTTTGATATAATTTAATCTTAGATTTACAGTTTTCACTACCATTGATAGCCGTGTTTTTCAGTTTGCTTATTATTAATTCGGAAACCTAATGTTAATTTAAGAACTTCAAAGATCTCAGTAGCTTTTTAAATGCTCATTCGGCTTTTCCGGACTGCTACAATATCTTGCGCCATCTGCTCTTCCGAATATTTGAAAAGACGAGATGATCCCTTCTAAGATTTGTATTTGCGAACCATGCTCGCCTTCTTACAAACAAAAATATTTGATTAAATCGCAATAATACTTAAAAAATAAATTTATACTTTAGAAATTGTGAAATCTTTCGAAGATAATTCTAAATACAATTTATCAACTTAAATATCAAAAGGAGAAGACAATGTTCGGCGAAGGTTTTTTGCACGATCATTGAAAGAATAAACCAAATTCAATAATTTACCTGTTATAAATTATACTTATTATGTATATTTCTTCAAAATTATACAAAATAAATTTTGTTAAAGATTATTATTACAGTTATACAACGTATAACAGGCTTAGCCCCATACTGCTTGGTTAGCCCCATTTTATGGTATGTTCGTTCACTTTACATTTCACAGTCTACACCGTTAATTAATTTTTTTATATTTAATTACGTTGTTTATTACTTTACTTGAATACGAATTGTGATGCTAGGCCCATAAGGGGCCTTGTGAGAATAATTTCAAAGCAGAACCGGTAATATTTTAAAATATTTCTATCTATATAGTTCAATGTCTTTATTCGAAATAAAAACAGAATCGTTGCACTAATATTCAGAAATTATACATCATGTGCGTAACGACACCGCACGGTCTTGAATTCCTGATAATACAGGAATGTACTCAACAAAAACATTTCGTGATTTTCAAATCACGATTTATCCGATTTTTAATATGTATAATGCGACGGTCTGCGATATTTTATTCTAGGATCTAGTGAGATCTAGTGAGAATACCCAATAAACACAGTAATATAGCAGCAGTGTAACAGTAATGTAACCGAATATAACAGGTTACGTTACTCTGAAATTACACGTAACTTACATGTAAGTTACAATTTCCGACTCAGCAATACAACATGTTATAATTATATGTTATCTAACCGTTACATAACAGTTACAAAGAAAAATAAAATAAAATAAAAATTTTATTTTTTAAAAATTATTTTTATCAATAGCACATACGAAATTTAGGATAAATTTTTATTAATTAATTAAATTTAAATTATGTAATTTTTTATTTTATTCTTATTTGCCGCTGCTAGGTTTGAACCCGGGACCTTAGAATGACGAACCTTGTACTCTACCTGCTACGCCAATTTGACTCATCGATATGGGTACTTGTTATTGTCTACATATACTTATATGTTATAAACTGACGCAACTATATTATTTTTTATAAAAGCAATTAAATTTTGCAAAACATTAAAAATATATAGCATTAATTTATTTACTTATTAATTTCATTGTTAAATTTATCTTTTTCCATAACCTTAATAATTTGATGGAAATTGCGATCTATTTAGCACTAATCTTTGAAGCGTTCAAATGATTAATTACAGGGTTAACTATATAGATCGTAATTCTAAGAAAAAATTGAATAGTATACATTTATTATTCTCTTTTTGTTCAGCACATGATGAATTTCGATTTTGTGCATTTTTTGTGCGCAGTAATTGTAGACAAACCGTTATTTTTGAAAACATTATCTTTATAATAATTTTTTTTATTATCAAATAGATCTATCATTCAGGATGTTATAATGTTGTCTGATTTCTGAGTCAACTACGACGCATCGTTCCGTAATAACATTGATATGAACGTGTTATGTTACGATTATACAATTTTTGTTGAATAACTGTAACGCCAAAACGATGTATAACAGCTATATCACTTGCGTATAACAAATATTACGTAACAGGTTATTTCCATGTCATATAGCACCTACATATCACAAGAATAACAATGTTAAATTACTTGTAACTTCCATGTTATATTGCCGCTATAAAATGTGTTCACTGGGTATCACCACATGCAAGCGATAAATGCTAATCCCTAAGATATGTAATTTTGTATACTTAAATTTTGGTTTCGTTAGAATATTTATCACATTTACTGAAAATAACAACTTGTAAATTTAACATTGAACATGTTTACACCGTACGTTTAGTCCGCGACCTATACACTATATTTGACCCAAACACGATAGGTCACAACGATGTAAACACTCGCGAACTTGTTTAGGTCAGATCACTTTTTCACGATCACTGACCTATTTTAGGCCACACAACGTAACGCGTGTAAACGGTGGTGTACTATAAAGCGGGTAAGTGTACCAGCAAATGCTAATAGATGGGTCTGCTTTATAGCATATACATATAAACTATTTACCTACATTATGTTATGAGTGACACACTCATAACGATAAGGTGTCAGTAACACGATGACGTAAGTCGGTCAGCTGCAGTCAGCATCGAGCGCATCGCGCGAGGTTTCACGCAATCCGCTCGACAATTAGCGCAATGCTCCTTAGACAGCACTTGCTGTCTAAGCAATAATTTGGAATACTGACCGATTTACGCCCTCACGCAATCCTCCCCTTCTTTCGATCCAACTACCGAATTATCGGATATATAAACCGGCGAAAGAAGGTGAGGATCGGGTCAATTCGAAGTAGACAAACTAAGACTACACACGACACTCTGCTTTGCGGGGTCGTGTATCGCCGAGATAACTTGTTGTAAACACACAACCACGACGCTTTGCCTTGCGGGGTCGTGGACACGAGCTAATAGACGCGACACTCTGCCTTGCGGGGTCGCGATCTACCCATTGTAACTGAATACAAGAATAAAAGTGTTCAAGACAAATAACGGTGTATGTGACGAAATACCTTCCTCGCGAGATCTCTGGCAGCGATCCCAAAATCGTACTCACAACGAGGGGTACAACAGTGGTGGCAGCGGTGGGATTTGCACTGCCAAAAGGAAGATCCAGGAGGAACCAAGCGTCACCGAGCAATCAGCTGTACAGGCCAGGAAGCCAACCACGCCGGAGCGTACATAGCGCGTCAGCGATAAGAGTGAAACTCGAGACGACGCCGAGACCTACCGCGACAAGGCTCAGCTGATCGCCGCACCATGCAGCTCATCGTACTTATGTAAGTCCGACAAACATTAAATTGTAACGCGAAACAAGCGTAGGACGACATAAAATTGTAACACGATTAGAGCAAAATATCGGTTGACTCCCGGTAACTACAATTACCGTAAAAGAAATAGCTAGGATAGCTGCTGTAATTCAAAGGCATACGAATGCAAACGCACTAGCGCAACGCGACATACACGATATTACAAAATAAACCGTAACGCGAACTCAGCACGCACGCTTATAACTAAACGTAAATGTCCACCGAGCAAAACATGGACAATATGGACACACGTTCACCAACGGGGACAGACGTAGCGGGACGGTCGACACGCTCTCCGCCACATGCGTCACCCCGCGTAATCCGGGAAGAACCCGAAGAAGAAGCACAAGAGCTTCAAGACTCACACGAGCAAAGTGGAAATACACCGGCAACGCCACAAATAAATAGGCGACCGATATACCCCATGGAGAACATGCTCCATGAGCTATTAATTGAAATTCGCGAACTTCGTTCTCAACTTGGAAATCGAAACGAAGTCCATTCTCCGCCGAGGAAAATGGCCAGGAATACGCGACGCCTTACTAGCCACACGCTAGATCCTTCACATGGGCAATCGCTCAGAGATTTGCGGCACCAGCACGGATCTCACATCCAATATTCAAGCTTAAAAGAAGCACAAAATATAATCCCCGAGATTAATAAGACTTCGAGGGATTGGACAACTCAACATTATGAAACAATCGCAAAAGCAAGCGCAGAAGGAAAGGTCAAGTGACCTAATCCACGAACCAATGGACACAAGAAAGAGGTCCAAACTGAATCTCAGCAGAATAATTATAAACCGACTCCCCAATGCGAAAAGTGTGGGAAAACTGGCCACAATGAACGAGAATGTCGAAACAGTCGACATGCCAAACAGTTTAAATTACCGAGACCGAAAGGACGCTCTCGCGTAAATACATTAAACGCATACTGCGATTACTGCAAAAAATCCGGACATGCTCGGAACAAATGCTGGAAATTACACGGGCACCCTAAAAAAGAAGGTGACCCTTGGCCCAAAGAAAGAGCCAAAGACGATAAAAAGGCTGAAGCTAAAAATAGCAAAAATAAGAATAAAGAAATTAAAAAGTCAAAATGCTCGGAATCAGCGAGCAGCAACAGCGATGAGAGCTCGAGGGTTGACTTGAGTTCGGCGCACACAGCCGCAGCGTATCAAGTCACGCATGTAAAGCGAGACGCACACAAAGACAGCGGACTTGACTTAGTCACGCTTCCAATACGAGAGACCAAATCAGGAAAAATCGACGCGTTATTCGATTCCGGAGCCACACTCTCGTTGATAAAAGTAAAAAATTTAAAAGGCGAAATCAAAATACGCCATGAAAGAATAGCCCTCGTCGGGATAACAGGCCACAAGGTCTACACCGTAGGAAAAATACAGGCGACAATAGAGCTAGGCAAGCATAAGATAAAACATCCGATGTATGTAGTAAAGGATGATTTTCCGCTAGAATACGATGGCATCCTAGGATTAGATTTCCTACGAAAGCAACAAGTAACGTGCGATTATAATCAGAAAAAGTTAACGATAAGAGACGTTACTCTGAAATTTAAATCATATCAACAAACCATGTTAAAACCTCGCAGCGAAACAATTGTAAGGGCCGTGACTAATCGAAACACAACTGGAGTCGTACGGGCCCAGGAACCAGCTCCAGGAGTTTACATTGGCAGATGCCTTGTAAAACCAAAAAATTTTTCATGTCCGATCAGTGTAATCAATACCACTGATAAGACAATACGGATCAACACACCGGTCGTTACTGTAGAGGATTTAAGCGAGAAAAATCCTCACGAGGTTTACACCGTGGTCGCTGAACCGAAAAACAAATCTCACCTCCCTCGGAAGGAGCGGATTTGACAATTGTTACGGATGCAACACCTCAACTCAGAGGAACGGCAGGCCCTCCTGCGCTTATGCGAAGATTATCAAGACGTCTTCCATCTGAGCGGAGAACCCCTGTCTTGCACGGCCGCCGTGCAACACGAGATCCACACGCGCGCTGACACGGCACCTGTAAACGTACGGCCGTATCGCCTCCCCACCAAGCACAAGGAGGAAGTAAATAATCAAATGAAGCAGATGCTCACGGACGGAATAATCAGAGCAAGTACAAGTCAGTGGAATGCACCCTTATTAGTGGTTCCCAAAAAAGCTGACTCAAGCGGAAAACCGCGACTACGGATAGTCATCGACTTCCGAAAATTAAACGATCTAACGATCGGCGACTCGTTTCCATTGCCCAATATCGAAGAAATTTTGGACCAACTAGGAAACGCCAAGTATTTTACTACGCTAGATTTAGCGTCAGGGTATCACCAAATACCCATGGCAGAACGCGATAAGCAAAAGACAGCGTTCTCCACCCCATATGGACATTACGAATTTAATCGAATGCCATTTGGTTTAAAAAATGCACCTGCAACATTCCAGAGGCTGATGAACTCAGTACTCACGGGAATGCAAGGGCTAAAATGCCTTGTATACTTAGACGATATAGTTATCTATGGCTCAAGTCTGGAAGACCATAATAAACGTCTAAAGGAAGTACTACAGCGCTTACGAAAAGCCAATTTAAAACTGCAGCCGGACAAATGTGAGTTCCTGCGGAAAGAAGTAAATTACCTGGGACACATAATCTCAGAAGAGGGAATCTCCCCTGATCCCGTCAAATTACAGGCGATAAAAGATTTCCCAGCACCTCAGAAGGTGAAAGACGTGCAATCTTTCATAGGCCTCGCCGGATATTACCGAAAGTTCATCAACGAATTTTCGAGGATAGCTAAGCCGCTAACTAAGCTGACAAAGAAGTCAGAAAAATTTGTATGGTCCACGGAGCAACAGATTGCTTTCGACATACTAAAAGAGAAGCTAATGACCGCACCGGTACTTCAGTATCCTGATTTCTCAAAAGAATTCAACGTAACAACGGATGCCTCCGACTACGCAGTAGGAGCCGTACTATCGCAAGGACAGATAGGCAAAGACCGCCCCATAGCATATGCGAGTCGAGTGCTAAACCGTGCAGAACAAAACTATAGCACAACAGAAAAAGAATTACTGGCTATAGTATGGGCCGTCAAGCATTTCAGACCGTACATATACGGCACTAGGTTTCAAATTATCACTGACCACAAGCCCCTTGTATGGCTATTCAGTGTGAACGACCCTGAATCGAGATTAATCCGGTGGCGTTTAAAATTGGAAGAATACAATTACGAAATCGTACATAAGGCCGGACGCGCGAACGCAAACGCCGATGCGTTGAGCCGCAACGTGAAACCAGAGGTTCACATTACGGAGACGGCTGATAAAATGCTCGCGTTAGACAAAGACGGAGAGCACAGCCAAATACACACGAGAAACGAAGAAAACGAAACTAATGAGACCGTGCAAAGCTACACGGAAGAAGAAAAGCGGCAAATATTACACGAATACCATGATGCACCCACCGGAGGGCATCAAGGGGTCGAAAGAACCCTAAAAAGGATACGGTTAAAATATAACTGGCCCGGAATAACGGCAGACGTAGAAAAGCATATTAAAAAATGCGAACTCTGCCAAAAAAACAAACTATCTAAAAGAAATAAGATACCGTTAGTAATTACGGATACCCCCAGCCGACCATTCGAAAAATGCGCTCTGGACATCGTAGGACCACTGACAGAGACAGCAAATGGAAATAAGTACCTGCTAACGTTCCAAGATCACCTGACAAAATTCAGCAAGGCGATGCCGATTCCAAATCAAGAGGCAAACACGGTAAGCAAGGAGTTTGTAACAAAGATTGTCCTAGAATACGGTACACCTGAATGTATCCTGACAGACCAAGGAACAAATTTTACAAGCGAAATCTTCAAAAACCCGTGTAAGCTACTGAAGATAGACAAGATTCAAACCACTGCCTACCACCCTGAGAGCAACGGCACCCTTGAGAGATCGCACCGAACATTAGCGGAATATCTGCGACATTTTATAAATAAAGAGCAGACGGACTGGGACGAATGGATCCCGTATGCAATGCATACGTATAATACTACCCCCCACACGGCGACTGGATTCACTCCGTTCGAGCTAGTTTTCGGAAAACAAGCCGAACTACCGACAGCCCTGAGCAGACCCCCGAATCTTACGTATAACTACGAAGATTACGCACGGGAACTGCGGGAAAAAATAAGGGCAACAAACCAGATCGCGAGGGAGAAAATTAAAGAAGAAAAGCAAAAGGCCAAGAAATATTATGATAAAACTACTAAAGAAATAAAATACAAGATAGGAGATAAAGTACTCCTGTATGATGAGGCTCTCCGCCGCGGGAGATCCAAAAAACTAGACGCAAAATGGACGGGACCCTACGTAATCACTGAAAAACACTCAGACGCAAATTATACAATAAAAAAGGGCAGGACGTCGACACGCGTACACGCAAATAGATTGAAACCGTTCATAGAAGCATAAGAATGAAAGAAAATAAAAATAAGTAAGGAAAGACTCACCAGTACGTAGAGAAATCGCCAAGAAAGGGCCCAAATAAAAACACTATTCACTAATTAAAACTACACTAAACACTATAAAAGTATATATGGAAAAAGTGCTAGTCGACTTTCTCAATATCCGGTTTCCCTCCTTCCTGGGGCAAGGCACCGTCCAAACTAATAACCAATCCAAAAATCTCTTCGTGACCCCACTCAAGGTCACTGATAAAATCGGCTAGAGAAGCCGAAGCGTCCACCTCGGATAGTTGCTCAGGCAAAGAAGACGCCTCCTCATCCGAAGATCGTGGCACCAAAACTACAGTCTCAGCACTATGAATAGAGTCTGAATCAGACTCAGCATCCGCGGGAAGCACCGTCGACAAATCCATAGCTGTCAAAACAGCAAAATCGTCGTCAACTACAAAAAACTCATCGAAGAAATCATCTTCGTCATCACTCTCAATGTCACTAACGGGAGGAGAAAAAAAAAATACGTCCGGATTCTCCTCTTCACAGTCACGAACGGTAGACGCGTCAGACAAAGGCTTTCGGAAACACATGACGCGAAACACAACGTAAAGACCGTAAAGACGACAAGAACTGACGGACGCGGACTGAAGAAAGTCGCATCAACGGCGATAGAATTAAATGTGATAATGAAATAAAAACCCGCATAAAATTACACTATCGTTGCAGGGGACTCCTCACGTGGAGCTGCACGAGAGTAGCGGAAACAAAAAACGCCATACCATGCAAAATTGAAAAATTTGCACACGAGCCAGGAATGTACTTTGAGAAGATCGGAAAACTACAATTAATAGAATCTACATGAAAATGCTGCAAAACAATCAAAGGATAAATAACCACGTCATAAAAAATCAATTAAAGATAATAAACGGCACAATAGGGCACTTGAAATCCCTCGAGCAAACACTAAATTACAACGAAAATCTGCTGGCCAAAATTGCAAACCAAATCCGCCAAAAGCAAGCTGACACCCTACTACGAGAAGAAATCAATGAATACCTAACACTCATCAATGCAATAATAATGGATCTAACCAACGACATGGAGGACATCATCGAATACCTCACACATACACGGGATGCAACCATTATGACGCACCTACTGCCTGTCGATCAAATAATCCAGGAATTGGATGAAGCCACCCTACAGCTGGCAAAAGAAAAGCATTTCCCTTTCAAGGTGGAACTTGGAAACTGGCGAACCATCGTAAAATACGTAAAAACAAGCGCATATTTCAACAGTCCCTTCGTATATACAATCCTGAAATTTCCAATGATTACTCAACCAGAGTACGATATCGTCAACGTGATACCACTACCTGTACACGAGCATGGCAACGTATTCACAATAGCGAAAATTACACACCCAACATTGGGAATTGACAAAGCTAATCGCCACTACCTCGTGTTAAAAGAACACGAACTAAGCACATGTGTACAAGAACGTGATACCTACACGTGCGACCAAGGTCAGCCTATCTACCATGTGCAAGAAAATGCACCTTGCGAAGTGCAAACTTACATAGAAATAACTGATAAAAAATGCGAAACCCGACACCTTGTAACAAACGAAACCATCTGGATAGCTCTAACAGAGCCAAGGGCTTGGATATTTTCGACGGCAAAAGAGCAGGAGATAACAATAACCTGCACGGATCAACAAGAAGAAAAGCATACCCTCAATCGATCGGGCAAAATAACAGTGAATGCTGGATGTTCCCTGACCTCAAGATTCGTCATATTACGAGCACCAGAACAAGAGATAACACACCAGATCGTAGCCCACGTGCCCGGCTACAATCTCTCGCGACTCCGCGAAGAGGATAAAAGAAGACTAAAACCAGTGTCGGTACCGCAGTTACAAAAAGTTATAAAAGACTCTAACGAACTAACGGCACTCAGCCAAAGTTTGGACGAAATAACGTCTCAAACGAACAATATTAACTTTATAGAGACAATTGCATATCCAATGGGATCAGCAATACTAATAAGCATAGTAATCATTAGTATTGTAATTATTATTGTAATAGTTAATAAGCGTAGAAAAACTAAATTCATAAGCAATCCGATATACGAGGGCCCGATACAGCCTTAAGCTAGCAGCGAAAATTCAGTCCCCTCATTTTCTTTTTATCAGGGGGGAGGGATGTTATGAGTGACACACTCATAACGATAAGGTGTCAGTAACACGATGACGTAAGTCGGTCAGCTGCAGTCAACATCAAGCGCATCGCGCGAGATTTCACGCAATCCGCTCGACAATTAGCGCAATGCTCCTTAGACAGCACTTGCTGTCTAAGCAATAATTTGGAATACTGACCGATTTACGCCCTCACGCAATCCTCCCCTTCTTTCGATCCAACTACCGAATTATCGGATACATAAACCGGCGAAAGAAGGTGAGGATCGGGTCAATTCGAAGTAGACAAACTAAGACTACACACGACACTCTGCTTTGCGGGGTCGTGTATCGCCGAGATAACTTGTTGTAAACACACAACCACGACGCTCTGCCTTGCGGGATCGTGGACACGAGCTAATAGACGCGACACTCTGCCTTGCGGGGTCGCGATCTACCCATTGTAACTGAATACAAGAATAAAAGTGTTCAAGACAAATAACGGTGTATGTGACGAAATACCTTCCTCGCGAGATCTCTGGCAGCGATCCCAAAATCGTACTCACAACGAGGGGTACAACAATTAGAACCTACATTAAACGTATGTATAGGTCTATACGGTGTAAACAATTTGTTACTAGCCTACCTTAGGTCGCGGTATAGGTCAGGGCATAGGTTAGGTCGTGCTGTGTAAACTAGGCCATTGTAAATATATGATTTTAAAATATTATTTATTGATATTGTTATAAATGTGCAATTACGAATATAGAAGTTTAATTTATAATAACATGATGCTCTAGCAACTTAGTCTAGCTTATTATTAGCTTTTGACAAACTGTATTAATTTTCAAATAACTGTAACTGTAATTTATATTATTTTAATTAAATTAATTTAATTGGTTGATAAAAATTTTCCATTTGCAATCATGTATTTTCAATATGTAGTTTAATATTGCCCATTTGCTATAACAATGACACAAATAAAAAGTTGTAATTTTTTAAATTGTTTGCAAGAGAAAAGAAAATTCTGATGAAAGTTATGACTGAATACATTGAATGGAAAGTTATTAATACTTTTATTACATCCACAGATAGATTATTACGTCAAAATTGCACTAAAAAAATAATATTATTAAATTTTGATAGTTTACAATATACAAACTGAAAAATTTTGTTTTTAAAATATGTCGTTATTGTAGGAGACATATAATATATAAGCTTAATACATATTATTTTTAAAAGAAAAAAAATTTTTTATTTTTTTATATGCATATAATTCAATTGTTGATAAGAAATATTTCTTTTAGGTGATACGCGAGCTAATCAAAATCCGCAATTGGCGATTTTACAAATCATACTGCTCAGAGAACACAATCGCATTGCTGATTATTTGACACATTTGAATTCCCATTGGTCCGACGAAATGACATTCCAAGAAACGCGCCGGATTGTGATTGCTGAGCATCAAAACATAGCGTACTACAAATGGCTGCCAATCTTTTTAGGTTTGAATATATCGATTCTCTCGGTTTCAATATGTTTTATATTTTTATTATGAATTTAAATAACTCTCTTAATACCCGTGTAAGTTTTGTTTGTTTTAAAAGCAAAACTAACTCCGATTTGGAAATATCAACTATACTAAACGTTCATAAGTTCGAGAAACACTTGCAATTTTGTGACAAATACGAAAAGTTAAATTAAAGCTATTGAAAAAAGTTTGAAAAAATTTTACGCTTGAGAATGTTTTGTAATCAAAACCATTATATCAATAATTCTATTTTCTATGTCTTTTTTCTGTAAACGTTTTGTTTCCGAAGTAAAAACAGCTTTTGTAAAGTTTTAATAATGTAGTCGCGCTTCCACGCGACTATACCTACATTATTATTTATCCCGACGCCCAAGACATAATTATCCATAGCTATAAGTATATTACTGCAAATTAATGCTAATACACTAATTAGTTTAGAAAGTACTACTTTTTCTCACCGAGATACTTTTTCAGATGCGAGAAAATTGTAAAAATTGTAAATTTATGTACAGTAGTATACATACTTCAATCTTTTGACGACATCAATAATAATATTAGTATATTTATATATTATAGGTATAAGACAAGTCTATGAAAACAAAATTATTTATACTACTCAGGATTACGTGAACGATTACGATAAAACGGTCAACGGTAACGTGCTAAATGAACATTCAAATGCAGCTTTTAGACATTTCCATTCAAATATTGTTGGCTTAATAAAGTAAGTATTTAGAAATTGCACCTATCAGAAAAACAATTCTTTTTTTACAATTCTATTTCTTGGAAACATAATTTTTATACTACTTTGAAAAAATAATACTCAAAGAGCTTTAAAGATTTTTTAAAGAAAATCTGAGTGTATGTATTTTAATATGCTCTTGAGGAGCACATACACTTGATGCTCTTTGTTCTACTATAAATTTTTCATTCATAAATATCTTGAAAATGTAAAATTGTTCAAGTTGTTAATATTTTAAATATTCTGTTATATTTATAAAAATATGCATCTATATTTAATCGCTAATATATTGGAAAGATACATTTTACTTATTGCTAATTTTTTGTAAAAATAATATATAAATGCCTTTAGCATTTTTAGCTCAATATTTTCTTATAACTTGCATATAATTAAATTCAAATGTTATATATTTCTTCTATATACATATTAAAATAACAACTTTTGCTGGACTATGCTAAAATAGAACATTTGTAACTTTATTAACACCTACTCAGTTATTACTATTTTACTTATAAAAAAAAACAGTACAAACAGTACACACAATTTTTGTGTACATATTACTTGAAGGTGAACTATGTTATTTTTTGTAATAAAAATAATATTAAATCCATAATAACAAATTTATTTTACTAGCATTAATTTAGTCTTAATTCCTTCTTAAACAGTTTATTATTTTCTGCGCAATGGTTACATGATTCATTATTTAAATAAAATCAATGTAGAAATAAAATATTTAGCAAATTATCACAATTATAACTTTTTTTCTCTAAATTGAAAGAAGGATGTTACTGTTATTAATAATATAATTTCTGTATCATCTGATTTAATGTCTGACTGATATCAAAAGTATGTTTCTCGCGCGCACTTCTACTTACAAGAGAACCTCGCGAACTCGAAAATTCTGATTTTAATGAAACTTGGCATAAATGTAAAGGGGTTAAATACATGAATTTAAAAATTTTTTGTAGCTGCCCAAAAACGGTTTAAAGGAGTGAAACCACCCTTCAAAGATTGAGACATTTTTCGTTTTCTCGATATATCTCGTAAACTAAACAAAATATTAAAAAATGTTTTATACAAAAGTTTTACAATAAAAGTTCTATCTAACTACAGTAATTAAATTAAAAAAAAAATTTTTTTAACAAATTTTTTTAATTAAAAAAATTTTATTTTTTAAAATTTTATTAATGTAGTTAAATAGAGATATTGTTATTATAAAACTTTTGTATAAAACATTTTTTGATATCTCCAACACTTTTCGAGATATATCGGAAAAACAAAAATCTGCTCTACACTATGCACTAAAAAAAGCTTGAGAGAATGTGATAGCACCGCGACGGAGAGCGTTAAAAAATATTATAAAGAAATTTTTAATTAAAGTTTATTTATGATATTGAATATAATATGAGATACTAAAAATATAATAAAATAAAATAATATTTTGTATAATATAATAATATATGTAATAATGTAATATAATAATGTCGCACGTGAATGCATGCTGATGTGAGTGAGAGAAAAAGAATAAATAATATTAATATAATATAGTAATTTAATAATATAATCTAATTTAAAATATTTATATCCAGACTTCTTGGTCCGGATCCATTAGCGGTGACATGTCACAGAGTCGACGCAGATCGACGACATCTGCCAATCCAAATCGGCCATATGATTTGTCAATTAAGGCATTATTTCGCTCTCTGTCGATCTTGCGAAAGTATCGCGTCCAAAATCTTTTTCTTATATTGATAAATCCATGTATGTGGATGTTATCGAGATATATCCATGTCTAGATACAAAATTAACATATTTTAGTATGGCATTATACATTGAGCAACAATATACTTTGATTCAGAGTAATAAAAATGCAAATTATATTATACAAAATATTATTTTATATTATTTTATTTTATTATATTTCTAATATCTCATATTATATTTAATATTGTAGCCCCGCACACACGCTCACGCTTGCACAGCACACGCTCACGTACTCCCGAACACTCGCCCGCGCACGAAATAAGGCAACTCGTTTCGTTTAAGAAAGCGGTTTATTAAAAGCACAAGAAAACGATAACTCTCGGCTTGACAGCTCAAAACCAAGAACCAAAAACAAAAACAAACAAACAACTTCAAAACGAAATGACATCCGTCAGCTGACGAGGAAAATCGATATATTGATTTTTCTGAATAAAGCTCGCGTTCACACACGCGAGCTCGCACGCAACACTATAATAAACCTTAATAAAAAATTTCTTTAAAATATTTTTTAACGCTCTCCGTCGCAGTGCTATCGCATTCTCTCATACTTTTTTCAATGCCATAGCGTAGAGCAGATTTTTGCTTTTTCCGATATATCTCGAAAAGTATTGGAGATATCAAAAAATGTTTTATACAAGAGTTTTATGGTAACAATATCTCTATCTAACTACATTAATAAAATTAAAAAAAAAAATTTTTTAATTAAAAAAAATTGTTTAAAAAATTGTTTTTTAATTTAATTATTGTAGTTAGATAGAAGTACTTTTATTGTAAAACTTTTGTATAAAACATTTTTTAATATTTTGTTTAGTTTACAAGGTATATCGAGAAAACGAAAAATGTCTCAATCTTTGAAGGGTGGTTTCACTCCTTTAAACCGTTTTTGGGCAGCTACGAAAAATTTCTAAATTCATGTATTTACCCCCTCTACATTTATGCCAAGTTTCATTAAAATCAGAATTTTTGAGTTCGCGAGGTTCCCTTGTTAGTGAAAGCCTGTAAGGCACTACTAAGTTTTTAATTTTCTTACGGG
The DNA here is from genome assembly GCF_013373865.1 of Monomorium pharaonis. Lineage (NCBI taxonomy): Eukaryota > Metazoa > Arthropoda > Insecta > Hymenoptera > Formicidae > Monomorium > Monomorium pharaonis. Next base: position 8,939,805 of record NC_050476.1, read on the forward strand.
AGAATTGTATGATCAAATTGTCAATTAACAATAACATATTAAATGAATACTGACGTATGAATAAGCATAAACGATGAAATATTCATAACAAAATTATTATAAACTTTCTCATAAAAATAACAAATTTTGTTTGTCAGCTTAGTGTTAGAAGATCGATCTCCCATCGGTGCTTTGAGATTAAGTGATCACTTTAACCGACCAGGTATTATAGAAAAGGATAACAATCTGGATGATTTAACGAGAGGTTTTGCATATCAACTACAAAAATATTCCGATACATATTTTAATAAAGAGGTATCTATAAATTGAAAATGCAACTAATAATAAGAATAAAAATCATAACTAAAAATAAAACTTGAATTTTAAAGTAAAATAATTATCAATGACAAAAACAGAAAATTTAACCTAATTAGACCCACATAGAAATTGGCATCCAGTGGATGTCCAAGGGACGTCCATTAAACCTCCATAGATCCATGGGACGTCTATGTCCATGGTGGAAGTCAGATGGACGTCCATTAGAGGTCTAGTAAACTTCTTTAGCTCCATTGGAGGTTTACCTCCATGGCGGAAGTTAGATAGACATCCATTAGGAATCCATTAAACATCCATAGCTCCATTGGATGTTTTCTTCCATGGTGGAAGTTAGATGGACGTCTATTAGGGATTCATTAAACTTCCATAGCTCTATGAAACATTATTTCCATGATGAAAGTTAGACAGACGTTCATTAAGGATCCATTAAACTTCCATAGCTCTATGGAACATTTACTTCCATGATGGAAGTTAGATAGACGTCCATTAGGGATCCATTAAACTTCCATAGCTGCATGGAACATTTATTTTCATGGTAGAAGTTACCCAGACAACACGCTTGTCAGAATGAAAACTTTAAGAGAACTTTTTTAAGAAAACATTTAGATATCTTGAAAATGATGTCCAAATGGTAACATTTATCAGAGACGTTTACTAAGAGAGGTCTTTGAGATATCTCATGGAAGAGTTTCATTTAAGTTTTTTGAAAATGTTATCCTTATAATATCACAGCTAAATGATATCAGCTTAATGTCTCATAAAAGATATCACAATGCTGTCCGATTTTTGCTCCGTCCATGCGCGTCGTAGTTGACTCAAAAATCAAATAACATTATAACATCCTGAATGAGGGATCCATTTGATATTTAAAAAAATTATCATAAAGATAATGTTTTCAAAAATAACGGTTTGTCTACAATTACTGCGCACAAAAAAATGCACAAAATCTAAATTTATCATGTACTGAACAAAAACAGAATAATAAATGTACTATTCAATTTTTCTTAGAATATATGATCTATATAGTTAATACCATCTAATTAACCATTTGAACGCTTCAAAGTATTAATGCTAAATAGATCACAATTTCCATCAAATTATTAAGAAGGTTATGGAAAAAGATAAATTTAACAATGAAATTAATAAATAAATAAATTAATGCTATTTATTTTTAATATGTTTTGCAAAATTTTATTGCTTTTATAAAAAATAATATAATTGCGTCAATTTATAACATATAGGTATATGGAGACAATAACAAGTACCCATATCGATGAGTCAAATTGGCATAGCAGATAGAGTACAAGGTTTGTAATCCTAAGGTCCCGGGTTCAAAACCTACCAGAGGCAAGTAAGAATAAAATAAAATAATATAATTTAAATTTAATTAATTCATAAAAATTTGTCCTAAATTTAGTATATGTACTGTTGATAAAAATAATTTAAAAGAAATAACATTTTTATTTTAAATTTTTATTTTGTCAATCATCTATTGGGGCTCCATGAAGCCTCTACTAATGATCCATGAAACGTCCGTCAGTCATTCATCAAGGCTCCGTGAAGCCTCTACTAATGATCCACACAACGTCTAATAGACCTCTTTGATGACCTCTAATGGAGGTCTAATGGACGTCCACAATTCGGAACTGTGGATTTCTAATGGCTCTATATTGGACGTCTAATGGACGTCCACTGGAAGTTTAAACTTCCATGGCAGACGTCCATTAGACGTCTACTGGAGGTTTTATTTCTATGTGGGGAGCTATTTAATAAAATGCAGTAGAAAAAAAATTTGTTATATAAAGTATACTGACAATAATAAAAATTTTATATATTCTATCATCTTATTATTTTGAATAAACTTTTGATCTGATTATTTTTGTGTAAACTTTTAATGTAACTTTCTTATTAGTTTAAAAGTTATAAATATATTAGGTGTACAACTTTGCTTCCGCCGTTTTTTTTTTTTCGAAATTCGAGGCTTTATTGTGAAAAACTGGTTATACATTTACGATTCAAAGTATTGTTCATCGCTGGCCACTACTTTCTCTCATCTTTCAGGCAGCATACGAATACAGCCATCTATTGGAAAACAACAAAAGCAAAGTTGTACACCTAATATACAGGGTGTCCCATTTTAATCTATTACCCCTCGTAACTTTGCAGGGAGCGATCGTATAGATATAGAAAAACGTTTCAGACAAAAGTTGTATGGCTTCAAGAAGGACATAAGATGGTGACCTTGTCCTTGACCTTGGAAGCTGAAGGTCATTTTAAGGTTAAATTAATTTTTTTAAATAAAATCCTCTACTTTTTACATACTCTTGTAGCTTATCTCGGGAGATTTCCAAAACATTATAATTAAAAGTGTTTTGCTCAACTATTTTTTGAGTTATAAAACTCAAAAGTTACAGGCCGGCATTAGCATTACCCAAGATGTATCACGTGGAGGTTGCTCGGTCGAATTTACACCTCTTGTGCGTGTGTGTGTGTTTGTGATCGATCGAGCTTACGTGTTGGTGTGGATACCTAAAAATGAAAAAATTTCATAGTAGGTGTTCGAAAATGCATCCCCTTTTTTGGATACATAAACGCAATCTTTTATTAAAATTGTTACAAACTCTTTCAAGCGTAGCTAGTGTTATCCTCTGAAATACGTTACAAACACACACAAACACACACACACACAAGAGGTGTAAATCTGATCGAGCAACCGTCACGTGATACACCTTGGGTAATGCTAATGCCGGCGATCCTGTAATTTTCAAGTCCTATAACTCAAAAAGTAGTTGAGCAAAACACTTTTAAGTATATTGTTTTGGAAAGCTCTCGAGGTGAGCTACAAGTATATGTAATGAAAAGTAGGGGGTTTCATTGAAAAAAATTAAATTGACATACAAATGATTTTCAAATATGATTCCAAGGTCAAGGCCAAAGTCACCGTCTTATGTCCCTCTTGAAGCCATACTTTTGCCTGAAACATTTTTCTATACGATCGGTCCCTGCAAAGTTACAAGGGGTGATAGATTAAAATGGAACACCCTGTATATATATGTATATATATACAGGGAGTCCCAGAGCATACTGGTCACTGTTCATAAAAAGGTAGATGGGATCGAGATGAACATAAAAGTTCAATATTGTTGTGGGTTTGGTCTGCTAATAATCGAGATATAAATTTTTTAAATTATGCGAATGAGAGCGCGCCTTGCGCGCCGAAGGAAGGGCTCGAGCCGCTCGAGCCATAGCACGGCCTACTGTTTCAAGCATTGGCTGCCGGCGGCGGCGGGGGAAAGAAGGAGAAGCGTGGCGTCGTCGCCGTTCCCACGTCTCGCCGCACCGCACCTAAGCTCGCGTCGATGGCTGCTACGCACACTCGCGATTACATGACGAGATTATAAATTATTAATAAAAATAGGACAAATTTAAATCGCAATAAACTTTTGTAAATAAGAAAGTCGAAAGAGAGAAAGCAATGGAAACGTATGGAACCTGCAAATAATATAATATTTGCCGCATTAAATTCTCTCATCGTTTTTTATGGAATATTAAATTAACGGAGATTTGTCACGATTGATCCTTTATCATTCTCCTTTCGTAACCACCTTATTAGAAAATTACGAAATGCACGAAATACTATCCCTAATATGCACTCTTTGTAAAATAACACGATAAAAAAATATTCACGTTTGATCTAACGACTTCAGGATAAATTATTCGATGCAACTTCTACGGTAATTATAGATAATTAGAGATCAATTATCAAAAATTATCACTAAAACTGCGCTAAATAATCAGCACGATACTTTCTTTCTGAGTGTCGTATCGTGTTTAATGTTAAAAATGTTAAAAAATAGTAATATTGTTAAACAAATTTTATGACATTTAATGAAACTCTAATAATATTGATTGGAACTGTTGTTGAAAATGACGTTTATCGTGTTTCAGTAAATACTTTAGAGGGAAAGATATTCCTGCTAAATTACAAAGTATAAAAGTACAAAGTTCAATTTTACATACGAATCAAGAGTAAATAAAAAATTCAATTCAATAAAAGAATTCAGAGTTTCTTCTACCTTTAATTGCATTATTAATTACGACAGATTTTCAGTGACTTATAATGTATTAACGATAGAAGAAATTCGAAGTTCTCTATCATATACAAGAGAAAATCATTTCTAGTTAACCATACTAACGATACTTGACATAACATTGATCTCTAATTATCTATAATTACCGTAGAAGTTGCATCGAATAATTTATCCTGAAGTCGTTAGATCAAACGTGAATATTTTTTTATCATGTTATTTTACAAAGAGTGCATATTAGGGATAGTATTTCGTGCATTTCGTAATTTTCTAATAAGGTGGTTACGAAAGGAGAATGATAAAGGATCAATCGTGACAAATCTCCGTTAATTTAATATTCCATAAAAAACGATGAGAGAATTTAATGCGGCAAATATTATATTATTTGCAGGTTCCATACGTTTCCATTGCTTTCTCTCTTTCGACTTTCTTATTTACAAAAGTTTATTGCGATTTAAATTTGTCCTATTTTTATTAATAATTTATAATCTCGTCATGTAATCGCGAGTGTACGTAGCAGCCATCGACGCGAGCTTAGGTGCGGTGCGGCGAGACGTGGGAACGGCAAAGACGCCACGCTTCTCCTTCTTTCCCCCGCCGCCGCCGGCAGCCAATGCTTGAAACAGTAGGCCGTGCTATGGCTCGAGCGGCTCGAGCCCTTCCTTCGGCGCGTAAGGCGCGCTCTCATTCGCATAATTTAAAAAATTTATATCTCGATTATTAGCAGACCAAACCCACAACAATATTGAACTTTTATGTTCATCTCGATCCCATCTACCTTTTTATGAACAGTGACCAGTATGCTCTGGGACTCCCTGTATATATATATATATACAGGGTGTTTGGTAAAGATTTATGCAATTTTTATAAGCAGGTAGAGCGCATTAAGCTGAACATAAAATCCTCATCGTTTTTCCATTTTCACAATAGTTAACGAGTTATAGACTTGTAAAATTTTCTGTATTAGCCCGGCCTACCGGCAAATGCAAGCACGCCGAGCGCCCGACCGCGGCGGCTGCCCCTCCCTAGCGCTTGAACCTTGAGATTGCTAGGCGCGCGGAGGGAGTTGTTACAACAAGCGGCAATGGCTACGCACAATGTGTACGTGTACATACATGTGTACAAAGAAATATCAGTTCTAATGCTTAAAGAAGCAATTACTAAATTTATTTTTTTTTATAAATAATGATTATTTTTAATAAAACATTTTTTTTGGTGATAGTCTTAAATGTCGTAAACTGTCATAAATTTTAAAAGAAGCTATTATCATGTGCTCAAAAACAAATTTATCCTTCTTTAAACAACATTAGAAAATTTTATCGATTAAAATGGAAATAACAACCAAATAAAATGTTTCAACTTTATATTCTTAATTTGTTTCAACTTTATATTCTTAATTAAAAATTAAATAACGAGGATATTTATATTTTTAATAAAATTAATCCTTGTTGATAGACATTGATAGACTTATAATACACGGAAAAAACTTTATGGTAAAAATTACTCTGGTAAGTAATAAACGCGTGACAAGGAGAAATTATGAAAATTTTTATTACGTTTTTCATCAAATTACGATAATATTTACATTACTTATATGATATAATTCTCTGAAATTTCTTCTTACAGTTCGTGGTTACTATTATAAATAATAAATCATATATAATTTTACTATAAAATTTTCTCCGTGTAGATTTACGAATATATGAATTTATTAAATGTTTGAAAACTTATAAACAATATTTATTTAATTCAAGAAAATTTAGTATGTAATGTGTGTGTATTTGGTGTGCGTGTGCGTGTGTTTGTGCGTGTGCGTGTGTTTGTGCGTGTGCGTGTGCGTGTGCGTGTGAGTGTGCGTGTGAGTGTGCGTGCGTGCGTGCGTGCGTGCGTGCGTGCGTGCGTGCGTGCGTGCGTGCGTGCGTGTGTGCGTGTGTGTGTGTGTGTGTGTGTGTGTGTGTGTGAGTAACACACACACACATACACACACACCACATAGAAACGAAATCTCCAATGGACGTCTGTCATGGAAGTTTGGAACTTCCAGTGGGCGTCCATTGGACATTGAATATAGAGCCAATGCAAATCCACAGTTCCGTATTGTGTACGTCCATTCGACCTCTATTGGACGTCGTCAAGGATGCCTATTGGACGTTGTGTGGATCGTTGGTGGAGGCTTCATGGAGCCTCGATGGACGTCTGATAGATATTTCGTGGATCATTACACATAAAAAAATGTATTCTTAACAAAATTCGAAAGTGCCTTTATTCAAGAATATTTTATACTTAAAATTGTGTTGAGTATAAATATTTTTTTACAAAAAAAAGTATTATTATATTTTTTATAAATATTTCTTTCAACATAATATTTTCCTTAAATAAAAGTTTTTATTTTGTCCTTTTCATTTTTATCAACCTTTTTTGCAGACTGATATAGTTCATCAGTCTTGTACTATATGGCGAAATCTTACTTCCTTCTACGCTCTTGACGAGCCCCTTTTATTCATCTAGAAAGTGCATTTTATTCATAAGAAACACGCGCCACATAGTGGTGAGTAGTGAAGGTTTCACGGAGCATCGGTGGATGATTGACGGACGTTTTGTGGATCATTAGTAGAGGAGATTCCACGAAACGTCCGTCAGTCGTCCATCGAGGCTCCGTGAAGCCTCTAACAATGATCCATAAAACGTCCATTAGTTGTCTATCGAGACTCCTCTATTAATTATCCGCGTAACGTATAATGGATATCTTTTAAGATGTTTGACAGAGATCTATTATAGAGGTAAGATGAATCATGGGAAGTAAACATCCCATAGAACTATGGAAGTAAACATCCAATGGAGCCATGAAAGTTTATTGAATTTTTAATGGACGTCTCATGGATCTATGGAGGTTTAGTGGACGTCCACTGGACATCCACTAGATACCAATTTCTATGTGGGACATTTTAAAATTTATATATACATGCATGTATATATGTATTTATATATATTTGATTGTTTATTTGATGTGGACTTTTATATAAAATTTTATAAAATTTATTAGGAAATTTGAAAAAGTATGTATAGCATTATGAATTTAATCAAACTTTTTATTTATTTTTTGCATATATTAAAAAAATATTCTAATTGATAACGATAGCGAGTGAGTGTAGCGAGAGAGTAGGGAGGAGCGACGAGAGATGGCGTTAGTAAGAGCGAGAGTGGCGGCATGAGGCTGCGCGATTTGAGGACAGTAGTGTGTGTGAGCGAGAAAGTAAGAGAGAGCAGTGAGAAATTTGGCGCGGAGAGTTTCGGATGTACGACCGAGCGATTTAGAGAGAGTGTGAGAGATTCGAGTCTTGGAACTGCGTGACGCGGGGAGAGTGATTGCGAGTTACTCGATTGGTTATTGTACCGAGCTAGACAATATATTTATTTGTGCAATTGAACACACCGTAAACTCAGTAGACTATCCCTACGAGCCAATTCCGACATCCCGACATCCTTGAAGCGAGAATACCCAGAGTTACGAGTGAGCGAGCAAACTTAGCAAACTTAGTCTCTATATACCTTTTAGTTAACATAATAAATATTTGTATACAAATTTATTCCACTTATTTGTTTAAATGTTATTTGCCTAAAATTGCAACAAAAATGACGATATGCTACATAAGCCATTATAAACTAAATTATTTATTATTTTGTTCTTTTTAAACAAGCTTCAGGACTAAAAATCGGATATTTATCGATAAAATTTTTTATCGTAATAGAAAATAAAATAAGCTCAAGAGAATATTTTAATCTAGGAGCCCAATTTCTATGCTATTTTGCGACTTTATTTTAAGTATACAATTTTCTAGATAAAATAGATTCTGTCGTACATATTAATATATATATATATACAGGGTAATGTAATCGGAAGCCATCCCGTAATGGAAAGATAGACGGGATCGAGATGAACATAAAAGTCCAATATTGTCTTGGGTTAGGTCTATCAATAATCGAGATATAAATTTTTCAAATTGTACGAATGAGAGCGCGCCGTGTGAAGAGCCGAGACGCTCGAGCTGTAGCGCGGCCCACTGTGTCGAACATTGGCTGCCGGCGGCGGGAGGGAAAAAGGAGAAGCGGTGCCGCTGCCTGGGCTTCGCCGCCCTCGCGTCTCACCGCACCGCGCCAACACTCGTGGCGATGGCAGCTATGCACATTCGCGATTACTTGACAAATTAGGAGTTAGCAAAGATATGACAAATTAAAACCGTAATAAACTGCTGTGATTAAGAAAATCGAAAGAACGAAAGCGATAGATACTTATGGAATCTACAAATAATCTAATTTCTATCGTAATTGTGAATAAGTAAATTAATAAAAGTTTTTCGTATATTCACGAAAGATTCTTTCTTTTTCTTAAATATCTTATTTACAGTATCATACAATTCTAACTTTGTTTCTTATCGAATTGTGCCGTACTGTTAAATCCTTGATGAAAACATTAATAAAAAATTACCATAAATTCCCGATTGATTCTTAAAGTGATAATTTTCTTTTATAAGTGTATTATAATATTTGCCACATCAAATTCTCTCATCGTTTCTTATTGTTTTTTTTCCATGGAATGTTAAATTAACGAAGGTTTATCACGATTAATATCTACGATTGATTCTTCATATATTCTCATTTCGTAAATATTTAATTAGAAAATTATAAAATGCGCGATATATCCATATAATATGTTACACTCATTGTTCATAACACGATAGAAAAATATCTCTTGATGTAACGATTTCACAATAGATTATGCCTTCTACGATAATTATGCTTAGAGATGTTCAATATCAAATATTATTAATATAACGAAGAGTTTTTCTTTCATAACGATAGGGAACTCGAAATTTCTTTTATCTTTAATTACATTATTAATTACGACAGATTTTCACTGATTGATTTAGAATAGATACCAACAAAAATACGAGAATCTAATTGATTTCTCTTTTGTAATCCATTACTTGTCTGAATAAAAAAAAAAAGAATTTCAAGAAGTGATATCATTGTCTATCGTTCTCTCGTTTCCTGTTAGGAAAGTATATTTTCTCGTTGGAATATGACAAAATATCTACGGAGACATCGTGTTTAATAGTTCGGTTGGAATATTTCGTAAACTTAAGTTCTCTATTGTATAATTACGAAAGAAAACACTTTGTTGTTAACCATACTGGTGACATTAACATCTCCAAATATAATTACGATCGTATCGTATAATTTATCACGAAATCGTTAGATCAGGCATGAATACTTCTTCGTTTAAAAAACTCTTCGTTATTAATAATATTTGATATTGAACATCTCTAAGCATAATTATCGTAGAAGGCATAATCTATTGTGAAATCGTTACATCAAGAGATATTTTTCTATCGTGTTATGAACAATGAGTGTAACATATTATATGGATATATCGCGCATTTTATAATTTTCTAATTAAATATTTACGAAATGAGAATATATGAAGAATCAATCGTAGATATTAATCGTGATAAACCTTCGTTAATTTAACATTCCATGGAAAAAAAACAATAAGAAACGATGAGAGAATTTGATGTGGCAAATATTATAATACACTTATAAAAGAAAATTATCACTTTAAGAATCAATCGTGAATTTATGGTAATTTTTTATTAATGTTTTCATCAAGGATTTAACAGTACGACAATTCGATAAGAAACAAAGTTAGAATTGTATAATACTGTAAATAAGATATTTAAGAAAAAGAAAGAATCTTTCGTGAATGTACGAAAAACTTTTATTAATTTACTTATTCACAATTACGATAGAAATTAGATTATTTGTAGATTCCATAAGTATCTATCGCTTTCGTTCTTTCGATTTTCTTAATCACAGCAGTTTATTACGGTTTTAATTTGTCCCTATCTTTGCTAAATAATTTTGTCAAGTAATTGCGAATGTGCGTAACGACGCGAGTCTAGACGCGGTGCTGCGGGACGTGAGGGCGGCGAAGCACAGGCAGCGGCGCCGCTTCTCCTCCTTCTCCCCGCCGCCGGCAGCCAATGTTCGACACAGTGGGCCGCGCTACAGCTCGAGCGTCTCGGCTCTTCACACGGCGCGCTCTCATTCGTACAATTTGAAAAGTTTATATCTCGATTATTGATAGACCTAACCCAAGACAATATTGGACTTTTATGTTCATCTCGATTCCGTCTATCTTTCCATTACGGGATGGCTTCCGATTACATTACACCCTGTATATACAGGGTGTCTGGTATTTTTTTATGGGATTTTTATGAGCAGGTAGAGCGCATGAAACTGAACAGAAAAGTCCTTACCGTTTTTCCATTTTCGCAATAGTTAACAAGTTAGTGACTTGTAAAATTTTCTGTATTAGCCCGGCCTACCGACAAATGCAAGCGCGCTGAGCGCCCGGCCGCGGCGGCCGCCCCTCCCTAGCGCTTGAACCTTGAGATTGCTAGGCGCGCGGGGGGAGTTGTTACAACAAGCAGCAATGACTACGCACAAGCGACGCGTAACGCTAAATTCTCCCTTTAAATTATTTGATAGTTCCTTACCTTTTTGAATATTTGATAGTTCCTTACCTTTTTTAATGAAAATAAAATTTTCTAACAACAAAAAGTATGTGTACGTGTACATACATGTGTACAAAAAATATCAGATCTAATGCTTAAAGAAGTGATTACTAAATTTATTTTTTAATAAATAACGATTATTTTTAATAAAAAATATTTTTTTCATGATAGTCTTAAACATCGTAAACTGTCATTATGAATTTTAAAAGAAGCTATTATCATATGCTCGAAACAAAATTTATGTTTCTTCAAAAAACATTAGAAAATTTTATCGATTAAAATAGAAATGACAAACAAAAAAATGTTTGTTTCAACTTTATATTCTTAATTAAAAATTAAATAACTAGGATATTTATATTTTTAATAAAATTAATCCTTGTGATAGATTTATAATACACGAAAAAAACTTTATGGTAAAAATTACTATGATAAATAGTAAACGCGGGCCAAGGAGGAATTATGAAAATTTTTATTATGTTTTTCATCAAATTACGACAATATTTACACTACTTATGATATAATTCTCTGAAATTTCTTCTTATAGTTCGTGGTTACTATCATAAATAATAAAATCATATATAATTTTACTATAAAATTTTCTCCGTGTAAATTTACGAATATATGAATTTATTAAATGTTTGAAAACTTATAAACAATATTTATTTAATTTAAGAAAATTTTAGTTTGTAATGTGTGTGTGTGTGTGTGTGTGTGTGTGTGTGTGTGTGTGTGTGTGTGTGTGTGTGTGTGTGTGAAGGGGGGGATACATACATACACGAGCTAAAGAATAATCACTTTGTGACAGGAAAATGATTATTCCTTAATTCAAGAATTGGTTTGTAATTTGTGTGTAATTTGTGTGTGTGTGTATGTGTGTGTACATACGCGAAAATGTTAAACATTATTTGTTTTATGTAAAGTGTGGTGTTTATTATCAACAGAATACTCTTTTCAGTCATTAAAGATAAAATAATTATTAAAAAAAATACAATTAAAAGTGAATAATTGATTTTTTTTAAACTAGAATCATATTTTTTTACGTGTACATGTATAGTAATCAGCGTAAATAGTAATAGTGATATAAAATCGCGGAACTAAGGCATAATCATTTTCCTGTCACAAAGTGATTATTCTTTAGCTCGCGTATGTATGTACAAGGATTAATTTTATTAAAAATATAAATATCCTAGTTATTTAATTTTTAATTAAGAATATAAAGTTGAAACAAACATTTTATTTGGTTGTCATTTCCATTTCAATCGATAAAATTTTCTAATGTTTTTTGAAGAAGCATAAATTTTGTTTCGAGCATATGATAACAGCTTCTTTTAAAATTTATAATGACCGTTTACGACGTTTAAGACTATCATCAAAAAAATATTTTTTATTAAAAATAATGGTTATTTATTAAAAAAATAAATTTAGTAATCACTTCTTTAAGCATTAAAACTGATATTTTTTGTACACATGTATGTACACGTACACACATACTTTTTGTCGTTAAAACATTTTATTTTCATTAAAAAACGTAAGAAACTATCATAACTCAAAGGGAGAATTTAGCGTTACGCGTCGCTTGTGCGTAGCCATTGTCGCTTGTTGTAACAACTCCCCCCGCGCGCCTAGCAATCTCAAGGTTCAAGCTGGGGAGGAGCGGCCGCCGCGGCCGGACGCTCAGCACGCTTGCATTTGCCGGTAGGCCGGGCTAATGCAGAAAATTTTACAAGTCACTAACTTGTTAACTATTGCGAAAATGGAAAAACGGTAAGGACTTTTCTGTTCAGTTTCATGCGCTCTACCTGCTCATAAACATCCCATAAAAAAATACCAGACACCCTGTATATATACAGGGTGTTTGGTAAAGATTTATGCAATTTTTATAAGCAGGTAGAGCGCATTAAGCTGAACATAAAATCCTCATCGTTTTTCCATTTTCACAATAGTTAACGAGTTATAGACTTGTAAAATTTTCTGTATTAGCCCGGCCTACCGGCAAATGCAAGCACGCCGAGCGCCCGACCGCGGCGGCCGCCCTTCCCTAGCGCTTGAACCTTGAGATTGCTAGGCGCGCGGAGGGAGTTGTTACAACAAGCGGCAATGGCTACGCACAATGTGTACGTGTACATACATGTGTACAAAAAAATATCAGTTCTAATGCTTAAAGAAGCAATTACTAAATTTATTTTTTTTTAATAAATAATGATTATTTTTAATAAAACATTTTTTTGGTGATAGTCTTAAATGTCGTAAACTGTCATAAATTTTAAAAGAAGCTATTATCATGTGCTCAAAAACAAATTTATCCTTCTTTAAACAACATTAGAAAATTTTATCGATTAAAATGGAAATAACAACCAAATAAAATGTTTCAACTTTATATTCTTAATTTGTTTCAACTTTATATTCTTAATTAAAAATTAAATAACGAGGATATTTATATTATTAATAAAATTAATCCTTGTGATAGACTTATAATACACGGAAAAAACTTTGTGGTAAAAATTACTATGGTAAGTAGTAAACGCGTGCTAAGGAGAAATTATGAAAATTTTTATTATGTTCTTCATCAAATTACGATAACATTTACACTACTTATATGATATAATTCTCTGAAATTTCTTCTTACAGTTCGTGGTTACTATCATAAATAATAAATCATACATAATTTTACTATAAAATTTTCTCCGTGTAAATTTACGAATTTATGAATTTATTAAATGTTTGAAAACTTATTAACAATATTTATTTAATTCAAGAAAATTTTAGTATGTAATGTGTGTGTATTTAGTGTGCGTGTGCGTGTGTTTGTGTGTGTGCGTGTGCGTGTGCTTGTGTGTGTGTGTGTGTGTGTGTGTGTGTGTGTGTGTGTGTGTGTGTGTGTGTGTGTGTGTGTGTGTGTGTGTGTGTGTGTGTGTGTGTGTGTGTGTGTGTGTGGTGTATGTACGTACATACGCGAGAAAAGAATAATCACTTTGTGACAGGAAAATGAATAATCATTCCTTAGTTCGCGATTTTATATCACTATTATTATTCATGCTGATTACTATACAATACACGCACACGTAGAAAAATATGATTCTAGTTTTAAGAAAATCAATTATTCATTTTTAATTTTATTCTTTTTTAATAATTATCTTATTTTTAATGGTTGAAAAGAATATTATATTGATAATAAACACCTCACTTTACACAAAACAAATAATGTTTAACATTTTCGTGTATGTATCACACACACACACACACACACACACACACACACACACACACACCAAATACACACACATTACATACTAAAATTTCAATAATGAATAAAAGAATTCAGAGTTTCTTCTACCTTTAATTGCATTATTAATTACGACAGATTTTCAGTGACTTATAATGTATTAACGATAGAAGAAATTCGAAGTTCTCTATCATATACAAGAGAAAATCATTTCTAGTTAACCATAATAACGATACTTGACATAACATTGATCTCTAATTACCTATAATTACCGTAGAAGTTGCATCGAATAATTTATCCTGAAGTCGTTAGATCAAACGTGAATATTTTTCTATCGTGTTATTTTACAAAGAGTGCATATTAGGGATAGTATTTCGTGCATTTCGTAATTTTCTAATAAGATGGTTACGAAAGGAGAATGTATAAAGAATCAATCGTGATAAATCTTCGTTAATTTAATATTCCATAAAAAACGATGAGAGAATTTGATGAGAGAATTTGCCGGCAAATGTTATATTATCTGCAGGTTCCATACGTTTCCATCGCTTTCTCTCTTTCGACTTTCTTATTTACAAAAGTTTATTACGATTTAAATTTGTCCTATTTTTATTAATAATTTATAATCTCGTCATGTAATCGCGAGTGTGCGTAGCAGCCATCGACGCGAGCTTAGGCACGGTGCGGCGAGACGTGGGAACGGCGACGACGCCACGCTTCTCCTTCTTTCCCCCGCCGCCGCCGGCAGCCAATACTTGAAACAGTAGGCCGTGCTATGGCTCGAGCGGCTCGAGCCCTTCCTTCGGCGCGCAAGGCGCGCTCTCATTCGCATAATTTAAAAAATTTATATCTCGATTATTAGCAGACCAAACCCACAACAATATTGAACTTTTATGTTCATCTCGATCCCATCTACCTTTTTATGAACAGTGACCAGTATGCTCTGGGACTCCCTGTATACATATATATATCATGTTTCATAATCTTTTTATTAAAAAGTAGCTATAAATAACCTCTATATACAATATTGAATAAGATTATAAAAAAGGTTGGTCCATGGTTTCCATGATTCCGATTCTGCTCATTTAAAACAACAAAACCAAAGAGCTTATTAATTAGAATAAGGCTATAGCAAATATCAAAATAAAAAATATATTAAGAATGTAAAAAATAACGTTATTTTAAAATTCAAGTTTTAATTTTTGTTATTTTTGATTTTGAATAACTGTAAAAATTGGAAAAAAAACAAATTGGAAAAATGTGGTTTTGAAAAAAATGTGTCTAAAATTTTTCATACTAATTGTATAGAGATAATTCTACTCACGATTAACCAGTTAGTTCGGAGCCATACAAAGGAGCCATACTTTTTTTCTGTTTACGAAAGTTTTACAAAGCTATTCTCTCTTTTCTACGATTTATTCTCTCATTTCTAGCAAAGTCGAACTCTGAGCGGCTCATACGAGAATTTTGTTGCGAGAATTCACGTATATCTCCGTTTGCTAACCAATAATCATATTCAAAATTGGCATAATCCGCGTATGTAAGACTTTTTAACGTGTAAATAAATAAGTAACTTATCTTGCATTCGCTCACTCCAACTGCAACGTTCAAAACTACACTGACAATGAGTAGAAAAAGCAAATGACTCTCACAGACAGGTTAAAATCAATCGTACTTTAAAAAAGTGCAATACTTTTTATTCCAAATGTAAGACCTTCCAAAAATAACAATCTTCCAAACTTTAGCCGAAATATAAATGTCGACACAATTTATTATTGTGCAAATTAGACTAAATCCTTTTGCAGACATATTTTCCAGATAAAATACTTGAAAAGTATGCAAAAAAAGTCGATTTTTTAACCCGCTAGACTAGCCTCTTAAAAAATCTGTGATTTCAAATTTCGATAACTTTTAACTATATTGTATAGTAAAATATCCTTATTAATAATAATTACTGGCAGATCACACAATACTTGTTCAGAAAAGGGAAGATTCTCGGATCTGACTTACGAGCAGTAGATATTCAAAGAGATCGTGATCACGGACTCGCTTCATATAATGATTATCGCGAACATTGCGGACTGCCACGAGCGAAAACTTTCGATGATTATGCTGACTATATATCTTTTTCGGTAAGTAAACTAAATCTTCCTGTATAAAATTTCCTTGGATTACAAATAAATTTTAAAATCGTAGGATATATACAAACTTTCTACGTTATACGCTAGTCCAAATGATGTTGAGTTGACCGTCGGTGGATCCTTAGAGAGACATGTTGACGGAGCACTGGTTGGACCGACATTTCTATGCATCATGTTAAAACAATTTCAACAAACGCGAATTGGCGATCGTTATTGGTTTGAAACAGGAGATCCGAAAATAGCATTTACCATAGGTACGCTAACAATGTGCTCTAAATTGTATAACTATAAATGTATAATTGTAACAAAATTATATCAATGTCTATTAAAATTTCGATTACTTTTAGTACTTTTTTTCAGAATAAGTCACATAATTTTTCGAAATTTGTATAAAGTGTCTCCAAACATTCCAGCCAAACTTTAAGATTTTATGTTTAATTTTAAACAAAAATTTCTTAATATAAATATAAATATAAATCAAAAATGCTTTTTTAACCCTCAGAGTAAGAAATATAAAAGTTATGATTTATACGAACTTGGATTAGCGTAACTTACAAACTTTGTCGGCGCATATTCTCGAATATGAGTTGTATCCGTTGAAATTCAATCAATTTCAACGTATTTTTTTTATCAAAAAAAAGCTCAGAATTATGATGGTCTTGGTTAAAAAATCGAAGATATTTAAAAAAAAGATTTTTTGAAAAAAAATGAGAACAAAAATTTTTTATAAAAATTTGCCTTTTTTTTAAACGCCTGTATTTATTTAAAAAAAAGATAAAATAATAAAATCAGTCAATGGAAAGCCAAAAAAATAAACATTAAGAATCTATAGTCAAAATTTTTATTCTGTTCTAATACTATATTTCAGTGCTTGAGCCTAGTTGCCCTTTTTGAGCCGATTCCCGAACGCGCCGCCTCCTATGCCCCCACTACCGCGCGCGGCCTTGACGGCCGAGCCGCCGATCTCGCCCGTACGCTTTGTCTCAGGAGCAGCTCTGTATAAGAAATGGTGCCCTGCACCACAAAATTCATTAAAATTACTCTAAGTAAATAATTTTTGTTTTTATAAACAAAAAAGTACTAATTTTTTTATTTCTAATTTATTTTATATGTAGTATAACAATATGTAAAAACATAATATATAAATTAGAATTTTGACAATAGTTTAATTTTTACATCACTCGTGAGGTATTATTATTGATGCTTTTTTTAAAGTGGTTTTCTCAGTAGGCCTAATCCACTAAAAGATGAAATATAATATATAGCTTGGCATTCTTCTAATTTTCCTGTCGTTTTTATATATCTTACAATATATAAAATTTTGTTTTCCTGCCAAGCTGTATATTATATTTCATCTTTTAGTGAATTAGGCCTACTGGGGAAACCACTTAAAAAAAACGCATCAATAATAGTATCTCACGGGTGATGTGGAAAACTATTGTCAAAATTCTAATTTACATATTATGTTTTTACATATTGTTATACTACATAAAATAAATTAGTAATAAAAAAGTTAGTACTTTTTTGTTAATAAAAACAAAAATTATTTACTTAAAGTAATTTTAATGAATTTTGTGCAGGGCACTATTTCTTATACAGAGCTGCTCCTGAGACAAAGCGTACGGGCGAGATCGGCGGCTCGGCCGTCAAGACCGCGCGCGGTAGTGGGGGCATAGGAGGCGGCGCGTTCGGGAATCGGCTCGAAAAGGGCAACTAGGCTCAAGCACTGCTATATTTAATTGGCGATATGAAAATGTGATATTTTTCGATATTTTCCGATGTCATCAAAATAAAACGTAAAATACTTACATTTTTTAATATAAATAAATAATTTGAAAATTTTAACAATTTATTATTATTAATTTTCATTAATTACAAAACAGAAGTAATAATATTAAAGTAACAGTTACTATTAAAGTAACAAATAACACTTTATATTCACTTAATTTGTAGTAAATGATGAAATTTTGCATTATACTTTAATATAAAAAAAAACAGTCATTTTTATGACGATTTTACTTAATTCAGCAATTTTGTGACGTTCCATACCCAGATAGCAAATCATAAAGAAATGGCAATTCCACGTTCACTCCATGACGTGGAGAACAATATAATTGATTAATTTTTAATCAAATATGACCGCGCATTTGCCTTTTTGTTCGATTCCGAATAGTAGTTTACTTGGCGTTTCACCGGTCGACTTAACAGTCGTATTACTTATCGCATACTCAGCATCGCTCAAAACTTTGTACCAATTTTTACCCGTATCATTATCGGTCAGCTTGCTTAACATGTGAATGAATGCCTTTAAAAAATTGATCCGTTCGGCTTACCCGTTTGCCTCTATCGGATACGATAACTCTCGGTTTGCTATAGTATACAAAGTATTGTTTTAAACACTCAATCGCTTCCCGACTTCTGGTTGTTTTTGTTGCGTACGACTTCGTAAATTTGATGAAGAAATCGACTATTGCAAATACATATTTCTTGGTGAGTACGCTTTTATCCATCGGCCCGCGTGGTCAATGTGTATCGTATCAAACGGGACGGCTACTTTAGCATCACAATGCAATTTCCTTTCAATTTTATCATTAGGTGGAGAAAAAGCGATACATTAAAACAATTGCGCACATGACTAGTGACCTTTTCCTTGAGAAACCAATAGTTTCGTTTAATAATATCGCAGACTTTTTCAATGCCTACGTGGCCCATCTCATCGTAATATTTGAACATTACATTAGCATCTATATTTGCTGATACATAAAACAATAGGTTTTCGCCGTTCTTCCGATAGACTAATCCATTTCTGAGCTCGAAGTACTTGCGTTCGCGTAACTCTATCTAACTCATTACGTAAAAGTTTTACTGTTGGGTCCTGATTTTGACAGAGCGACAAAT
Organism: Monomorium pharaonis; assembly: GCF_013373865.1. Taxonomy (NCBI): domain Eukaryota; kingdom Metazoa; phylum Arthropoda; class Insecta; order Hymenoptera; family Formicidae; genus Monomorium; species Monomorium pharaonis. The sequence continues at coordinate 8,959,042 of NC_050476.1, forward strand.
TTAATTCAAATGAATTGTCCTCGACGACTAAAATGCTATTCGCCCTACTTAATCCGTCGACATGAGTAATTTTTCTGCCCTCGCGATGTCGTAATCATAGTCCTGAAGTTCTAACGCTTTGAATGCGCGGGTTAATATCTTTTTTTTTTCAAAGCAAGCGTCAAGGAATTGCAGTAATAATCTTAAATTTAATACCATACAGATAAATTTTGAATCTTCTAACAGCATAGACAATAGCTAGTATCTCTAGTTCAAAACTATGATATTTGCTTTTAAGTTCCGACGCCCTCTTCGAAAAATAAAATATCGGATGAAATCTCAAGTCCGCCTTGCACTGCATTAAGACTGCACCAAAACCTAATGAACATGTGTCGCAATGAAGCTCTGTTTCATTCCGTGGACTATAAACTGATAAAACAGGTGTCTCAGTCAATTAACGCTTTAGAATTTCGACCGTCTCTAGCTCTTTCTCGCTAAAAGTGAATTTTACATCTTTTTTTAACAAGTCGTACTTAGCAAGTATAGAGAAGTTTTCTATAAATTTTCTGAAAAACGAGCATAACCTGATAAATCCCCGTACTTCCCTTACGGTCGTCAGATTCGGAAAGTTTAACACCGCTTCAATACCGCTCTTGGTTGGGTGTATGCCCCTCTGCGACACTAGATATCCTAAATACTCCATTTCCGTGAACAAAAACTTACATTTGTCGATTCTCAATTTTAACTTATTATTTACAAGCGATTTAAATACCCGCCTCAAGACTTGTAGGTGATGTTCGATCGTCGTTGTGGCTATTAAAAAGTCATCTATATACGCTACCCCCTCTCGAACAGTTCTTCTAAGATTTTGTTTACATAACGGGTGAATCGGGCTGGAGCCGGTTTCAAACCGAACGGCAACCTTAAATATTCATATTGGCCAAACAGGATTACGAATGCCGTATATTTAACTGATTCGTTTGCTACGCGTATGTAATAAAACCCGTCTTTAAGATCCAGCAAGCTGAAATATTTTTTCCTTTCCAATAGGTCCAGCTGTTCTTCTGTAATCGGTAGAGGGTGGTTGTCGTGTGCTAAATACGAATTTAGTGTTTGGAAATTCACACACATTCTAGTCTCGCCATTCTTTTTCTTAGTGAGAACAATCGGGGATGCGTATTCGGATTCGCTCGCTCGGATAATTTTTTTCTCGAGTAACGCATCTAATTTTTTTTCTTACTTCAAATTTTTCCGCGTGCGACAATCTTCTCGGAGAAAAATAGAAAGGCTGATACTTTTAATACAAGCTTTATTTCAGCCTCAATTTGAAGCTCTTCTGGACGCTCCACCGACACGCAATCTTTTTCAAACAATTTGATCCAATTGTTTTGAATCTCGTTCGGAATCTCCGGATTTATTTTTAATCCATCAGCTATTCCATTCCTTTCCTCAGATGCATTTATATTCAGGATTTCATAGCATTCGTCCAAGACGTTTACATTTCCGCGTGTTAGCTTATATCCAAATTTATTTATAATATCTCGTTCCAAAATTACCGCAGAATCCGTAGTACCGTCATCGATCACAAATAATTGTAGCCCCTCCCTCAAAACTTCGTCTAAAGTAATATCTAGCTTTACCTAGCCGACAATCTTTAATTTGGAACCGTTTATTCCGTGATATTTTAAGTCTCTACTTTCAATTTCTTCGATCGCGTTACTTAAGATAAAATTTTCTTTCACGAAGCTAACAGGACTCCCCGTATCGAACAGTGTATCTAAATAGAAACAAAATCTTTTGCCTTCGTACTCGAGTTCGTACTTCGTTTTTTGTTGACAAACGTCTTCTTCCAAATGCGTCTCGCGGATGTATGTTACCTGTGAATCGGTCTTCTTGACTTCCGAACAGTCCTTTGCGTGATGACCTTCCTCACTGCACTGGAAGCAGGTCGAATTCTTCTTTAGTTCGGTACAATCTCTCGCCAGATGCCCAACACCTTGGCAGTTATAACAACGAATGATGCCTCTGTCCGATGCTTCTTGCTCGTTGACATTAGAAAGTTTGGCACCTTTGAGTTCGCTTGTCGACGCCTTCGGTGATTTTAATTCGCTCTTGCCGAAGTTATTTCCGGACGTTCCTCGAGCTCATAGCAATACTTTTTCGAAAGCCTTTATCAGCTCCTCCACCTCCGTAAAGCCTTGCATCTTTGCCTGATTTTTCAGAAACTGGTCAGGAATGCCTTCAATGATATAATCGACTAATTCATCGTTGTTGACTGGCACACAATTTCCCAATAACACTTTTTCGTGTACGTACTCATTAAATAATTCACTATGTTTCCAGGCGCCTTCCTCAAATTTCTTGCGTAACACGAGTTTGCGTGGTTTATAATCAAACATTTTTTTTATGTTCTTAACAGATCGTCAAGCGACAGTTCCAGATGATCCGGTTTCGAATGGAACCACTCGAGCGTTTTTTCTTTCATTTTTGTACTAATGAGGACCTTCGTCTTTTTATCCGTCAGAGTATATGCGCTTTTCACAAATTTTATTTACTTTTCCCAATTCACATATTCGCTGTCTCCCCCGTCGAAAGTGTTGATTAATTCCTTTATTTCGCTCAGATTTATCTTATCGCGATTATCTTGCCCGACCTCCGACTCGGCATTCCTTCCGTAACTCGCTCTTGTTTCTCGCAACCACTACAATTTGCGTTGTGTCACCTCCAGTTCTCGTTTGGCTAACTCTTTCTCGCGTCTACACAAGTCCATTTCCCGCCGTAGACGCATGCTTTCTGATCCGCCACTCCCGCGTCCTCCTCTGTTTTATCGGCTCCTCTGCCATCTTCTGGAATAGTCCACTCTCTGGATGGATCGGCCTCGTCCAATTTGGCAATCAATTCGGCCATGTTTCTCTTTGAACTTAGCCCTTTCTTCCTCAGCAGCTCCCTCAATCGAGGCATCTTGAGTGTGTTCGAATCCCGTTTTTGCTCACTCATCTTGATATTCGTCGTATACGCTCTCGGCACTCAGATTCAGAATACGCACACAGCCGCGTCGGTATTCAGTTCATAGTCTCAACAATACACACGTGCGTTGGCACAATTTAATCCTCTGTCTCGAAGCTCTCCTCGCTCTTTTTCGCCAACAGTCGCTCGCCCAGCAACACTCAATATTCCTTCCTGTCCTTCTTCTTGCCGGCTTGGCCTTCTTTTTGCCGGTTCTTGGATCGGATCCCACTTCTGAAAGCTGTAGGAAAATTTCCCTCAACGTCGCCTGATACAGAAAAATTTCGATCGTCGCGTATCTCAAAATCGGCGGCCCGTTGCGAATGCTTTTCCACGACTTCCCTCTCTTGCCAGTCTCTTTCCTTCGCGCATGCTCTATCACCGTCACGCTCGGTCCCTACACGGAGAGAATTTTCTCTTAAAAATTACCCTGAAAATCGTGGTAATTGTGAGACAACGTAAACCTTGGAAAATTTTACCATACTTTTAATAAAATTTACAAAAATTTAGTAAAGTTTAATAAAATTTTAAGAAAATTTGGCTAAGTTTTAGTAAATTTTACTATACTTCTAACAAAATTTACTAAAACTTAGCCAAATTTTCTTAAAATTTTACTAAACTTTACTAAATTTTTGTAAATTTTATTAAAAGTATGGTAAAATTTTCCAAGGTTTACGTTGTCTCACAATTACCACGATTTTCAGGGTAATTTTTAAGAGAAAATTCTCTCCGTGTACGAGTACGCCACGCTCGACTCTTACATAACTATTATGTCTTTTGCCATCTTACATCTGATGTTGCGAGGAGGTAGACAATTACCGAAAATTATTTTTAAATTTTGGTCTTTTACTTTTTATTTTTATTTTTTGTTTTTTTGTTTTTAATTTTTTGTTTTTTAATTTTTCTTTTAATTTTGTAAACCTTTGTACACCAATTTTTATGAATATTTAGTAAATATTATAAAGTAAAAAAACGTCAATAAAGTAGATATGAGAGAAAATTCGCGATTTTGGACGCCTTTTTTAGTTTGCCACATTCAGAAACAAAATTTTAAAAAATACCTACATATTTTTGAAATGCAAGTGTTAATAATATGTTTTGTGCAGTTTTCAATATAAAAACAGCATTTTTCCCTAAGAAATCGATCATTTTCTTTAAAAAACAGGCTGAAAAAACGTGACTATTTGATTAAATTTGTCTGGAAACAATAAAAACTAATATTTTTCACTTTTCTAAGTGTTCGCACTGTAAAGAGCGGACCTAGAAAATATCTAGAAAAATTAATTCCAAAATGAATTAATCAAGATTTCATTAAAATTTATTGGGTTAAGGCTAAAAAAAAATTTGTGTTATTTGTGTGTTAATGGGTTAAAGGGTAACACCACCTTTGAGACCATAAATAATTACCTAAATTCGGGAATTTTTTATAAGCAACTGAATAGTTTTATTGAAAAAACAAATATAAACTATTTTATTATAAACATTAAATTATTTGAATTATTTTTATTTATTTATAATTGTTTAAAATGCAACGTATTAGCACACTTCCGCAAACGCACTTTTTTGAAGATATCATTTTGCATGCAAGATTTCTCTAAGATGGTTTACTCTAATTGTAAGACAAAAATTCAAAACTCTGATTTTCTACATTGATTAAAGTTACAAAGTACGTAGCCGTTATAAAATATCTATTTTTTATGGCTATTTTTAGAAAAAAGTACATTGCATTTTCCGTTGTGGCTCGAAAAAACCAGAAGAAATAAAAACAAAATTCAGAAGAAAAAACAATTGAAACAGTTTTGCTAACATTCCTTCTTTTTACAAAATAAAAATTGTTTAGTTTATTTCGTTTTTTTAGAAATGTATATCTTATGTTAATCACAATTTGAAAATAATTATTGCAAAAAATGTAGAATTAAATGAGTTATAAAAAGAAAATGCATTTGTTTCTCCTTGTTTAATTGTATATGAATAACAATAAATTGAAGTATAAATTTGTATTTTCTAAAAAATAAAAAATGTTGACCCTCCTTTTTCACCAGGACTCTTCATGTTTTTTCAATAAAGTTATTTATTTGCCCACGAAAAAATTCTCGAACTTAGATAATCATTTTAGGACCTCAAGGGTGGTGTTATTCCTTAAATTTTAAAGTAATAACTGTAATTATATGTCAAAAGACAATTATGGACAAAATTTCGAAACTACTGATTAAAATATCTAAATTGATCATTTTTGTCTACTATATTGGGTTTGCCATTTTTAATTTTAAAGACAGACAAAGAATTTTCATAATAGATTTGGAGACCCCAAAAACCCTTGTAACTATAATTGCACGAATTTTTATTTAAAAAAGCTCTCGTTGTTTACTGATTAAATATCAAGTAAACTTTAATTATGAATTTCAAAAATATGTGTGTCAATTGTGTGTGTGTGTGTGTGTGTATGTATGTGTGTGTGTAATCATTTTATATGTGTTTATGCACAGAACAATTAAACGAATTACGGAAATCAAGTATATCGCGATTGCTTTGCGACAATGGAGACAACATTCAGCACATGCAAAGATTAGGATTTGAAAAAATCTCTGAAAAGTAAGTTTATTTAATTGTATATTTTTTCCTGTTTTGTTTGAATTAAAATACGTAAAACAATTGTTTCTAAATTACTTTGCTTCTAAATTTCAGGAATCCACTCAGAAGATGCGACGAACTCCCGCAGATAGATCTTTCTCTCTGGAAAGATTACAGCTCTCCAGAGAATCATGACCTATATCATATTACACCTTTATATACAAAGAAATAAACAAGTTTTTCTTTTTACGTTATTACGCGAAAAAAATTTTATTATTGGAAATTACTATGGTAAGTAGTAATCGCGAACTAAAAAAAGAATTAAGAAACTTTTACTATTTTTCATCAAATTGTTATTTACATTTATGGTATAATTCTCTAAAATTTCTTCTTATGATTTATGGGTATTATCGTACAAAGTAATTATTGATGTAAAATTGTCTTCGTGTAAAGATACTAGAGGAAAATTTCATACTTTATGTATTAGAGTAAAAATCTTGATTCCAAGTATTTGTAAACGAGCCTCTTAAACCAAACTGATTGACATTTTGTAAATTTTATAATTTTAATACCAGTATAATTTGGATTGTCTTGTCAATTTTCTTGACTTTTTATTTCATGTAGTTAACTATGGAACAATTTGGTTCAAAAACACTTCAATTAGAAATAATAGAGTAATAATAAAAAACTTTTAAAAAATTCTAAAAACACTCTTAAACTTTAAGGAATTGTTAGAGACAAGACAAGATCGGATTGGTCGAACATGTATTCTTTCTTCTCGAATCTAATTGTTTGCTGTTGGTTGGTTGTAGAATAATAAAATGAGAATGCGATTCTTCATCGAAATTCCTCCTGAAATTTTTAAAAATTTAAATATAAAATTTAAGAAAAAGTAATCAACATACATCAACTAAAGTACGTGCAGTTAAAAATTTAAGTAAAGAGTGAAATAAAAATTTAGAAGGTGAATTATATGCTACAGATAACTAGTTTGCGCATGATTCTATTTTTCAGCTAAGTAAGCTACTTCTGAAACAAAAATTATAGAAAATATATTTCACATTTGATTTTATTATCAAGCAACGCGGTAGCGGCGCGACGCCAAATACATAAAGAATCGTGCTGCATGACGCAAACTTCACTGCGCAAATGTCACGTTGCTACTAAGCTTTATCTGGAATTTAGATGTCAAATTCACTTTCAGTTAACATATTTCAGAAACTAAAATAATAATCAAAAATCTAAGAGCAACTTTATTATATAACATTGATGTGAGCTTTCGATTGCGACCAGTCCGATTAAAATTGGTACACTCAATTCTGAGATCTCAAGATCTCTTGTGCAAAAAAGTTCACTTGAGTTATTTTCCACAGATTCACATGTACACACATGTAACTCAGTTTGTCGTTCAAGGGTTTTACAATGTGTCTATATACAATTTTATAAAATTAAAATAAAATTATTTCGTAATGTAAGTAGTAAATATTGGTACGCGAAAGAAATATAATAAACCTGATAATTCTAAGATTTTGAGATCTCTTGCGCGAAAAAGCTCATTTGAGTTATTTTCTACAAATTTACATATACATTCATACACACACGCAAAGCCAAGGTCGTTCAAGGGGCTTCACAATGTGCCTACATACAATTTTATAAAACTAAAATATTTAAAAAATTATTTTGTAATATAAATGGTGAATATTGGTATGCGAGAAAAGTATAAGTTAATAAAAATAAAATAAATATATAACCAAACAAATACATGATATATATGTAAATGTCAAAAATATTAATATAGAAATTAATAAAATTACAACAAACGTCTGAATATTCAAGTTATAATTACAATTATATATGTATAATATGGGTCCACTTGACCGACAATCATTTGACCAACAGTTCATTTGACCGACACCGTTTGGCCGACAGTACACTTGACCGACACGATCATCTGACCGACAGTTTACTTAACCGACACCATTTGGCCGACACACTTGCCCTCCTACAACCCACAAAGAAAAAAAGGAGAAATAAACAAATTAATACCAAAAGGAGCAAAGTCCCTCCTTTGCCCACGTGTTTTCTGTGTTTCCGCACGTGAAAACGCGTGGGCTTCGCCCTTCCCTTATTTTTTCTAACCTAACACAAATAATTTGAAGTCATTATTTGGCCACAATTTCAAATCTAAAATCGCAAACCCATGTGATACAGTACAAGCATGGAAGTCGCTTCGTTCTGTAAGCGGGAGGCGGAGAGTGTGGCTAGACCACGCTACGCGCAAACTCATGTGGTACAAAGCGGAGACACTTTTTTGCTGTGACCACACACACACACACACACACACACACACACACACACACACACGCACACACACACGCACGCACGCACGCACGCACGCACGCACGCACGCACGCACGCACGCACGCACGCACGCACGCACGCACGCACGCACGCACGCACGCACGCACGCACGCACGCACGCACGCACGCACGCACGCACACACACACACACGTCTTCGACCCCTCCAGCACTCACTCCGTCGGTACGGGTGGTAGAGGGCAAGTGTAATGTCGGCTAAGTAGTGTCGGTTAAGTAAACTGTCGATCAAATAATCGTGTCGGTTAAGTGTACTTGTCGGTCATGTAATTGTCGATTAAGTGATACTGTCGGTCAAGTGTCGGCCAAGTAGTGTCGAGAGACAAGAACGTTTTGTTCTACGGTAACTTTGGAGGTGGTTTTCGGGGTTTAATAATGGAGCAAAAAATTCCGGAATAGAACAACTAATTGGCTCCTAATTAGATCTAAAGAAATCCACCGCATTTGTTTAATTAAAAAAAAATTTTTTCTTGGTTGTGCTAACTTAATTTCAAAACGTAGTAATTTTTTAATTTTTACAAGAAGGAGTGAAATCTTATCAAAAAACCTTAAAAAGGTAAAAAAGATACGCCATATAAACGCGTGCTTTTCAAAATAAATTTGAGATCAATACAGTTAGCGAATATATTTTAAAAGACTTAAAGAAATTTATTAAATTTACAGAGCGGAAATTTGAAATGTAAGTAAAAGTGATTGCATTCAATTATAAATTACTTTCTTTTTATAAACCAAGTAAAAAAACATTAAAGAAGTTAATTTTCGTGTATTACAAATTAATTTTTGTACACGAAAAGAAATTACTTTCAAATTGAAACTTATGTATTCAAATTAACGCGATCCTTGTTTCATATATAAGCAACAATATATAATCTTCTTAGAAGAATTTGAAAATCTTGAATTTCAAAATATTATAGTCTTATTTCAGTACTATAAGTATTATTTAAAAAAAATGATATAATTGTTTTGATAATTTTATTCTAAAAAAATTATAATCTTCGATTTAAACATATAGTATTTTCTATCCAATTTTTTTCTTTTCCATTCAAGAAAATTATTCCTAAATAACGAGGATATTATTTTCTTGGTTAAATTAGCTATAAAAATTTTGAAATAAATCTTTATTCAAGTAAATCTTTTTGATTTAACAAAAATATTCTTTTTTTCTGTGTATGTTTCCAGAGAAGTAAATACACAGAAAAGTAAATAGTTGAACTTTCATTTTTTTATGTTTGAGTTAAATAAACAATAAATAATCATGAAAACAATAATTGTTGACGTTTTATTCACAAATATTTCGATGATTTCAATTTTACGGTATTAACAGTTAGATAAAAAAATAATGAATATTCATATTTTTTTAAAAAAAGTACTTTTTTGTACAAATCAAAAAATTGATAATAGATTCTTAAAATATAACTCTTCAGCTTTCAATTATCATATTTTGAAGTATTTTTTCTTTTTTTTCTACAAAATGCAGCCGTTTAAAAAAAAAACATTTTTATGCAAATTTTTTTGATTTATTGCCTGTCTATCGAATATATCTTTTTCCGCTTTATGCATACGACTTTCTTACATATTTTATCACAATTCTGAGAAATTTTCCTTAGGAATAAAAAAATGCATTAAAATCCGTCGATTTTTGTTTGAAATACAAATTGTCAAAGTTTCCCAGGTGTCGTACACCCATGTGTGTGGTGAACGTAACTTTTTGATAGTGTGCGGTCAGAGGAATCAACCTACGGGATTATACTAAAGCAAAATCAACCAACGGGATTATACTAAAGCAAAAACTTCACAAAGTTAAAAAAGATATGTTAAGTATGTATATAAACGCATTCAAAAATGGTTCTATTAAAAAATTATTTGAAAAATGGGAATATAAATGATAACATATGATAAAGCAGAAACTGACAGATAGTAAAGCAATAGAGTCACATTAATTGCATTCTTGCATATACATTTATCAATATCAATAACATGGAGCCTTGGAAATTCAGAAAAAATACGAGCCGGGCACGCTAAGTTTTTGCTTCACTATAATTCAATTGGTTGATTTTAATCATTTAATTATTAAGCTCGTTTAATCAATTTTTTAATAGATATTCAATAAATTTCTTTAAGTCTTTTAAAATATACTTGGCTAACTGTATTGATATCAAATTTATTTTGGAAAGCACGCATTTATATACTTGGCATATCTTTTTTACCTTTTTAAAGTTTTTTAATGGGTAAAATGTTATACTATAGAAATAACTAATATTTGCGAGAATTCTCTTTCACGAGAAAAATAATGAATTTTTTATGAAGATTTTTTATGAAGAAGGCACACGAAGAAAAGTGGGAAACTAGTTTTCTAATAGGGTAAGTAGAAAATGACGCTCACTATTCTCAACATTTTCTATCTAAGTTGAGCTTAGGGTATAAATTTCGTGTTCTGACACGTACAAGTGTTAGTTCTTGTGCTTTCGTGTGAGTTGGCTTAAGCATATTTCATTAAGTCGCTTGTGCGTGTTTGTTGCGTGTGCGAGAAAAGTTTATAAAAATGGATCTGCGCTCAATAATTGTGAGATTTTTTGTAATCGCATGCAATCTGAATAAACAAATTGAAAAGCGCGATTACTTTAAGCATCTATCTCGTGACAACGACGAGCTTAATTACTCGCTATTCGTGCGAGTTGCGGAAAAGGAATGTTCCAGCACGATGTTGTGCATGTTGCACAGAATGGGGTATTGTGACGGAAACGCACGGCTAGTTGATATTATATCTTGCATCAAAGCGCGTCACGCGGATCCGAGTTTTTTTGAAAATGACGCGAGTGGATGTATCGCTCACTTCCTATGTCGTCGAAACGAGGAGGTGGAAAATCAGAACAGAAAAGTATCAGATAAGAAAAAAATATTAAATATTAAATATCCACCCAGATAGCACACGATATTCTATAGATATCCGTTATTGATCCAGAATGTGCGTAGAATATACGGGATATTATATACATATATATAGACGAACATAAAAGTATATCCATATAATGAACATATTATAGACATCCATAATATATCCATATTTATGATATAAATATACAAATGAAGAACATACACGTATATTTATATACGAATGTTGTACGTATATTAATTTATATACATCAATGGATATTCAGAAATGTACCTTTTTATGTATATCCGTTGAACATACTTACATGGATCTGGCAAATATATTTACCGGCAAACATTGTATGTATATTCTATGTACATACACACGTGTTCTTTCTTAAATATCCAGAAAGATACCTTTCACGGATATCCGTTGAACATACTTATATGGATCTGGCAAATATATTTACCGGCAAACATTGTATGTATATTCTATGTACATACACACGTGTTCTTTCTTAAATATCCAGAAAGATACCTTTCACGGATATCCGTTGAACATACTTACATGGATCTAGCAAGTATATTTGCCAGTGACGTGATGTGTATATTGTATGTATATACATGCGTGTACTTTTCCATATATACATGAATGTACTTTTATGAATATTCGATGAACATACTTACCTGGACCTGTCAAGTATATTTGCTCGCAGACGTTATAAGCATGTTGCTTATAACGTATATACTTTTTGAAATATCCATGAATGTATTTTACATCATGGATATTTATCATATCCATCGAGAAAAAAAATATGTCACTAAAAATACCGAAAATTACACTTTACCAATGGAAAAATTTTAACAATTATAATAATAAAAAACGCCGAAAAAAATGGTCAAAGCAGAATCTTTGCGCTCGTATATTTCCTATGTGACTTTATATCGTCCTTCACCCTTGAAAGCCTATAAATAATTTAATTTGTTGCGAAAAATATTACCTCAGCCAAAATGTTGTAACATGTTTTATTATAATAATTTATATTTTTATTTATATTATATATTATTATATATAAAGATAAAATATTATATACATAAAGATAAAAAAAATTTGTATTTGCTTTTACGTTTTTTTTTGCAAAATTTACAAATGCGAGGAAAATTCCTAAAATCAATGATATTAAAAATGACGATATTTATTTAATAATCAAGGCCCGGAATCGTTTCGTATTCTTCAAAGTATTCTACGCGCTGGCAGTAGTTACAGTATTACACAGTATTACGGTATTTATTTGACATTACATTATATTACATTACATTATAATACATTGACATTACATTATAATAATTAATATTAATTAATATTTTTCGCAACAAATTAAATTATTTATAGGCTTTCGGGGGGAAGGTTGATTCTTACAGATGCTTATAATCATTGGTATTATTAATTGATCGTCAATTTAATATTGTGATATTACATCCTCCGATTTTCCTAAGAATTATGTTGAAAAACATGGCGCGGCGTGCAGTTCGGAAAGTGGAAAGATATAGTACTTATATAAAATCACGTAGAAAATATACGAGCGCAAAGATCCTGCTTTAACCGTCTTTCGGCGTTTTTTATTATTAGTTGTTTTATACATTAGCGGTCTTGAATCTATTGGTAAAATTTTAGCTCTGACAATGTGTATTTTATGCTGGGTTTACAATGTAAACTTAAGCTTTAATTTTAAAGAAATTGACCAATCACAGTCGAATTTAAAAGCAATAACCTACTTTAATTAGTCAATTTCTTAAGAATTAAGAAGCTTAAATTTGTATTGTAGACACCGCTTTAGTCCCGGTGTACAATAGGTGTAGTAAGTCCTAAGCTGTAAGAAATTGACCAATCACAGTCGAAAGTGAGAAAAATAATCAAATATGATTGGTCAATTTCTTATAGCTTAAGGATTACTACACCTATTGTAGACCGAGACTTACTCCTGAGAGTTTTATTAGTCCGGATCTACAATAGGTGTAGTAAGCCTTATGCTATAAGAAGCTGACCAATTATAATTGAATGTGAGAAGAATAAACGAATATAATTGGTTAATTCCTTAGGGCTTAAGGCTTACTACACCTATTGTAGATCTGGCCTTACTGGACCGCTATTCCGTAACCATTTACCGATAACTATCGGTGTCGTTAAGTATCGTTGCGCATATTTTTTCATATATCAAAATACGTGCGCCAAGACACTTAAAGACATTGATAGTTGTCGGTAAGTGGTTACGGAATAGCACCTTTGAAGGATTTTGCCATCGAGGAATTTCGTGAAATAATTCCGCCAATATGTGCGAACACGAAGGCTGCGTTCCGATATTCACTGCCAGTACATTGCACTGCTGCACTGATGCAATAAGTTAGAATAAGACAAATATATTTTTTCTCATTCTAACTTATTGCACTAATACAGCAGTGCAGAAATAAAAAACAAACCTAATCAAATCGATTGAATTCCAACCGTGATTGGTCATTCTGCTTAGGGTCGGTTGTTCCAACTTCTTGGTAAACTTACCTATGAGATAAATATATGTTTGTCTTTAATTATTCAAGAAAAGAAATGAAGATAGACACATGCTTACATGGTAAGTAAGTTTACCAAGAAGTTGGAACAACCGGTCCTTAAACGACAAATGCGATTGGTTAGTTCTAATGGAATAATCGACCGATAAGCTAATCGGAGATAGGAAAATTGGTCCATATATATGGACTTTTATGGACTTTATCGAGCGCCTGCACCATCCGCTTTTAGTGCATCGTCACACGGTCGCGTCGCGACACATACTAACACATACGCTTGCGTACTTGTGTTTGTCTCATCACTCTTGTCCGTCGTCGTCGCCGCATGATTCGTATCGGTTCGCACGTGTCGTCTAGAATCTGGAATTGACGAAGCATCCAGAAGCATCGAAGCATAATATCGGAAGTGGAAGTGAGCAAAGTTTCTGCCGATTTGAATAAAGTAAGTATTGTAATATAATTGTGTGAAGTAAATGAATGATTTATGGATAAAGAAGGATGTTACGAAGAGGCTTGTTTCCCTCTCGAAACGAAAAAGAAACATTATTTCTTATTGTTTTGAAGCGAGAAATCCGATGTTAGTCAAAATTTGCGAGATAGGATGCTACGTTGTATGTATCGATAGCGCTGTGATACATCATGTTTTAATATTAAATGTATAAAATATTTTATAAAAATGTAATATTATAAATATCAGACGCAACGATCGTGCGTTTGCACGCACGTGTTTGAGACGGCTTCCCCCACTCAACGAACCTATGTAGGCGCACGAGAACTTTCTCACATTGTGAAGACCGGTGCTATATGGCCACTCGCACATAAACAATTAAATTTGCATATATGTCCACTGAACTAACGTATTGAGTTAAATGAAAATTGCACAAATGTTAAAAGAGAAGTCTATTCACAAATAGGCAAAAGTTAGTATATAATCAATATTCTCAATCTCAGCTGCAAAAGATAAATTTGAGAACTTTTTATTTGTGTACGTTCCGGACTCACTTGTCCTTCTAGACTAATATGGTCCGTCATAGTGTCGATTAGTTTTTTGATAATTTTGTGCTGAAGAAGGACAAGTGAGTCCGTACACAAAGTTTTCAAATTTATCTTTTTCAGTTGAGATTGAGAATATTGATTATACACTAATTTTTACCTGCTCGTTACTTGATCTCTTTTTTAACATTTTTGTTGTTGCACATAATGAGTTTTTGAGTTATTAATTTAAATGAAAATTATGTAACATTGATTTATTTATTTGATCAAAATTATCATTAATAAATCATTGCTCATGAATCAATATTAGTCAAAATTTAATAATTTACATATTAATAATACTGTTTTAATAAATCTAATTAATTAAAAAATTGTTAAAAATTTTGTAAATAGACAAAGAAAAAAACAAAAAATTGTTGGAAATTTTATATTTTTTTTAAACTAATATTTATCGCGCGGAATTAAAAAATATTAGATATTGATATTATAACAACAAAATTATTAACTTTTTAATAAAATAGTAGTCAAATTTTTACTTGTTAATGTCTGAATTAAAATAGAAATTGTTTAAATCTTTTTTTAAAACAAATCTTTTATAAATCTTATAAATGTTATTATTCTTCTTTTATAACAAAAATGTTTGTATTTTTTCTTTTTCAGTTGAAGATTATTTCAGTTGAAGATTTTTCAACTGATTTCAGGAGATTTTTACAAGATTATTAAACTTGTTTGTAACAAAGTGTTTTTCTTATTATAAATTAATAAATAATGGAATACACTGAAAAACGAAATCATAAAAAGCGTTTAAGAAAGGCTGGTGAACGACTGAAACGATCATTAACAATAATTAATAATGCTTCTTTTCATTTGAACGCTGATACATTGTCTACGGATAACAATAATTTAAATAACACTTCGATTGAACAAAATAGTCCTTTGTCGATTAATACTAGCAACACTTTATTATACAATTCATTATCTTTAAATAATCTTACAAATTTTGATTTTGCGGAAAAAGATGAATATGAAATGGAATCTTCAACACTTATAACAGAATCTTTAACATTTGAGAAACATACGAATATTAATTCTCAGTCGTGCACAACAAGTATTTCTTCAAGTGATAATAAAACGATCGAAGAGACTTTTAAATCTGCCTTAGCACAGTGAGCAATTAGTGAACGCATTAATTTGTCGTCTATAGGAAAATTGCTTGGAGTTCTGCGTATATTGCCTTCATTAAAGAATGTTTTGCCAAAGGATCCTAGAACATTTCTAAAAACACCTCGTGCATTACGTGTAAAAGAAATAAGCTCGGGCTTGTTCTATTATTTCGGAATTGAAAGTTCTTTGAATGCACTTGTAATTAAACATAGGATAAAATTTCATACCAATCAAGATATAGATCTGACTGTAAATATTGATGGGCTTCCTATATCAAAAAGTACGAGCAGTACTTTATGGCCAATATTATGTTCAATAAAATCTGTGCCAGCTCTGAAAGGAAAAGTATTTTTAGTAGCTCTTTTTCATGGCCGTGAAAAACCAGACCCACAAAAGTTTTTAACCGATTTTATTAATGAATGTATTCACTTATCATGCAGTGGTATTACAATTGACTCGATTCGTTGTAATTTTAAAATTTTAATGTTAATTTGTGACACGCCAGCGAAATCGCTTGTTCTAGCTACTAAAGGTCATTCCGGATATTATTCGTGCCCAAAATGCACAATAACAGGGGATATGTACAATAATGTAATGTGTTTTATTGAAACGGACTGCACTAAGAGAACCGATAGTTCATTCCGAAATAAAGAACAACCTGAGCATCATGTTGGTTCAAGCAGTTTATTAAACTTACCTAATTTTGATTTGATTAACAATGTTCCCGTAGACTATATGCATGCGCTTTTATTAGGTGCATGCAAGAGGCTTTTGTGTCATAATCGGTACGGCTGGATTTTTGGAAAACCTCCACATAAATTGTGTGCTCAAAATGTCCAAAAAATATCGCAACAATTGTCGAGATTGAAAAAATATATTCCATGTGAATTTTCTCGTAAAACAAGATCAATAGAAGAGTGTAAAAGATTTAAAGCCACAGAATTTCGATTCTTTTTATTGTACAGTGGTCCGTTAGTGTTAAAAAAAATATTACCCGCATCTATATATCATAATTTTTTAACGCTAAGTGTAGCAAGTTTAATTCTTATAAGTCCGCGTTATGCTACTTCTGAGAAATTCATTTCTTATGCTGAAGAACTTCTAAAATGTTTTATACGAAATTCAATTAATTTATACGGTCCAGATTTCATCTCCCACAGCGTGCACTGTCTGATACATTTAAGTGATTGTGTTCGATTGTTTGGGCCGCTGGACAATTCGAGTGCGTTTGAATTTGAAAATTATCTTCAGATATTGAAACATTTGATTCAAAAACATGATCAACCATTACAACAAATAATTTGACGCATTTATGAAGAACAACATTTATTTAAGCCAGAAAGTTCAGTACAGTATAATACAGATTCAGTGCAGTTGCTAATGCCACATCATTATGGACCGTTAATTAATGGATGTACACCTCCACAATATAAAAAAATGAAAACCATAGATTATTGTATAAATATTACAACAAAAGCAGACAGGTTTGTGGAAATGAATGATGGTACTGTTATAGAAGTGCAAAATATTGCTTGTTATGAAAATTCAACAGTGTTATTGGGTTACACATTTCGGGAAATTGGAGAATTTTTTAAAAAACCATGCCCATCAACACATTTTGATATAAAGATCGTAATTAAAGAAGATTCAGAACTTAAAATTTGGAAAACGAACATGATTAATAGAAAACTAGTTGTGTTACCATATAAAAATCAATTCGTATGTTTCCCATTGTTGCACAATTAATTTATATATAAGTTTGAATTATGAATAAATATATTTGTTATTTTGTTACTCTTTTTAGCATAGTATTAATTAAATAAATAGTACTCATAAAAACGAAATAGTGTAGAAAATGCTAGGCATAATGCCGTGGATAGTAATAAAATTCAATAAAGAAAATAAAGTTGACGCTGTACTCACAACATGGTATAACAAACAGAATAAGCAATGTTATTGGCCGCCAAAGAAAATGAGCCATAAAATTGCCGAATTTATAAAAAATCAACGTGAACCCGATGAGTCGTGGAAATTATTTGACGCAACGCTTTTGGGCGTTTACGGTAGATATTAAAACGATTAAAATAAATTGCTAATTTTTTTCTCACCTACTGATTTAAATTATTAATATTTATCCATTTTATTCTCTGAAAGTTAATACCACGGAAAAATCTTAAGAAGCGTCTAAATTAGCTTAAAACTTTTTAAATTTTAATAAATTTTTAACTAATTATAAAGCGCTCTATTGCTCTTTTAGATATAAGTTTGTGACATGACAGAATTTTTGAGAAATTGTTCAAAATTTCTTAGTTTATTTATTCTTTTAATTAATTATTAATTTTGTAGTATGAGCTATATAACATTTCATTGTATTAAATTACAAATATTAGTAAATATAATTAAATAAAAAATTTTAATTGACATTTTTATTATCATATTTAATCTAAGTTGTTAAAAATATGAGTCATAAATATATGTAAAACTATTATTCAATTATTTTGTTGAGGGCATTAAATTAAACAAAAACACAATTTTTGCTTCTGTGTTTTATTACACAAAAATAAATCAATATCGTGTACAAATATACTGAGTCAATACGCATAAAATTTTAAGTAAAAAATATTCATTAAAGAAACTTTTGAATCTGAGGGATAACTTGATTTTAGTGAATTTCTTTGTATTATAAAATTATTTTCCTAGATTTATTTTATATCAGAAGTCTTCAGGACTTAAAAGGACTATTAGTCACAGACTCAAACAAAAACAATTTTTTTAAAATATTTTTAAGAGTCATAAATTTATATCTAATGTCGAAATAAAGAAAATAAAAATCTAAATAATGTGTAAATATATAGAGAAAATAAAAATTAATATTAAAATTTAAACCAGTAGAAATAAGAAAAACTTTTTAATATTTATTTATTTATCAATATTGTTTTATTTACAAATTTAGATGATTTTAAATACGCTCAACATAAAGCTGAAAAAGCGCAAACAACTGATCTTTTAACCTTTAACGACGAATCTCTAGTTTTAAGAAAGAAAAAATGCACAAAAAAATCTGAAAAGTTACGAGTCTCCCCTATATCTAGTAGCAGTGACACTGAGATTTCTGACGATGATTCGAATGAATATCCAGTTCAAATTGATAATTTTGATGGTATAATTTTATAATTTACTTGTAATATTTATTTATATTCATATTAATAAGTATTAATAAGTCTAGTATATTAATTAAATTATTGTTTATACCATTGTTTAAGTTTCCACAAGAAAAGCGTGGCACAAAGAAAAAATGAACATAATACAAGTTTTATTGAAATTGATAAAACTATAGAAGGTGAGGAAAAGCAGATAAAAATGCAATTGCTCGAATTACAAGGTAAACCAAAATTCTCTTATATTTTTATAATACACTATATTTATTTTGAATTGATTGCGATGCTTGAATATGATTTGTTTAATTACAGAATGTCAAAAGCAATGTCTAAAAGACATAAATCTCCTGCATTTAAAAATTGATGCAATTTCGGAGTCAGTTTCTTTATTGGTAAAAAATACAAAAACAATAGTAAAATCTACCAACTTGCTACATGAACAACTGCCAATATTGAACTTACTTCCAATGGATTTGGAAGGATTAAATCAAGTAGAGGAGTGGTTACAAAATGAAGAAAATAAACAGAACTTGGTATTTAAGAAACTTGGTATTTACAAAAACTTTATGAGTATCTACAAAACTACAATTTCTTTCCTTATAGGTGGCAGAATTAAGCAAATTGGGCGGACCAACCGTGAAGGAGGTTGTGAAGTCATGTATAAATTATTTCAAAATTCCTTAGGCATGGAATACTCCTGGGAAGGCAAAAAAAAGAAAAAAGTTTTTAAGTCACTTTTGATTTCTTCAGTAATTATGGGTTAGTGTTAATATTTAATATCAGAAATTTAAAAAAAGATCTAATAAAATATATATTAATATAAACATAGAAGAAGAAACAATAAACCAGTCTTTTGGTCCACCCCAAATTTCCAAAATACAATTTTTTGTATTGTATAATTATTAGGAAAAAAGAAATAACCATTACATAAGAAAAAAACTCGATCCATAAAAGAAAAATTAATTATAACTGTAGATATACCTAAGTTCTTTTCATGGCTGAATAAACTAATAAAATAGTTTTGCTTATACTGCTTTGCTATCATATTAATGTCATTTTAAACTACAACATGTATCCCTAAGGTGAATACAGCTCATAGTGAAAAATGTTTGTTTACTCCTGACATATGTGAGTGCTTATAACAAAAGATGATCACTATTAGTTGCCTATAGACTTAAGCCGCTACACCACGTCAAGGTTGTAATCATTGTAGAGGTTTTCATATATTTTTTGTATTTCGTTATTTTAATTTTTTTAATTTTATTTTTACAATCTTATTTCTGAATCTTGTGGACATGTATAGTCTAAAATGACGTTAATATGATGGCAGAGCAGTATCATGAGCGAAACTTTTATTAGTTCACTTATTAGCCATGAAAAGAGCTAAAGTATATCTAGAGTTATAATTTTGGTTTCATGAATCGAGTTTTTTTCTTATTTAATAGTTATTTTTGACATTCCTAATAATAATACAATACAAAAAAATTGTATGTTGATAATCCGGGGTGGGCCAAAAAACGCGTTCATTAACCCTCCTCCTTGCGTAGCAGTATCAAAACACTTCATTTACTTTCAGATGTTGTTCGCGCAAATAAAAATACAGCGGATTGTAGCGAATACGAGATTATTGTAATAATAAAGTCATGGCTTGTTAGAAGCAAGGAACGTTTTTATAATAATACTCTAATAAGGAACGATGCATCGAAACAGGTACAAACTGAACAACAAAAAAAAACACAGACTGCACCAAAGAAGGCACAGACTAAACAAAAAAACGCACCGACTGAATCGAAAGAAATTGAACAAGAGGAAACGTCTATTGAACGGACTTTATCGAATGAAGAACAAAGAAATGAGTAACTCTTTGTTTTGTATGCGTCGTCTAACTTTCTTTTATTTAATTTTGTTCTTAAAAAATTTTATGCTTTTTTTACGTTTGTAACGTTTACAATGTTAACAATTTTTTTTTCAAAAAACTTTATATTTTAAGTTTATATTTAATACTTTATATATATTTATATATAATTTATATATAGAAGTTTATATATAATACTTTACATTTTAAGTTTATTACAAAATTTAAAATTTTACGTTTATATATTTTACTTTAAAAAAGTGTAATAAAAGTACAATATTATGTAGAAAGTATATTGTTTACAATATTCCATTGAAGCAAATTAAAATGAATTAAAACAAATAAAATTTATTTACTTTCATATTACCATTCATTTGTATTCTCGTATATTATTATATCTTAATATTTGCTTATAATTAGGGTCCGGATTTTCGTGCACGCAACCCGTGCGCAAGCGGAGAATTGCTGCGCTACACACGAGAGAGTCGACCGCGCTACGCCGGTTATCTTTTTTCAGCTGGCGTATAGCGCAGCGGTTCTCTGCTCTCGCACGGGCTCCGTGCACGAAAATTCGAACCCTACATTATAATTTAAATAATGAAAGAATTATAAATTATACTGCGGTTCAATTCTGTACGCCTATCGACAACTATCGGTGTCGTTACGCAGGCTTTTTGCCATATAAAATATCTGCGCAATGACACCGATACTTGTCGGTAGGCGGTACAGAATCGAGACCATGGAATGTGCTAGACGAATATAACAATTCCAAGATAATATACATTGCATATACAATGTATATACATCTATGGGTATTGAATGTCCATTGGATATCCACGAGAATTGAAATTAATATCCATTGCATATTTAATGTATCTTCGAATTGACTCCAGCAGAGATCCATTTCACGTCCATAGAATATACATCCATACATTCTATGTATATTATATGGATATTTTTAATGGACGTTTTTTAATACATTAACATCCATTGAAAATATACATATGATGTACATAGGATGTATAGATGTATATTCTATGGACGTGAAATGAATCTCTGCTGGAGTCAATTCGAAGATACATTAAATATACAATGGATATTAATTTCAATTCTCGTGGATATCCAATGGACATTCAATATCCATAGATGTATATATTGCATATACATATATATTGCATATACATTGTATATGCAATATATATTTATGTGCTATCTGGGCAATAAAGTTATCATGAAAAAGTTAGTATTTTATGTTTAATTACGAGTATTTTTGTAGGTGAGAGACCAGTAGCGCGGTAGGGGTAAACCCTTATCTCACACAGTACGGCCGACTAAGAGAGACTTTGAGGCGGCGGCGTGCGGTAGAGGTGTCTGTGGAGGCTGTATTTGTGCGTTAGTCGAAAATAAAATTCATTTCTTAAAATTTTAGTTAGAAGTATAGTTCATATTGAAAGTTTTAATTTTTAGGAAGACGTCGAATTGAAGAAGCCCCTGATGCTAACGTAGCAGCAGCAGCAGCACGACCCCGCGTCATTCCCGTTGTGGAATTGGACTCTGGTAAGCATTAATTTTTAAATACAAGATATTACTCGAAAGTTAATTAATATTACTATGCTGTTTAATAATAAATAAATTATGATTTTAGATGACGACACGCAAAATGAGTCTAAGGTGGCACCGAGCTCGACTCCGCCGCGTTATTTACACCGGGTAAGTATTTTTTTTTAAAGTTTTTTACTTAATTCAGATTAATTTGTAATAATAATAATAATAATGTTATTTTTCAGTACAAGAAGAAAGAAAAAAGAGAAAACGGCGTGATGGATGTGGAAGAGGATCCTTTTGAAAGAATGCTAGCAGAGCGGAAGGAACGAGCGATGGAAAAAAATGTTGAAAAGAAGGATGAACGTGAAATAGAAGAAGTGGAAGATGAAGATGATGGCGATAAGGAAAAGAAAGAGGAGGAGGAGGAGGAGGAAAAACAGCAGGAAGAAGAGGAGGAAAAAGATAACGAAGATGATGACGAGGTGTCAGAGGAGGAGGAGGAGGAAAAGGAGGAGGAGGAGGAAAGTGAAGAGTTAGAGGAAGAAAGAGAAAACGAAGAAGAGGAAGAGAGAGAAGAAGAGAGTAATTCAGAAAGAAATGAAGAGGTGGGAGAGGAGAAGATAGAGCTACCAAATACGTTTGACTCGGAGACGTTATTTTCACAGAGTAAGTTTTTATAATGAGATTTTTCACAATTCAGTACATTTCAGGTAAAAATAACATCATGTTATTAGTAGGAGAAACCGACGCTATGAACGTATCCTCCATCGAAGTAGAAGAAGAAGAAGAAGAAGAAGAAAGTGCGCATGAAGGGGAAGAGGCGAGAGAGCGTGGTTGAAGAGGAAAAAGGAACGCTAAAGAGAGAGAAAGAGGAGAGGAAAGACGTCGGTGTAATGCCTTCAGGTAATATAACAGTATAATATATTATTTTAAAATATAGTATATTATTTAAAAATATAATTTTAAATATAAGTTTAATTATAATTTCAAATATAATTTTAATTATTTTTGTTAGAAATTACTTACACTCAACTACGCGAATTTTTTGGGGGACATAGGAATAGGATGTAAAAAAAGCACTGGAATCCCAAAATAATATTTTGTTCAGAGATCTACTTCAACTGATATTTTCAAGTTTTTTCCCTACCTCGCAATTTTGGAACGGAGATAGTAACATTACAAAAACTAGAAAAATATTGTACAGTTAATAAAACAAAAATAAAATGTATTTTAAAGTTATTATTATTATTATATCCATCTACTCACGTAAGCTCTGCACATTTATTTATAATTATTTTATCAGCCTCTACTTCAAATAAATAATAATTTATTAGTAATAGAGTAAAATTTATATAAAATAAAATCTTATATAAATTATTTTGTGTTTCTATTATAAAAATTTTTATTTAACAATTTAATATCACGGTATAAAATATAAATTCTTGAATTATAATAAAATATATTTATAAAAAAACAAAAATATAGATTTTTATTAAACATATTATATAATTTTGCTATATTAGAACTTTTATAGTAAAAATTTTCTTGATTACATTAAAAATTGTGAAAAAATATAAACTTTTAAATTATTAATCAAATAAATTTAACTTAGGGTTTTTAATATAAATTTTATCACGTGAATTTATTACTTGAATAAACATTTTTAATTAAATTTTGGCGAAGTGTTGTCTAATTAACCGTTTAAAAATTTTTGTCATTTTCCTTCTTGTTCGGCACTTAAAAATTACATATAATAAACGTATTCTTTTGTATTAAAATAAATAGAATGGAGCGTAATCTCTCACTTAATTCTCACACGAGCACGGCGTAATATGTTACAAAAATAAACAAGTTAATTAACCACACGACTGAATTGTTATATCTTCGTTTACGTTAACCGTCTAAATCAAGTGAGCATAGTACCCAGATAGCACACGGACGTCCTTAGGACGTCCTCAGGACGTTCAGGACGGATTTCATGGATATCCTAAGGACGTCCTGATTTTATCCTGGGACGTCCTCAGGACATCCTGAGGAATAGCAAATGAGCGCCACTTTTTAGTCCTCAGGATATCCTGAGGACAGTCCATCAGACGTCTTGAGAATACCATAAGATTTCCTCAGGACATCCTCAGGAATAGCAAACAATAACCACTTTTTGTCAGATTTTTAAAATTTTTTTAAGGATTTTTGATAAATGTATCGATTTTTTTGTAAGAATTGAAACGTTTCTCAGAAAAATTTAAAAAATAAAAAATTCCGATTAATTAAAAAATTTTTTAAATATTTCTAAGTATTTTTAACAGTTTTTGAGAATTGAAAAAAAACTTTAACAAAAAATTAAAAATTTAAATTATTTCTACGATAATTTTGTAAGAGGAAGAAGACTATACATGTTTCAGCGACAGTTGGACCTGTTAAAGCATGTTTAACCTCTATACCCGAGAAAACGACTCTCTTAGGACGTCCTAAGGACTGTCTTAGGATGTTCTGAGGATTGTTTTAGAATGTCCTGAGGACTGTCTTAGTATGTTCTGAGGATTTTCAGGATATCATATTCCTAGAACATTTTGTGCTATCTAAAATGTCTGGTATTTATACAGTCATTATATTTAAGTTTATCTTCAGACATTTTGTAGCTAATGAAACTCTTTATACAATATTTTAAGAATAACGTTTTTAGCTAGAATACATATATCCTCAGGACATCCCAAGGATATCCTCAAGACATGAGTAAAATTTTAATTTATATTAATACTATTACAGAATCTAACATTCTAAACTTACTTTAGAAGTCAAATTTATACATAAAATATTTATATAAAATATTTACAATAATACAACTATTATATCCTGACAAGATCCCAGGACATCCCGGGACATATTCGGAAAAATCCTGAGGACGTCCTGTGCTATCTGGCTAGGTTAGTTACTTTAACGTATTTTTGTCTAACGTAGGGGTTCTAGTGAAAAAAGTAAAATAAGACAAGGATAAAACAGGTACGTTACCTTATCTACAGGTATATTACCTTAGTATGTTATTTCCTTTTCGTAGCAGTAAAAAGTTTGAAATTAGAAGAAATAAATTAATATAAAAAATTAACAAAATTTTATTATTCAGTCCAAACTGGCGGTGGTGTTACGCGAACCGTCGACGACGACGAGCCACCGTAAGTGGAAATGAGCCAGAGGAGGAGGAGGAGGAGGAGGAGGAGGAGGAGGAGGAGGAGGTCAATCTTGATGTTAGCCTTGTTCGTTCCAACATCGACAACATCAGCAGCAGCAACAGCAGCGCCAATCATAGGACGATGGTACATTTAAATATATACCCAGACAGCACCAGATATCGTACGAATATTATACTCTCATACGTAATGTACTGTGATCATACCGAATATACATAAAACATTCATATAACGTCTCAGTAGAATGTCATTTTGATATATTCTCAAGATAAACTTAGAATATAGCGACTGAACTTCGCAACTCTTACTGAATATACTGAGATTATATCTAATATACTCAAAACATCCGTAAAATATCCCATGATATATCTCATGTATATCTATCACATATTTCCAAAATATCCGCGTAATATCGAAAGTGAATCATGTCAACGCTATCTATGATCTGTAACGTTACGCATTTTCGTCTGCCGTGTGATGCAGACACGTGGTGAAGTGTAGGGTGTGAACGTGCGAACACGAACTCACGGACAACGTGGTTTTCTCAGGAATTACGCCCAGATAACTCTGGTATGTACATAAGATATAATATAGTAACGTAAACTATAATAATATATATATATTGTATATATACATATATTATTTAGGTTATAACCTACAATTATCTGAGCATAATTTCCCAAAGCACCCCAGCGTATTCAACAGATATTACGCTTCATTTTTTGCGATAGCTTCCTGATGTGCGAAATGATTAATTCCTCTTCTTATTTCTTCTTGCTAATTCTGTATGTTTAATTCCTTGTTCCTTATTCCTCTCATTATGCATGAGCCCATATAATGTGAACATACTGTAGACATATTGTGAATATACTGAAGATATACTTTAGACATACGTATAACATTCTTAAGATATATTCGGTATATTCTCATAAACTGCCAGCGAAATTCTATGGGATAAGGCAACGCGGACATAGTACGTTATGAGTATATACTCGCCATATCACAGACGTATCTCTAATATTATACGAATATTGCAATATACTTTCGCAATATCCTATTATCGTTCTCATAATCTACATGTGCTGTCTGGGTACAATTAAGGGCGGAAAATTCGTGGCGCTTTAGAAACTTTAGGATGCTTGGGAGGAAAGCGTCTTTTAAAATACAGCCGATTCCTGACGGAGCGAATACGATTCGGTGGTTGGAAAACGCGTTCCGCGAAGTTCACGCGTATGTTTTACGTTCAAGCGCTCCGACTGATTACGTCGGTTTAACGTTTTATTCGGCGGAGCTAACGCACGGGTTATCATTCCGTCCGGCACAAGACTTAACTCCCGATGACATATGGCGTCTCGTGAGTTCGGTAGCGCAAAGTGCCGGCGGAATGGACGTAGCGAAAAATTTTTCGGTGAGCGTCTTTAGTGTCGCAGTGCCGGTAGGTTGCGGAGGCTCATCCAATAAATTAACGCGCGAAGACGTCGCGAAGGGTTTAATTAATCCTTCAGATTAATAACAACGATAATCTGTGTCTCTCTCGCACTTTAGTGCTGTTGCGTATTTATTGTCAGCGGGGAAATGCGATGTAAGACATCGAGGTTACAGCGAGAATTAACGCTGGAATTAATGCGTAACACCAGTGTCATAATCCACGAAGAGGGATGTGGAATTCCACAGATTAAACGCTTCCAACGGTTTCTCGCTACTGAAAATATCGCGATCGTAATTTATAATTTTAGTACTTTCGGTCGTAGCGAGAAACCGTTGTACGATGGCACCGCGTTACTCGAGGCATTAGGACGTGAACCCTCGTATCGTCTTAACATCATGTATTACGAGCGTTCGCGTCACTATAACCCGATATTAAGCTTGAAAGCTGCAGCCGGTTCGCGCGGAGAGTATTGCGTCGTGTGTAACGTAGGCTATCGTCCGGATAGGGGGCTCCGTAGCACGAAAAAATGTCCACAATGTTACGCAGCGACCCATTGCAAAAATCTCGCTGCGGCGCTCGTCAAATGTGGAAAATGCAAACGCAGTTCTTTCGGTCAAAGCTGCTGCAATCGGTATCGCAAAAGCACCTCGTATGTCGGCAAATCGTACGCTTCGGTCTGTGATTCTGTTAAGATTTGTGACGGGTGTGGACGATTTGTAAAATCAAGGCTTGAGCACAAATGTGACGTGACGTATTGTAAGTCGTGCTGTTCGCTGCAGTCGATAAATCGTTGTTACATGCGCCCTCTTCGGTGCAAAACCGTAGTCGAAAATCCTGGTGAGGGTACAAGTACGGTTGAACGGCTGGAGGATACGTGTAATAAAGATAATGTGAGAACAATCGAGTCAAAGGTCGCGTCGCGTTTGTATTTTACGATTTCAAAACACATCAAGACCAGGTGCTTGAAGGTAGTAAAAATACTTACCTTCATGTACCGACTCTTTGCATCGCGCATCAAGTCTGCGAAGCTTGCTCCGCGGTAGAGGAAGACGCGACGCGATGTCGATGGGGCGGGATACGTGAATTTGTGTTTCAAGATGATTCTGTGAAACAATTCGTCGATTTTGTAACTCGATCGACGAAATATTTCAAAAAGATCATCTGTATCGCGCATAACGCGAAAGCATTCGACGCACAATTTATATTAAAACATTTAATAGAAAAGTCAGAAATGATAAAAAAACCCGAGTTGATTTTGAACGGAACAAAAATAATTGCAATAACGCTTGGGTATGTTAAATTTATAGACAGCGTAAATTACACGCCCATGCGCTTATCCGATTTACCCAAGGCTTTTAGGCTGAGAAATACGTCGGATAAAGGTGTATTTCCACACCTATTTAATACATTCGAGAACCAGACATATGTCAGAACTTTACCCGACATTCGATATTTTTGTCCCTATCAAATGAAACCGGAAAAACGCAAACAATTTAGCTTGGCACTCAAAAATGTCTAACGAAGGTTACATCTTTGATTTCCGCGAAATTGTTCGCTACTGTCGTAACGACGCGACGTAGTCATTCTCCGTCGCGCCTGCATGGAATTCCGCAAAATCTTTTTGGAACGTGGCAACGTGTGTCCCTTCGAGAAATGCACAACTATCGCATCCACGTGTATGAAAGTTTTCCGCAAGAACTTTTTACGTGAGGGTAAAATAGGCGTGATTCCGTCGAAGAAATACAGGAACGTGGACAAGCAATCGCAGAAAGCTCTAAGATGGCTTGTGTAGATGGAACACGAACTAAGACATTTGATCATTCACGCGGCTCGAGGACGTGAACATCAAATTGCAGGCGCGGGAGTTGACGGATACTACAAGACAGTGACTGTTAACGAGACGCGACGTTACATTTTACAATTTAATGGATGTCCAACTTGCTTTCGTGTGAATCGCGATCGTCCGCTTTTATCCGCAAATCCTGAAGACACGCGTTACGAACAAACTCTCTCGAGGACATGGCGTCTTCAAAGGTTAGGGTACCATGTGACTGAAAAGTGGAAGTGCGACTTTGATCGTGAGGTGCAAGAAAATCTGGAAATTCATGCATTTTTCGAAAATCACGCGTTATTAAAACTCGCATCTCTCAATCCACGCGACGCATTTTACGGCGGATGTATGGAGAACATCGCGACCCTTTATAAAGTTAAAATAAAACGGGAGCGTCCCAAATGCGCACAGTAACAAACGGACACAGCAGGCTGAGTGAAACGGACACAGTAACAAACGGACACAGATCAAACGGACGCAGTAATAAACGGACACAGTAACAAACGGACACAGACCAAATGCGCACAGAGCGAAACGGACACAGTAACAAACGGACACAGACCAAATGCGCACAGAGCGAAACGGACACAGACCAAATGCGCACAGAGCGAAACGGACACAGACCAAATGCGCACGGACCAAATGCGCACACTGCACATGCGCACATTGCACGTGCGCACGGACTAAATGCAATCCATGTACATTGCAAGCAGAGTAAAGTCTATATAGGTTAGCGATTTGGACGGGGTGGGTGCGAGAGGGGAGCCGAAGGCCCCCCTTGCACCCCCTGTGTGTGTGTGTGTGTGTGTGTGTGTACGCGCGCGCGCGCGCGTGCAAAGCATTCACTGCATCACATGGGTTTGCGACTTTCCGTGTGTGCATTTGGTCCGTGCGCATGTGCAGTGTGCGCATTTGGTCTGTATCCGTTTCGCACTGTGTCCGTTTCGCTCTGTGCGCATTTGGTCTGTGTCCGTTTCGCACTGTGTCCGTTTCGCTCCGTGCGCATTTGGTCTGTGTCTGTTTGTTACTGGGTCCGATTGTTACTGTGTCCGTTTCGCACTGTGTCCGTTTATTACTGTGTCCGTTTGGTCTGTGTCCGTTTGTTACTGTGTCCGTTTCACTCAGCTTGCTGTGTCCGTTTATTACTGTGCGCATCTGGGACTCACTCTAAAATACAGAGAAAATGCGTTACGTCGACGTATGCTCTTTGTACCCTTATGTATTGAAAACCGGTGCTTTTCCGATTGGTCATCCCGATAGTTAGTATATTGGAGAAGAATGTAGCGGATTAATCGGGGCAGCGCCAAATTTTAATTTCGATAACGTTGAGGATCTTGTCCGCTGTAGGGTGCTCCCATCTCGCGATCTGTATTATTCGGTGCTCCCGTATCGCGTGAACGGTAAATTAATATTCGGACTTTGTCGTAGCTGCTGCGAAACTTTCTCGTCAGCTCTGTCAGCACTCATGATTCCCCCTCCGATCGTGAATTAGAGGATACGTAAGTATCTTGCAAATTACGCAAGGCTGTCAAGAAGGGTTATATCGTGACGGAGGTGAGCAAGATTTGGCAATACAAAGTCACGAAATACGATCCCGGTAACCGGCAGGGTGGCTTGTTTGCCGAATATATAAATTGTTTTTTACAACTAAAGCAAGAAGCAAGCGGGAGACTAAGCGAATGCCAGGACAACGAAGCTAAGGAACGATACCTGCATGAGTATGAGGAAACTGAGGGTATCGTTCTCGAAAAAACTAATATCGCTTGAAATCCTAGCCTTCGTTCGGTTGCAAAGCTATGCTTGAACTCTTTTTGGAGAAAATTCGGCCAGCGAGCTAATTTGCCTAAAACCGAGATCGTAAAAACATATCAGCATTTCGTGACATTGCTCACGAGTCTCGAGCACGAAATAACCGGTATATTACCCCTCAACGATGAGGTAATGTACGTTTTGTGGCGGCTACGCGAGAAAGTGGTCGTATCCTCGCCAATAACAAACGTTGTTATCGCTGCCTATACGACGGCGCAGGCGAGGTTAGTATTGTATAGTTATTTAGAAAAATTAGGAAAATGAATATTATACTGTGATACAGACTCGTGCATATATTTAAGTTTTGGTGATCCAAACGAGTACGAGCCACATACGGGTAACTTTCTAGGTGACATGACGGACGAACTCGAAAGCTATGGCAGCGGTAACTATCGAGTCGTTCGTATCGGGAGGACCGAAATTTTACGCGTATGTGGTTCGTACACCTGAAGGATACGCCCACGTGATCTACAAAGTGAAGGGGATAACTTTAAATTATAATAATTCAAAGCTCCTAAACTTTCACAGTATAAGAAATTTAATATTGGGGGTAGAAGAAGAAAAAGAAGTATTGATAAAACGTAGATTTATCAACAAACGACATTCGTTCCCGTATGGTTTTGTCGATTTGTAAATACGATTTTTTCTATCCCCTGTTTAGTTTTAAAATATACGTTTTCCGTGAATTTTCCGCCTATTAGTGCATAAGAAAATTTTGTAAAATTTTGTAAAATTGTATAAATAGCGTGAATAAGTATCTTTTGTAAATTTTATAAAATTTTGTAATAAATTGTATAAGTAGTATAAATACGTATTTTTTTGTAAAGTTCGCAATTTAAGATTACAATATTTTTGTATTATAAAAAGTTTTCATATATGTATTTAAAAATGTAAATTAGTTGTGAAATAAAAAAGTCGAAATTAAAATGTGTATTTCTCATTTTAAATAAAATTTATAAAAATATAAAGTTTTACTTGCGAATTAAAGAGAAAAAAGTTTCCGTACCTTTATACTCTGTTCCTTTTAGCAGCATCGCTAATCGCCTTGTTAGCCGCAATGCCGCGACGTGGATAAGCTTATATACGTGCGCGTTGAATAAGCTTATATACCGCGGCCTGAATTAGCTAATTTCATCGGCCGCGGTACCTTCGTTTCGGCTAGCACACGCGAGGGTACGCTGACACCGTCGCCGCCGCGCTGATGAGCTTATCTCTGACTTTTTTTACATTTAATTTACGCATTTCAAAAGAAAAGAATTTTTAACATTATTTTGCATACTTCTTTTAAAGTCACGCGAGAAAAACAATTTGGTCATTACGTGAAATGAACGTGCGCTGGAAACATCCTTGGACGTCGATCGTTTGCGGTCCCACTGATTGTGGGAAACGATCTTTGTAAAAACTTTTCTCCACTATTTGTCGACATACGTTTCGAGCGAGTTTTATTTTATTACGCGGAGTGGCAAGAGGCTTATCGACAATTACAATATAACGCGAGGGTAACAGAAGAGAACGCACTAAACAACGTTGCAGCGAGGAAGGAAAATACAATCGAATTTCGCGAGGGATTACAACGTCAGGAAGATTACTCGAACGATCCGTTTATCCCTAAACTGCCCTGGCGGAAAAATTTCTACAAAATTCTAAAAAATTACAAAAATTTACAAAAGTGTTCCAATTCCAGAATTTTTTTGTAGTTTTTACAGAAAAATGCTAGAATTGGAACACTTTTGTAAATTTTTGTAGTTTTTTTAGAATTTTAGAAAATTTTTCCGCCAGGGTGGTCCCAAATAGCCACAAATGTATATATGAGCACAAATTGTTCTCATGTTGCTAATAAAGATGTTAGCATCTTGCTATGCATTTACGTCGTCCCTTGTGCTGTTATTTGCTAGCATTCGACACTGATCTTAAATAATGCTAGCATAATGTTTGAAACGTGTAAAAAATTTTATTTCCGACATCAAATGCTAGCAAACAACAGCACAACGGACGACATAAATGCATAGGAAGATGCTAATATCTTTATTATACCAAACTGGCTATCTGGGGTGATAATCGACGACCTTATGAGAGAATCATCCTCGAGCGATGCCATCGTAGATCTTTTTACAAAGGGCAGTCATCACAAAAATCTTAGCGTCATTCTCATCACACAAAATCTCTTCCATCAGAGACGCGGACGACGCGACGACATATCTCTCAACGCTAATTACACCGTGGTTTTCAAAAATCCCCAATTGCGCGCAAATTCGACATTTAGCGTGACAGGTTTATCCCGACTATTCAAAGTTTGTTAAAGAGGCATACTATGACGCCACGTCGAAACCACACGGTTATTTGCTGTTCGACTTGAAACAATCGACTCCTGATGAATACCGATTCTGGACGTGCATGTTTTCCAACGATACACGACATTACGTATCGCGTAGATCGTTTTCCAACGGAAGCGTATAAAAACCGTGTAACGCTGTTGCTGCGACTCAGTTGCATAACTCGTACGCGATGAAGGAGAAGCGTAACGTATGTACAGATAACGCGGTGAAAATTGCCAGACGTTCGAACGGTAAGAGAAACGCCTGCCTTCTCGAGACCGTATGTCATCTAAACAAAAATTAACGGGCTGCTTTTCTTTGAACCGCTGACGAAAAATTTATTCGCTGTATCCGTGAATGTGTTCTTAATACTCTCAACGGTAACGTTGCATTAGATTCTCGTGAAAAAGATCGGCTGTCCAAATATAAAACGACTCTACGTCGTATCGCAAGAAAACATGGTAACTGGAAGTCTAAAAGAAAGTTATTGCTATAACGAGAAGGATTATTATTATCGGTCTCATATTGTCAGCTTTATTATCTCATTTTATCGAAGGGTAAAATCGCACAACGATGAAAAAAGTAAAAAAAAGGTCTTAATTTCTACGGAAAATCTCGAAAGAATGCAACAACAACAGCAGCAGCAGCAATAGCAACTGATAGCGGTCTCCGCGGAACCAATGGAGAACTCAGTGTGCAATGTTTCGTGTCTAATAGCACGGTGGACAATTGCAACGTGTCCAATTGTACTGTGCGCAAATGAAGGCCTCTCAATGACTGTGACGACGATTCAACGATCGTTTTTTATGAAACTTCGCAAATTTTCGACAAACACCCTCATTCTAGTGACATGGATACTGTAAAGGAAAAAACCCAAAAAGTAGTTCGTAATATTTATGTAATAAAAAGCATCGAAAAAATAATGGAAACGGTCCCGAAAACTTATCGCGCACAAGCTCGTATGCTAATGCGTCATTTACAAGACGAAGCGGTATCCGACAGATTAAATTGGAACGAGAAGGGCATCGTGACTGTAGACGGCAACGTCGTGAAAGATTCGGATGTATCCAATGATAAACGACGCGATGCGTGAAAGAAAAACCGTGAAAACAACGGGAAGAGTGCGATCAGTTCGCATAATTATTGCGTAGTTTAAATATTCGTCCGGCACTGGTGAGAAATAAAGAATTGTTAAAAGTGATCTACGGTACTTCTTCAATAAACGAGAGACCACAGTCTTTTGTGAGTTCCATGCCTAATATAACGCGTTCGCCTCCGAAACAACGCTTACTCAATTGGAGTACGGTGAAGAAACAATAATGTCAGAACTTGAAAAAATTTACTACGATCCGACGCATTACGTGGGTTAGTCGGTTGTGGATAATCTAACACGTGCTGTTAAACCAAATTTTTCGCGTGACAAAGTCACGTGCTGGCTCGAATCGCCAGACGCGTACACACTACACAGATCTTTACGGCGAAAGTTTCCACGTCTGCATTACAACGTAACAAATATCGACGACGTATGGGAAGTCGATTTGATCGAACTACGGAATCTCAAAAGTTACAATGACGGATATTCTTATCTATTCGTGATTATCGATATGCTCAGTAAATTCGTCTGGGTTGAACTGATGCGCGACAAAACGAGCAATACTGTAATAAAAGCTTTTCAGCGTACTCTCGAGAACGAAAGGTTTACCCACATACCTGCAAACGGACAAAGGCAAAGAATTTATTGCGCAAACAGTGCAAAAGTTTTTGAAAGAAAACGATATCCGTTTTCGTGTAGCGCGTAATCCAAACATCAAGGCTGCGATCGTTGAACGTTTCAACAGGATGTTGAAAAAGAGAATGTATTTTACGCATAAAAATACGCAACGATACATTGATGTTTTGTAAGATATCGTTAGTGCGTACGATCATACCCGACACTCTTCCACCAAAATGCAACCGGCGATCGTGACGAGAGAAAACGCACGAATCGCGCGTAAAAATATAACTCGACGATGGAACAGCGAGAAACTAAAACGTAAAGCTAAATATCATATCGGAGATCTCATTCGCGTCAGTAGAGTGAAAGCTACCTTCGAGAAAGGATACGAGGCTGGTTGGAGAGGGAAATATTTCGAATTCACCGTGTTCTCGAAAATCTCGTGTGTACGAACTGAGTGATTTAGCGGGAAAAGTCATAGACGAGATTTTTTATGAACAGGAATTAGCGCAAGTCGAGAAAATTTGCGAGAAGAGGAGTTTATTGTCGATCGAATAATAAAAAGTAGAGGTCGCGGTGAAAATAAACAAGTGCTGGTCCACTGGCGTGGTTACCCCAGTAAGTTCGACAGTTGGATTTCTGCTTCAAATTTAGTCACTCTTCGAGATGAAGGAAGATCATTTTTACGTCGTTTTTTTTAGCAATAGCAGTAAGCGTCATTTTTTGAATAATTGGGCGTCATTTTTCACTACGGAATTACCACAGACTTTACACTTACACGGGGAATGGGAATCGCGCTTAACGAGATTCAATTTCCCAATACGTTTTTTTATATAAATTCTAACGACAACTCACTCAAATTCATGGATATTGATCGGAAGGATAAAGACAATAAAGACAATAAGTTAACAACGACGGAAGCTACAATACCGAGTGGTATTTACAAAGACATCAAACAACTTTTTTCAGCGCTTAATTTCGCGTGTAGAAAAATCGGAGCACATTTTCTTTTTAAAAATAGTAAGGATATCACTTCAGAAATCTATATCAGCATCAAATGTCCAAGCGAATGTCAAAAAATTCATCATTTAAATGTTTCCGACAATCTTCTAAATATAACAGGCTTCTCAAAAAAGAACCTCCCTGTGCTCACGGTATTGAAGCCTAATTTCATGAAAGATTTCTATACGGCAGCTTTTATGAGATTCGACGGTAGGAGTATCTCAGGATTACAGAGCGTTAATCCTTATAATTTGATACGTGGAATTCCTAATAAAATATTCGTTTACTGCAATATTTGTGAACCCTATATAACCGGCGTTATGTGAAGTCTCCACTTCTTCGAATAGTACCGACCAAATTGAATCCTCATAATTACACATTCGGCACGTATCAAGCGTGTTATGAGTGACACACTCATACCGATAAGAAAGATGTAGCACCGATGACGTAAGTCGATCAGCTGCAGCAGTCAGCAACGAGCACATTGCGCGAGGTTCCGCGCAATCCGCTCGACAATTAGTGCAATGTTCCTTAGACAGCACTTGCTGTCTAAGCAAGATTTTGAAATACTGACCGATTTACGCCCTCACGCAATCCTCCCCTTCTCTCAATCCGACTACCGAATTTACAGATATATAAACCGCCAAAAGAAAGTGAGGGACGGGTCAATCCGAAGTCGACAATCCGAGATAACACACGACACTCTGCTTTGCGGGGTCGCGATCTAACCGTACACTGTAAACAGACATTATAATAAAAGTGCTCAACACAAAGAGTGGTGTGTAGTGACTAAATACCCTCCTCGCGAGATCTCTGGCAGCCCTAATGTACTTCTAACGAGGGGTACAACAAGCGAGATATTTTTCTCCCCCGCATTACATTCCATTACGTCGAATAAATTTCCGCACGATCGAAATAGATATAAGAGACGAGTTTGGTAAAGCAATACTATTTTTAAACGGGACGTCAACGGTGACGTTGCACTTTAGGCGCTTCAAGTAATTTACTCGTTAACAAAAAAAAGTTAAAATAAATACAGCGTAAATATGGTACTAGAAAAAGAGGAGAGACTATTATAATTCGTCGAGTTGACTTGGTGGAATAGAACTCAAGTTTTCGTCGACTCGTCATATCAACGAGGGCACAGAATCAGGAGTTTTCTCGGAGGATTATTTAGAAAAGCGCTACCTTTCCTGAGTAAAGGTGTACGTACGTTCGGCAAAGAAGCTTTACATGCTAGTATTAACGTGATAGAGGATGTTGAAAATAATATTCCGTTGAAGGAGGCGCTCAGAAATCGATTCAAAAAATCTCGAGGAAATCTCAAAAAAAAGCCGTAGAAAAAATAAAAAATCTAATAAAGGGGTCAGGATATAAAATATTGTCGAAAAAGTTGACACTTCAGTTTTCCTTCGGTAAATTGTCGGTTGCATCGCAACA
Organism: Monomorium pharaonis; assembly: GCF_013373865.1. Lineage (NCBI taxonomy): Eukaryota > Metazoa > Arthropoda > Insecta > Hymenoptera > Formicidae > Monomorium > Monomorium pharaonis. The sequence goes on from NC_050476.1 coordinate 8,995,848, forward strand.
AGGAGGTCAGCTTCGCGTAAACGCCGGACGAACAAAAAGAAAACATTGAAAAGCAATACGCTGAGAAAATAAATGGTTAAAAGATTGACGAAGAAAAAAAAGACTCGTTCGGTAAGCGGTAAAACTAAAAAGTCTTCAACAAAAAGAAAACATTGAAAAGCAATACGCTGAGAAAATAAATGGTTAAAAGATTGACGAAGAAAAAAAGACTCGTTCGGTAAGCGGTAAAACTAAAAAGTCTTCAACTACGAAATAACATCGTAAGAAGCGTAGTGTGTCTGATATATTTTCTTAATCATTTGTCGAAAGTTAATGGGGTGAGAAAATAAAGTGGCCTTCATTTGGACACAGAACAATTGGACACAGTGCAAATAGATACAGTGTAAATGGACACAAAATAATGTACACGTACCCAGAAAGTTGGCCCTGTAAAGCATTTGTTACATTCTATGTTCAATCAAATCGATGTATATTTTAATCAAAAACTCTATCGTGCGTACATCGAGGCACTATTAAACTATGCTTCACCCGCAAAATCTTCCCATCTGACTGCTTGCTTGTGGGACATAAATACACCTGGTTTCATGAACACTCACGTAGATTCCGCGACACCAAATGCCGCTCTCGTGAGACGCTCGCGTTATATTCAGTCAGGTCATGCGTTAGATCTCATAGGACATCTTCATTGCGACGTTTTCAATCAGATTAAATTTTTAATTAACGGTGTAGAAGTTAGAATGAAACTCGTCCGCTCGAAAGATTCTTTCTGTTTAATGGAATCTACTTCTATGTCGAAAATTTGGATTTTAGACGCTAGTCTATTCGTAAGAAGAGCAAAAATAAGCCCCGATGTATTACTCGCTTACGCTAAAATGCTGAATAAGACAACTGCCAAGTATCGTCTCACGAGAATAGAGGTTAAAACGTTTACGTTACACTCGGGTCTCGTAGAAAAATCGGTAGATAACGTGATCCTCGGCCAACTACCGAAACGTGTAATTGTCGGTTTTGTAGATAACAAAGCGTTTAACGGCGGTAGAAAATTAAATCCGTTTAATTTCAAAAACTACGATATAAATTTCGCTCTACGTCGACGGTGTACAAGTCCTTAGTAGACCATTACAACCGAACTTTTTGAAAGACAAAACGCTCTACGTCGAAGCCTATCATACGCTTTTTTCCGGAACCGGTATTCACTTTTTGAAGGAGGACAATTCTATAAGTAGAGAAGATTAAGCCGATGGATATACACTTTTCGCTTTCGATCCACTCCCGATTTATCCGCAAATTGTGCCGGACATTGGAGTCTCGTGAAACATGGCAGTTTACGATTAGAAGTACGATTCGCAAAGGTATTATCCACAATCGTTAACTGTATCGTTTATGCCGAATTTGGTAACGTTCTAGAAATCGACTGTTCTCGTCAAATTATTGTTGACTTTTCTGATTAGATTTTTACGCCTGATTCGGTAACTGCATGAAAAAATTATATCCTCACCACCACCACCACCACTACCACCACCACCACCACCATCACCACCAGCACCAGCACAAACTAACCCCATCATCACCACTACCATCACTTTCTTTGACGATATTTTCAAAATCATACAGAGAAGAGAAATAAATTTTGTACGAGACACGAAGATAGTCACCTCGTTTTAAAAGAGTGAAGCAAACAATAACTTATAACCATAGATATAGTCATCGACATTCAAGGCTTTCAGGATATCGAGGAAAAATTTATTCCAAAAGAAATACCGTTGTCGCACTTAACGTCTCAATTATCGGCCATTGGATTACGCTGCCTCCTTGCTCGTTTGACAAATTACCCGCAAGTTCAAGGCGTGAAAACAATTGGCTTACACAAAATTACCACGGTATCGAGTGGTTCGACGAAGAAGCCAATTCTAGTTTTTTGTGAGCCAACTACATGACATTACGCGCGAGGCTTGCTGCATCTTTACCAGGGGGCAGGAAAAAGCAAGTTACTTGCGTGATCTTCTCTCCAGAAACATATATAATCTGAAAGCAGATTCATCGGCATTCAAATATTTACTTAATGACGAGGAGTTCGGTCACCGCTGTACTCATCACGGACTTCGCACTAACGTAAAATTTTATTGTGCGTTACGTAACGCTTACAAATTGAAACGTTGGTTAAACGAACCATCCAGCCGAAACTCGAACCACGCCAGTCCCACTAACGACGACGAAGAAGAAGAAGAAGAGGAAGAAGAGATCACGCAAAACGTAGAAGTAAAACGTCGAAGTTCCGTCATCAGTCGAAGAGAAAGAAAATTATTTTTTCGAAACGACGACGGACAAGGACAAAACCAGCGACATACAATCATCGCCCGTTCTTACCAGTCGTGAGCTATCACTATCCTCTCACAAAAACGATAGCTCGGCTAAAGAAAACACTGAAATTACGCAAACGATTCCACTCTCCCGGTCGTCGCCTTCGTATGAATTCACTGGAAATTTTACGTGCGTTGCGATAACTGAATGCCAAGTATGTCGGCGTCTATCCTGCAAACAGACTATCGAGGGGCGAATACTGGGTCGCATTTTACGTCGATAAACGCGGAACAGAAACATATTTCGATAGTTACGAATTACCGCCCTTGGACTCCAGATTCCTCCTACGACTGCAATGAAACTCAGTGCTATACCAATGGAATACCGAGCCTTTACAAGAATTACTCTCACAAACTTGCGGACAATACTACTGTGTTTTTTTATATTTTATGTCTCGCGGTTATAATCTTAATCGGTTTCTTAATTTATTTTCTTCCGATTGTAAACACAATGACCGGCGAATAGTAGAAATATTTAATAAAATTTTTACGCATAAAGAAATAAGAAAATATATAAAATCTCAAGCGTAGTGCCATATGCAATTTTGTATTTCTAGAAAGTAAGGTATACAAATAAATAATGTAAAGGTATGCAAAAAAATAATGTAAGGTATACAAATAATAATTTTTAAATATTTATTTTAAGCAACGTCTAATTTTTTCTCGTTTCCTTTCATAATATGTAGTTATTATTTAATATAAGAGTCAAAACATACTCGTCATTCCTGCTTTCAGCTTAAGTATTACTAGAAAATATAATATTAAAAAAAGATCTCACTTACAAAGCATCTTTTTGTCCTGTAAATCTTTATTCCCGTTTACAAAAACCTCATACCTGACCCGCTCCCCCACTGAGCAAGATGCTCGGATCTAAGATCTGACATTTCGTTTTCCTCATGACAGCTTTGTCATTTCCCCGGCAGGATTCTAGTTCCAAAATATTCTCTCACTCTCTGTTCAAAATCTAGTAGTATGCACAGGGTAGCCAATAAAACCTCTGGGCAGCTATAGGGTGCCAATCAAAAATGCTTCTTTAAACTTTTACCCCTTCAGTGACGTCATTCCGTCTAGACCCCCCACCCAGGACCAGACGGAGGGAAAGAGAGTTTGTTTTAACGCCAGAGAGAGGAGTGGGGGTTTGTTTTGACGCCCCATAGCTTGCTATATACTACTGATACGCAGCGGTATTATTCCGTCGTATTCTAGTGATGGCGCGATCACGTGCTGGCAGCATGCTTCGGTGTGGCGCGAGATAATTTTTAGTGACTCCGTGAATTTTCGAATCGTTCACTGAGCGTAACTCGGCGGCTGATTTCCGACGGCGATGAGAATCAATATCGCGCTCCTTCGGCTTCGTCACTAAATCACCGAAACGCATTCGCTAATGATTTCGACTAAAGTCGATTGAGATTTACTTCAACAAAAGACGTGTGAACACGACGGATCGAGATGATCTGTCTGCCTTTTTCTTCACTCGCTCTTTTGAAAACAGATCGCGCCTCATACGTCTGGTTTTGCAGCTACCTTGATCTTTTGCAAGACTCGCCGCAGACACCGCCCAAGCTCCGCGCGAACATATCACCCGCCTCGAAACCTTGGTTTCGATATACGTTAACGAGATTCCTCGGTCTATAAATCGCTTTGGAGTTCGCTGTGCGCGAGTAACCCCTCTCGATGAGCGGACACTTTCTTCGGTGCCGCCCGCCGTGATGGCCTGAGATGCGCTGCTGTGGATTTTTCTTTAATCGGCTTTATTTACATATAGTGGTGGAGCAACGCGATGAATTGTCAAGCTGCCTGTCCAATGTCGCGCTCCCTACGCCTGTCTCGCCTCGATTGGTTGCCGTTTTGCCCTAGATTTGATCAACTACACATATCGTTCGTTATCTCGGATATCATCTGCCGTTTTAGAGATCGGAGTTCATGTCGTTTGCTTAAGCTCTATTTACTAGCGGTTGTCCGTTTATTACTGTGTCTGTTTGTTACTGTGTCCGTTTGGTCTGTGCGCATTGGTCTGTGTTCGTTTCTCATTATGTCCGTTTGTTACTGTGTCCGTTTGATCTGTGCGCATTTGGTCTGTGTCCGTTTCGCACTGTGTCCGTTTGTTACTGTGTCCATTTCACTCAACCTGCTGTGTCCGTTTATTACTGTGCGCATCTGAGACTCACTCAAATAATACGTGACTAAAGTTGGCCCCTCCTATTGTAAAATTTGGCTTTCTAGACTGTATAACTAATAATGACTGTAACCATTTGTTTGGTGGTTGTTCACTGAAGTTTGGTAGTCCATCCTCAATGATCGGTAATCAAAATTGCAATAAATAATATGAAAAAAAGACATATGCGCGTGAAGTTGGCCCCTCCTGTCGTTAAATTTGGCTTTCCAAACTGTATAAATAATAATGACTGTAACCATTCGTTTGGTGGTTGTTTACTGACGTTTGTTAGTCCATTCTCAATTATCTGTAGTCAAAATTACAATAAATAATACGAAAAAAGGCATACGCGCGTACACTAATTTTGTCATATCATTGAAGTATATGCTAATAAGTCATTGAAGTATATGCTTTTATTTTTTAAGAGAGCATTACATTTCGTGAGTTGTTGCAGCTGCATTTTACAATAGTTGCATATTACAATAGAAACATTGTAGCATCTGTAAAAAAAGAATTGGAGAAGTCAATTTGTGCTATATTATGAACAAGTATATATTATTCAAAATTTGGAACATTTTGTGTAACTCTAAAAGAATTTATTCAACATCATTTATTCTTGAATGTTATTTTTTCAAAAATTTGTAAGAAAGAAAAGTAACAAAGAGAAAAGGAACATAAGAAAGTTATAGGAGTAAAAAAGGAAAATTCTAGAAAATTTCAATAATCAACGTTATATGTATACATTTCCATTTTTACTTCTTAAGCGTTTTTAAATCTAAATGAAAATTGAAAACTTCTGAATGAATTAAATATAAATAAATTAAAAGTTTCAAATTTACTAGTACTTTCTTTTATTTATAAGTAAAAAGCAAATGTTGCGAGCAACATTAGCCACTAGAAGGTTTAAAATTTTACTAGACAGAGCACTAGTATCGTAGCAACATAATTTACGGTTTTATTGAGATTATATGTGATCGATTGTATTGCTAAGTTTTATACATTTATTATTTTGTATAAGAATTTATTTATTCTTATATTCTTTGAGAAATTATATTTTTTAAAAATATCTATTTATTAAGAAAGTAAACAAATATGATATTAACATATTATTAATATTATGAAAGAGACGAAGACGGTATTATGATTCTTGTAGATATGAACACTCGTAATATTTTTGTAATATTATTAGGTAAATTAAATTCTAGTAATTACTTACGGATGTATTTATTTAATACTCAGCTATGCAGTACTAAATATATAAATACACAATAAATTGAGGTGTAAAGAAACATCACTTGGATGCATCCGGATATCACTTTGAAGAACAAAAACAACATTGATATCTTATGAACAACATTGGCAAATAAAAGAAATTAATATTAAAAATATGTTCATATTTAAATATATTGTAACCGCGCTCGCGAGCGACGGCCAACTTCGCTTCCGTCCCTAGTCGCGGCCCTGAGCCGTCCGGGTGTCGGGACGACCGTTTCTCGTAATTTCTCGATGTAATACGTAGTTAGGCGCCAGGTACGTTAAGGTGCGAATTCATGCAGCGAGAAATCGTTGGCGACTTGGGAGAAGTGGGGGAAAAGTGACGCCAGCGACAAGTATCCGTCGCTTTTCTCCCGGTACATATTCATGTGACGACAAATCGCTAGCGACTTCAATGTCAGTAAAAGGCTAATAATTGCGGAGAAATAATTATTGTTTGTAATAAAAATTGAAGAGTAGTAAATAAAAATGAAGGTGACAATACGTACAAACGGAGTGTATACCGCTCAGTGTGCAAATAATTTGAAAATAGCTATAACAACCCAGATAGCACAAAATATTTATAAAATATTTATAAAAAGAAAAAATATTTATAATAAATATTTTGTACATATTTTTATGTCCGAGTTTGTCAGGTATAAAAAAATTATGATAAACATTTATGAAAATATTGAAAATAAATATTTATACTATTAATTATTATCAAAGAATATTTCACGTTCATATATCATAAATATTTTTCAGTACATTTTAAAAATATATTCTATATAATGTTGATAATATTTTTTGTATCATTTCTAAATGGTTTATGAAAAATAATTATATAATCTTTAAAAAATATTTTTTGAAAATAAATTTGTAAAATATATTTATAAATATTTATGATAATATTTTGTGCTATCTGGGAAGAGCCGTCAAGAAGCGATTGCAACTGCTGTAATGTTTGAGTTGCAGAGAACGCAGAAGAAGCGAGATTACAAAAAGAAGCAGTGTTCACGATTATTCATATTGCTCCTTCTTTTCCTTTCCCCCATGGATATCCGAATATTGCTCCTTGAAAGGTGCGATGTGGCGACTTGTCGATGCTGTTCAGACAGGACGAACTTCCGACGATTTGTCGCTACTACACAATATCTATGTAGAGGGGGAAAGTCGCCAGCGATTTCTCGCTGCATGAATTCGCACTTTTAAGCGTACCACTCTGTCTACGCCAAATCACAAATACGCTATTGAAACCGCGGAAAAGGCGGGCGCTCGTTAGGCGACCGGGGCGTTAGCGGCTCCGATAGCCAGCTACTCAGCCTTAAAATAGCAGACGGGGAGGTTCGGCGCGGGCAGATGGAATCGGGAAGGCGAGAGAACTATTAAGACAACGTAAATTTAACAATAAGATTAACAAATATATTTAACCAGGAACAATACAGAAGTGTACGGCTCTATTGAGCGGCAATGATGACTCGCGCGCGTTACAAGCTGACGACCGCTTGAAATTAGATTTCGCGAATATGGGATAATTAACGAACGAGTTATTTTACGTACGCGGGAATTTTCCGACTTGTCTACGGTTTATCTTGCGTCGTTGGTGGATGCCAAACTCCCGGTAGGATAACGGTTTCACCAAGGGCGATCGGGACGAACAGTAGCTCCGAGCCCGCGCGGCACGCGACGGACTCGTACTCTTCCACACGTGACAAGATTCCGCAAGTAATATGCGCGATAATTATTATGAGCTCGCCAACGAGGCGGTACAAGACAATGACATTGAATCGGACGAGAGCGCAATTACAAAGTGACTCGCGATACAAAGGTGACCAAGTAAATTAGAGTTCACGAAATTATAAATGCGCGACGACCTACAATAGAATTAACGACAGAAACTCACGAGACGATCACGCCACGAAAATACAGGTGACTCGGCTGCGGATCGGGACGCATACGCAACGTAATTGTAATACAGAACGAACAGCACGGAGCGAATTCACGCGGGCGGGCGTGATCGGGCGAAGCAACGATACTCTAATAAATTCGTGACTCTAATCTAATGACTACAAGATCGTAATAAATTCGTGACTTTTTCGCGAGTCGCCCAATCGCGAAATCGGCTTTACAATTCTAATACGACGCTCGTCTCACCAAGCCGGCTCCTTCGTCTCGGCCTCGTCCGGATCGGGAGGTTTCCGGCTCCTGCATCCTCTTACACGATATCTCAGCTCGGGATCTTGATCGCACACACAATACAATACAACGTCCGCAGCTCGAGTGAGGGATCTTGGATCCTGCGGGGGCCGCTCGGCGTCGCGCCCCACCTTGCCTCCAATAAACCGGGCCCTTATTGGCCGCGGTTTTCCAAAATCGATTTTCGCGCAATGCGCAGCGTGCACGCCGTCGCTTGCTGATCGATCCAAGCGCGGTGGTCGATACTGTTGGGCCCCGTGCACGAGAATTTTTGGCGCTTTCCTTTGCGGCAGATTCCTTTCTCCTTGCCGGGCGCATCCTCCGCCACCGGGACGTTATCTCATCCTCGACGAGGGCGTTTACTGATTGCAAGCTGTCGCGATCTCCGCCGGAACTTGTGCGGGATCAGATTTGAAGTCGCCCCGTCGGGACACCGGCCTCGTGCGCCTTCGCTGGATTCTGAAAACGTGATTCGGCGGCAGTATCGGAATTCTCGTACGATACAAATTGTAGGCAAGATAAGGGCGGTATTACCCCCGCTCGAAAAGGGTCTCCGTTACTCCTTCGATGTCCGCTCACTCTGCGACTTCCGTGAAGGCTTTCCGTCGAGACGAGACGTCCAAAAATTATAAAATAGATCGCTATGGCCACCGATTCCCGCCGCACTCGCGATGCAGCGCTTGTAAAAATCTTAACAATTAGCGAAGGGACAACACACGAGACGACACACACAGAAAACACGACTTATCACGCTTTCGCGTCCATTCCCGAGCGGGAGGACGCAGGACCCGCGTGATGTTAACGCGTAAGGGTTGATAAGGCCCTTATGACGGACAGCAGCCTGCGGCTGTCACATCACAGTATATTGTTATAAAATCTTTATATGCGTACAAATAAGTGTATCTAAATAAGCGAACACAACTATAACTTTTAACAATAAAATATTTTATAAGTATTATTTGAACCGATTTTAATTTTGATATTTATATATTAATTATGTTGCATTGATAAAACTATATTTTTTAACTTTATATTATCCTTCATGTTATTATTTTTATAGTAAAAATATTCTGTATTATATAATTACATATTCTTTGGAAAAAGAATATTTTTTAAACAAAACAAAAATATTCTTCAAAATAAGATTATTGTTTAAAAACAAAGTTAATAAATTTCTTTTAAATTATTGTTGCCTTCATTTTCCCCTTTCTGCTGCTCTTTTCAACCATCCTTGAATGAATTTCTCGGAATCTTTAGTCGTTGCACAATATTGTCCTTTCTTTGATGCACCTATTAAATATTATCATAATTAAAAATTGAACATAGAATTTTTTAATTTATGCAATTTAATAAAATAATAAAATAAAAAATATGCTATAAATATATGTAATTATAAAAATTTTTTGAAATTGCTAATTATTTTTTGTATCTAAATATACACATATAATATTATAATAGGTTTATTCTTGGTAGCTACACTGCTGTATTCATGCAATAATTTAGAATGAGAAAAAATATATTTGTTTTATTCTAACTTATTGCAGTGCAGCAGTGCAGCGACGAAGAACAGGCCTAATGTTACACGTACGCATGATGCAGACTAGGGTTCCGTTTCATGCATAATGCGTGCCTTTATCTGTAATATACGTTATGTATACTGAAAAACGCATTTATGCATATATAAAACGGAACGTAAGTCAATTACATGTACGAAAATTTTTTATTTTTGTAAAAATATAAAAAATAAATTTTTAACATTTTTATAGCTTTACATATTTGGATAAAGTTTCGGAAAGGGTAAACCTCCGATCGCGCTGAAGTTTTAACCGAAGTTCACCCTTGATTAGAGAAGAAAGGATTTTTGGCGACAAAGCCTCGTTTGCCTCCCAGCCCCCTTCAAAGTTTTTACAGTTCTTACTAAATATCTCCGAAAATATTGATTTTAAAGAAAAAAGTTTGAAACAAAAAATGAAGATCATAAAAGCTCTACAAAAAAGATTATATACATTTTCTACGTAAACCTATTATTTTGGCTGTTATGACCCAAAATAACTCGGCGGGGGTCAAATTGATCCCGTCGAATATTTTAATTTCTGTTTTATTAAATATACGAAAATTTTTTAATTTAAAGGTTATATATACTTATTTAACGTAAAAAAAAGTTTAATTGCAAATTTGAAAAAAAGTAATTTTTTTTTCAGTTTAACATAAAACAAAATTTTTCTATAATCTCGTTTTGCGAGAAATATATCTCGTTTCGCGTGGAAATTCGCAAAGGGTTGTGCAGAGAACGCGTGGGCGGGGGAGGGGCTCCGCCTCTCCCCCTGCACACCCTCCCCGTAATTTTTTCTAACCTGACCTATACATTTTAAAGTCGACATTTAGTTAATGCGAAAACATTAGAAACTAACAACGTAGAAAGTCGCAAACCTATGTGGTACTGTACAAGCGTGGATGTCGTTTATTTTACGTTTTATAAATACAATACATGATAAATATTATCTTTTGTGTTATATGTTAAACTGTAATGTTTATGTTTTATTTTAAATTATAAAAATATTTCTGTTTTATGTTAAACTGTAAAAAAAATTACTTTTTTTTCAAATTTGCAGATAAACTTTTCTTTATGTTAAATAAATATATATAACCTTTAAATTAAAAAATTTTCGCATATTTAGTAAAACAGAAATTTAAAAAAAAAATTTGATGGGGTCAATTTGACCCCCGCCGAGATATTTTGGATCATAATAGCCAAAATAATAGATTTACGTAAAAAATGTATATAACCTTTTTTGTAGAGCTTTTTATGAGCTTCATTTTTTGTTTCAAACTTTTTTCTCTAAAATCAGTATTTTCGGAGATATTTAGTAAGAACTGTAAACACTTTGAAGGAGGCTGGAGGGCAAACGAGGCTTTGTCGACAAAAATTCTTTCAGGGACTTTCTTCTCTAATACCCTAAACCAAAGGTAAGCTTTGGTTAAAATTTCAGCGCGATCGGAGGTTTACTCTTTTCGGAACTGTACCCACATATTTTAGTTCTTTTTTCAAACAATTTATTTTAAATGTTTATAATTATAGATTTCAATAATTTATCAATAATACTGTTTCAAATTTTTTTAAATCGTTTAAAACATTTTTTAATATGATACTTATTTATTAACATTTTGCAAATATTAAGATTGCAGAACGCTTTTTTCTGTTCGCGACAAGAGGATTCCAACGACCACGTCGAGTCGGGCTTACTTCCGTTAGACCGGCCTGGCATGTCTGTCATGTTGTACTGGGAATGAAGACATCTTTTGGAATCAACCCATCATTTTTTAATTTTTCTAACGATGAGCCGACTCCAAAAGATTTCCCCCTCCTTCATTTAATAAAAATTATATTCTTTATTAGTGACAAAGTTTTTAGACTTACGTTGCGACTTTCGTCGCGGAAGATACTTTTTACGCGCGTAATCCATATGTCACTTGTGTGTTGAACTGGGAGCAAAAAGAGTTAATGGACTCTGAGCAATAATAGATTTTTAAATTTTTTCTAGTATTAATCCGAGTCCAAAAAATCTTCCCCTCCCTCTTCCCGTTTTTTGAAATCACCACACAAATGAATTTAATTATGATGATATGGTGGCGAGTCGATCGGTGCATAAGAACACCTCGCATCACCAAAGAAAAATATATTCGCGTCAATAGCGTAACATGCAATTATGATTATAAGAAGATATTAAAAACGATTTGTGGAAGCTGACGCGTGGGAACTGCGATATTTGCCGATTATGTGGCAATGACCGCGTACCCACACGCCATTTAAGATGATAATTTAAGATGATACGTATTTCCAATTGTTAAAGTGTTATATTTGTGGAAAAACTTTGTTCAAGATCTCACGTGAGATCTCGATATTTACCAGTTTTTTCACAAATATAACAGTTTATCAATTAAGGAAAAAAGTTACAACACGAATGAATTAGATTCCGAAGGCGCGGTGCAGTCATCCACCATGCGACCGATCGCATATATTGGTTTCACACGTAAAAAAACTGAAATCACGGAAACACCCGTCCCGACGGGGAGACGCTCCCCCCCAACGCGGAAACGTTCATCCCGATGGGTGGACAACTTGAGACTGACTGACAATGAGTAAGTATGCCTTTCTTATGTGCGAGATGATGCGTACGTAGCGGAATCTTTCATCACCTGGAAGTTATTATTTAGACGTTGAATAAGATAGCGCCAACGCTTCGATCGATACGATTTATAAATAAGGGATGCAGTCTAGTGTTCTCTTGCGCGTTCTCACTCTTACTCACCACATATATATTTTTTGTGCGTTTTTACTCACACTATTCTCATGATATTAATAAGAGAAGACGCAGGCAGGGAAAGTCATGGGAATAATCACACTCTTTGCTATCAGTGATAGACAAAATGTGTCGCCACAACGGTTAAAATTTTGTAAATAGGAACGCTATAATTTTCTGTGTCGGCACCGACTTATGAGGGGGAACAATGCGCGTAGTCGTGGAAGAAGATACCTTTGAAACCTACTGAAGACAAAATAATACAAAAAATCTGAGAAGTGGTGTATGATTCAAAATAAGAAACGTTTGTCGTGCCGACTGATGTTTCAACTGTTACGATTTGTAAAGGGATGCGATTCGTGGAAGGGATGCGATTCATGGTTTAATACCGATACCTGATAGTTGCTTGTAAAAACAGCGGCTCGCTGTGAAATTGTATAGTTAAAAAACAAAAATGACGAATGCTTCGATCGAGACAAAAGATTAAAACATATAAAATAAAGTGACGAATGCTTCGGTTGAGACAAAGGGAATAAAAGATGAAATATATAAAGAGTAGATGCAGGGGAGGGGAAGTTGTTGGAAAAAAGATCTTTGAAATTCTCTGCTTTCAGCGATAAACAAAATGTATTGTTCAAACGACTAAAATTTGTAAACAACAATGTTATAATTTTTTGTCGGCTGCTAACTTATGAGACGCGTAGTCATGGGAGAAGATACTCTTGAAATCCATCGAAGACAAAATAATGTGAAAACTTGAGAAGTGGTATAGGATGGAGAAATAAAAGACGTTTGTCGCACCGACACCTCAATCGCTACGAGGGATGCGATTCGCGGTTTAACACCGATATCCAGTGGTTCGCAGAATTAGGAGCTTTCTTTGAAATTATATATAAAACAAAAATAACGATGTCTGTGTTCTGGTTGAGACAAAGGAAGACAAAGGGGTTATAGGAAGTATATAAATGGTCAGAAAATGCACAATCGCACAGTCGACTTGAAGTTCAAGATGTGAGCGAATCAGTGCGACGTGAAAAAAATGACTTTGAATAAAATGATAGTGGAACTTGTAGACATTATAGATGATGCCGAAGTGATAAACATTGCGGACGATGCTGCCGAAGTGATAGACATTGCGGACGATGATGTCGCAGTGATAGACATTGCGGACGATGATGTCGAAATGATAGACATTGCGGGCGATGAAAACGAAGTGATAGATATTGTGGATGGTGCGAATAATGTGATAGACATTGCGGATAATCATCCGGAAAACTTTAATGTTGTAGACAATATACAACAAATGGACGATGCCCAGATAATAGGTGTTGTAAATGATATTAATTTTGAGGATATAATGGATGAAGAGAGCGTAGCATCGGAAGATAGTAACTACATTAGTGATGATTGCAGCGAGGACAGTGAGGATTATATCGATGCCGTTGAGAAACATTTGACACCTGCGGAAGTGCGCGCCATAACCGTAAGATCGAAACATTGCGGTATATACTTTTACTACACCACGGGTGGTACATATTCGGTATGTGCCGAATGCATTATGCGAATAGCGAACACCGATTTCGGAATAATGTACGCTTTTAGTAAACATATTACTAATGCGTTCGGTAGGCTGGATGGAAAATATTGCTCAAATTGCAGACAGCCCATGTTTGTAATGATTCCCAGTAATTTGTGTCCGGTTTGCACAGTATAAAGATTTATTAATAATTGTTGAAAAAACAGTATTAAAAAATTTCGAGCAAGAAGAACATGAGCTGTTAGACCAAATTGACAGGGTCGCTACCTTGGGCGAGTGTTTTGAGTGGTTGCAGCGATGCAACGAGTGTATCGAATGACTCGAGGAACATAGCCGCGTCAAGCGCCCTCGACTCAACGTTGGACAAAGACAATCTTTGGTGGCGAGAATCGCGCGACTCGCGGGTCACGGACAAAAGACACGACTGCAAAGACGTTTCGTGCACGTCGGTGGTAATTACGTGAGTGACAACGCGGACAGACTCGTGTGGCGAGAGATTGACACCGCGTTTGAGAATCGCGTTCTGACAGGAGCGGTTATCAATGCGAACTATATTGAACCGCGAAAGTTTTTAGAAGACGCTGGTGGTATAGCACTCGAGCGAGTGCGGAACGCTATCGAAAGACAACTCTGTGAAAGTGAACACCACATTCAATGGCGTATTTGTAACGGGTGACAAACGCGCCAATAAAAGTATTACCACGAAAAACAGTGATCTCTTTAGAACATCAGACTTGGATGAGTGGTACGAGCGGTGCGTTATCGAGCCCACGTTAGCATCGCTCGAGGAATTTCAAGAACGCGATAGTGGGTGGGCGTTGTCGCGTATACAGAATTTAACTATAAACGTGAATAAGTACAATTCTATGCGTGCAGGATGTCACGTGACATTACCGCGAGAAATAATGACGAAGCGTGCAGTTGTTAATGTGAATTCGATGGACAATGCGTGCTTCGCGTGGTCAGTGATAGCCGCTCTATATCCCACACAAAGACATAGTGATAGGGAGTCATCGTACCCACATTATACAAACGTTTTAAATTTTGACGACATTGAGTTTCCAATCGCGTTAAAAGGATGCTAAAGCCGTGTGTTTTACCGACATTCTGTATTTATCACTTAATTTCGAATTGAATTTACAGAATTGATAATCCTTTTACACTTTTAAAGTACGTACACAAATAAACCCGGGGACGATTAGATAAAGACCAAAAATGCAAAAAATTTTTTAAAGTTTATTTGTTTATAAAAATATTTACTTCAAAATACAAGTTATGTAGCTTATACGTACAAATAAATGGTGTTCCCGGGTTCGGAATAGATTGAGGAATAAGATTATAATCGTCAAATTACGATTACAAGCCGTACAAAAAAGATATTTTAAAAATAGAAGCGCTTAAATGAATAATATTTTTGATTACATAAATATGTTTTTTTACGGCTTGTAAACGTAATTTGATAAATATAGTCTTATTCCTCCTATTCCAAACTGCGAGACACCATTTATTTGTAAGTATAAGCTATATAACTTGTATTTCAAAGCAAATTTTTTCATGAACAAGGATAAATAATGATTCTGCATTATCGACCTCAATCAAGTTTGATGGGCAGTTTAGCATCCTCTTAAAAGACATTAAAAAATTCGAGAGACTAAATAACATTTCGGTCAACGTCTACGAGATCCAAAAGGATCAAATTGAAACGTATAAAATTCTCCCGCTGCGACTCTCCAACGACAAGAAGGAGAAGCATACTAATCTGCTATACGTGCAAGATCCACGCGAAGACAACGTGGGACACTTTGTATGCATTCAAAATCTATCCCACCTGGTGGACTCACAAATTAGCAGACACAAATGTAGAAAATACATTTGTGACCGGTGAGTAATAATTTTATAAACGTTGTATTAATTTTATAATAAAAAAATAAAAATTTATGCTATTTTTTACAGATGTTTACATTACTTCAGTTCTGTGAAAAAGTTGGATGTCCACAGCGTAGATTGTCAGAAAATGAACGACTGTGCCATCCAACTACCTACTGAAGACGAGAAATGGTTGAGCTTCCGCAACATTAACAATAAGGAGCGTGTGCCGTTTGTCGTCTATGCCGACCTGGAGTGTACATTGGAGAAGATGGAGAAGGAGGATATGGAAATATCGTACCAACAGCATCATCATCAAGTATTTAGCTTGGGATATTATGTACATTGTTCGTATGATGACACATTATCGAGGTATTGGTTTCATCGCGATAAGGATTGCATCGCGTGGTTCGCTAAACAACTAGAGAAATTAGCGCATCACGTAAAATCAATTTTATCTGCTAAGGTCCCCATGGAAACTTTATCGAAAGAGCAATGGGAAGCATATCGTAACGCAAAGCAGTGTCATATTTGTGATAAGCCGTTTGCACCGGATGATACACGAGTGCGAGATCATTGTCATCTCACCGGTCGTTATCGCGGTCCCGCGCATTCGCTTTGTAACTTGTGTTATCAAAATGTGTTGTACATACCGGTAATTTTTCATAATTTATCCGGATATGATTCACACTTCATTATTAGAGAAATAGCCACAACATTCAAAGGGAATATCGATGTGCTTCCCGTTACAAAAAAAAAATATATTTCTTTTACGAAGCATGTCATAGGTACCGCACGAATTAGACCCACACAATCATAAAATTACGATTCATAGATTCATATAAATTTCTCAATTCTAGTCTTGAAAAATTGGCATCATTTCTCGGTAAAGAAAAATTAAAAATTGTACGTAAGGAATTTTCGAATTTATCTGACTATGAATTCGATTTATTGACTCGTAAAGGCATATTCCCATACAAGTGTGTTGACTGTGTCGCAAAATTGAAGGAAACACGTTTGCCATCGCGCGAATTATTCTTTAGTTCGTTGACGGGCGATACCGTGTCCGAGAGCGATTACGCGCACGCCAAGAACGTATGGGATCGATTCTCTATTCGAACGCTGGGCGAATACAGCGATTTGTATTTGAAAACAGATGTATTGTTGTTAGCCGAAGTTTTTAAAAATTTTCGTGACAAATGTGTCGAAAGTTATGATCTTGACCCCGCACATTACTATACATTACCGAGATTCACGTGGGACGCTATGCTTAAATATACACGCGTCAATTTCGAGTTGCTCACCGACATCGATATGGTAATGTTTATCGAGCGCGGTATACGCGGAGGTCTGAGTCAATGTTCCGGCAGATACGCGCAGGCTAACAACAAGTACATGCAGACGTACGACCCATCGAAACCATCGTCATACCTCATGTATTTCGATGTGAATAATTTGTACGGATGGGCAATGTGTCAGCCGCTGCCCTATGGAGAATTTCGATGGGTCGAAGACGTCTCAAATTTTGACGTAAACGCGATCGCTGTTGATTCGCCCACAGAGTACATTCTCGAAGTCGATCTGGAGTATCCACAACATCTGCACGATCGACACACTGACCTACCGTTCTGCCCAACGCGCGATAAGCCGCCTGACAAGCGAGAACGTAAACTTTTAGCGACCTTGCATGATAAGAAGCGGTACATCATACATTATCGCAACTTGCAGCAATGCACTCGTCATGGTCTCCGTATAACACAGATACACCGTGTATTACAATTCGTTCAATCCGCCTGGCTTCGCGATTATATCGAGTTAAACACACAATTTCGTACCCTCGCGAAAAACGATTTTGAGAAAAATTTATATAAATTGATGAATAATGCTGTATTCGGAAAAACTATGGAAAATGTGCGCAATCACGTTGACGTAAAACTTTTGACAAAATGGATAGGACGATACGGTGCGGAGGCAATGATCGCTAAACCAAATTTCCACAGTCGCAGTATTTTTGCAGAAAATTTAATTGCAGTCGAACTCCGAAAACTTGAGGTGAAATTCAACAAGCCAATTTATGTAGGTATGTGTATACTAAACATATCAAAAATTTGCTTGTATGAATTTCACTACAAGTACATGCTACCTTTGTACCATGACAAATCTAGAGTGATGTATACAGATACTGATAGTCTTGTGTATCACATCGAGTGCGACGACGTATATGAAAATATAAAACGCGATATCTCAAGGTTCGACACGAGCGATTATCCGACTGGTAACGCGTACGATATGCCACTCGCGAATAAGAAAGTTCCCGGGCTAATGAAGGACGAGAACAACGGCACAATAATGACCGAGTTCGTTGGACTCAGAGCAAAAATGTATGCGTTAAAAGTGGATGGAAAGAATGACACTAAAAAGGCAAAGGGTGTAAAGTCTAACGTTGTCACAAGAACGATAACATTCGACGACTACATGCGGTGTCTGCGAGATGAAATAGAGATGACGCGTCATCAGACGTGCATACGATCTAAATTGCATGAGGTATACACGGTACGTGAAACAAAAATCGCTCTGAGTCCATACGACGACAAGCGGTATCTCGTACCTGATTCAGTAAAGACGTTGCCGTGGGGACATTATCAAATACCTTTATAATATATTTTTGTATTGTACAGGCATTTTTGCGTTTTATGTATTTTATACTTTACATTTATATTTTAATGTCACATTTCACGTTTCGCATATTTTATGTATTTTACGTTTTACATTTATTTTTATAATTTTACATTTAACACTTCATATATTTTACGTGTTACACATATTGTATATATTGTATTCTACGTTGTATGTATTTTTAAAAATTATTTGATAATTTATGTGCAACGTTAGAAATGGACGATGGAAGGATAATAAAGATGCTTCATATATGTCACAAAAAATTATATATTTTTTATATAATGTATGTACTACATTTTTATATGTTTATAATAAAAAACAATTTTTATACGGATTAAATAACATTGTCTTTGTGTATCCACGAATTGTGTGATCCATCGAATCCCAACCACTTGACATAAACCTCTGTCTCCTTTCCTGCGCAATACTTTCTCTACCAGAAATACGTCCGGGTGAGTCGCGCGATGCAACTCATGTTCGTAAAACGCTCCAGAGATAGATGTTCCACAATAATCCTTGAGTAAATAAGTTACGGGATTGATACGCTGCACCTTAACGATCTTGAACACCTCGGTTGTCCAATTTGGTGTGTAACCTTTCTCAAAAATTGTCTTGTACTTGCTTACGCGTACAGAGTCGCCTACTTTGAATTTCGCTGGACCAGCAATCTTTATAGTGCTGTATATCGTATTCAAGAGTCTTTCAGCCATCGCGGGAGTTATGTCGACGGGTCGCACACCGATCGTTCGGTGCTTCCGAACGTTGTAATTCGACACGAGACGTGATAACAGGTCGATCCACTTGTAATTACCGTTGAGCGTAAACTGCTTCCACATATCGTTCTTCAGCGTGCGATTAAAGCGTTCGACGACCGACGCCTTCATTACCGAGTACGTGGAATAATGGTTAATGTCATGTTTTTGAAATAGTTTCTGCACGTCAGCATTGTAAAACTCCTTTCCCATATCGGTTTGTAAATTTCTCGGACGTCTGCCGCTCTCTCGAATTATCTTAGCGACAGCGTTAGCTGTCTCGCTTCTACCTTTGCTTTTGAATGGTATAGCCCACGCGTATTTGCTCAACACATCGATGACGGTGAGTATGTAGTGGTAACCTTTGTTGAAACGTGAGTACGGAATCATCTCGACGATATCGGCTACAGATCATCGTATCCTCGAACTATGACATGTCTCCGTGGAAAATTTTTTCTCGCTGAAGCATGCAGTTCTTCGACGAGTCGCCGTTTTTCGAAACTAACATTAAATTTTGGTAATTTCATGTTTGGTGTATGGGATGACGTCGATCAACTGATTTGTTTTGACGATACGCGAGTTAATTTATAATAAGGCCTGCCTCGCGAAGTTCTTCAATGATGGACAGCATCTCGTTGTCGTGAGCGTTATGACCAGCCCGATGTGAGGCTTCGAGCAACCGTAGACGATCCACCAATTCGTTAGGATCGTCCCAATGCACGTAATCGATCACGTTGTCGTTTAGTGTCATAGCGCGAGGTAATTCCTTTCCGATTGCGTCATCGTTTGGCGTCATAGCGCGAGGTAATCTCATTCCGCTCGTAAAATCATATTTTAATAACGGCGCAATTATATATTTATACTTGTATCCTTTATTGGCTAATAATCGGCCGTGTGTAACATAATTACGTTTATGCGCGTTTGTAGCTAACAATATATCTTTGTACTTTCGTTTATCGTTTTCCGTGTAGACTGAATCGTTGGGATATCGTTTAAAGATCAGTTCGTAAAGACCGTGTGTACCAACGTATTTTACATCACCGATAATTATGTGATCACTACTGTTGACATCGAACGTTTTATTACCCAACATCATACCATTCTTGTCTAAACAAACACCGTACACGGTATCCATAATTTTCTCTTTTTCACCACGGCCGCTGAGAAAATCTCCGATGTACTTTTGACCCAGCGGCCCCAAGTGCTGAGATAATGTTTCTAGACCTTCTGACGTTTGTAATCGATTTCGAACGGTTGTCGCAAACGAATCGTCGGCGAATTCAAAAACAGTCTCGAGAGTCTTATTTAACGGTTTTGGAGCTTCAATCGTTGATTGTACAGCTACCGTACGCGGTGTGGACGTTATCGCCGACGAATCTATCGCGTCGTTGGACGTACGTTGCACCGACGGCGACGGTATATTCATTGCATCGTTTGACGTATGCTGCACCGATGGCGACGGTAAATTCATTGCATCGTTTGACATATATCGCATCCATTTGTTTGATTCACTTAATGCATGGTCCACCGAACTGTCTTTTCGTTTTCTCTTATTTTTTATCACATCCTTCTGGGTGAACGATGTTTCGACGCCTGCGTCATTGACACGCGGTTCGTCTTTTATCGCGCAGACGCCAGAATTATCGACAATCTTTTGCAGCGGCTCGATGAGTGGCTCTAAGTGTCTTTTCACCGCGATATTCTCCTCAATCCTACCGGTCTTCAAAACGCGATGTTTCTTACGAATTGATTCGCTCGTTTTCTCAATTTCTTTTGCGATTTTCTCGCGCTCACGCGTATGGTTGTTCCCAATCATGTTGACAGAGAGCGTCGATCGCTCATGTTTCGTCCCCAACGAAGTATCGATAACGACTAATTGCTTTGCAGCACCGCGAAGTCGTTAAATCCTCTTCTGTATCGCCCGTTAGTAAGTGAGCTATCCTTGTCTATTACTAGGAATCCATAATCACACCGCCAACAATCATGACATAACGCACAAAAATCATCGTATAACATATCGATGTTAACATGATCGTTGTACACGTGCTTTAGGTTGGTACCATCCTGTTTAAACAGGATCAGCAGGTTTGCGTTGTCACGTATAAGATGTTTAGGTATTCTCGCGTATGACTGACAGAGATAAAAGCAGTCGACGTTCGAATGCCGACCCATCGCAAAATACTCTCTCACGACATCCTGCTTGTCGCACGCAATATCGTCGAAGATGAAAATTGAGTTTGGACGCGCTTCATTCGGCGGAATGACGTCACAGTTATTGGAGAACGTAAAATAGTTAATTTCATTCATCGATCTTAACAAATTTTCCAAATACCGATATTTCGGCTGTTGCAAAGATTTCGAGTACACGTACACGTTCTCGAAACGTACACCGTGCGGACATTCCAACAAGTTTATCATAATGTTGATTTTACCGCAATTCGATGGGCCGCAAATAATCGCACGTATGGTAGAAGGCAGCATCGCCATGCTTGCGCCTCTCTCCGTCATCTCCCATTAATCGCAACTTGTTATCGTAATTCGTAACGCATATCGTCAACGGCTGTCGCACGAATCTCATGTTTTCGGAATCTGATTATATAGTGGAATCGAACAACTTATTTATAGGTGGGTGAGTGCAGCGTATGCTGTATATGAGTGTGTGTGTGAATGTGGTGTACAGATAGAGAAAGCGTAAAGAAAGAAGATAAGCTCATCGCGGCGTGTATCAATGGCCGCGCGAAGAAGGAAGATAAGCTCGTCGCAGCGTGCATCAATGGCTGCGCGGGCGTGACGCTATACCTCGCAATGGCTGGGTGTGATCGCTGTGTTTATCAATGGTTGGGCGTGACGCAGCTTATCACCATGCGTACTAATGGGCGATCCTATTGAAGATGACTGCTAAATTAATATTAAATTAATGTAATTCAACGTAAATTAACATACATAATGTTTTTTGTATAAAATTAATACATTACTACATGCGTTTAAAAGAGTTAGCAACGACTCAACGTTTTATTCACATTATTAACGTTTTAACATACTTGTAACGTTCGTTCATGTACTTCTTACGTTCGTTCACATACTTTCCACGTTCGTTCACATACTTTCCACGTTCGTTCATGTACTTTCCACGTTCGTTTACGTACTTCTTATGTTCGTTTCACGTTTGTTCACGTACTTCTTACGTTCGTTCACGTACTTCTTACGTTCGTTCACATACTTCTTACGTTCGTTTCACGTACTTCTCACGTTCGTTCACATATTTCTTACGTTCGTTTCACGTTTGTTTTAAACATCCTTACGTATATGTATAATCGTTTTTATGTACGTATGTATAACCATTTTACATATGTTTAACATCTTTTATATTTTTTGCTTTATTCAGAACGAAACATGTCGCGATCTGAGGTTATTTATAGGCACGTAAAATCACGCATCGCTCAGTATCAAACATGTATCTCATACTGTCACATCCCTCCAATATACTCGAATTGAGCGCCGAGCAGTTACAATTCGTGCCAAAACCTATTTTGCTACGCGTGTGTGGCAACTACATCGAACACGTGTGGGACAGGCTTCCGGAACATATAAGGGCTGATATAGAGGTTCGAAGCTATCGTCGTTGCTACGAGCATTACAATCAACCGTGGCAGCGGACGCACATCGACGGACCCGCGCCGTTGATCAAAAATTGTGTCGAATGTCAGCTATCGCAACGGAAAAAAGGGACTGTGATCATTTGCTGAATCGTGCGATAAACGCTCTTCCTTTCGAACTACACATTCCCGATTACCAGTTTTGCGGTTCGGGTACCCGGCTGAAAAAGCGATTAGCCAGAGGTGACCGAGGTATAAATCCGCTCGACGCGGCGTGTCGCAAACACGACATTGCGTACTCCCAGAGCAACGAGCTCACCGACAGACACGCGGCAGACAAGATACTCGCGGACAAAGCGCTAAAACGAGTAATCGCGAAAGATTCACCTCTCGGGGAAAGAGCAGCAGCTACTGCTGTCTGGGCAGCCATGAAAGCCAAGACAAAAATCGGTATGGGTATGAAGAAAAATTCAACGAAAAAATCGACAAAAAAAAACGTATACTTCAAGCTGCAAAACGTGGCGGTGCATTACCGATTTTACCAATATTGGGTGCACTCGGATCCTTGATTGGTGGAGCGGCTGGTGTGGCAAAGGCGGTGAACGACAACAAAGCCGCGCGACGTCAGCTCGAGGAGTTACAGCGTCACAATCGCGCGATGGAAGGTCACGGCTTATATCTCGCCCCGTACAAACACGGGCGAGGACTGTATCTCGCCCCGTACAAACACGGAAAAGGTGTACAGAAGAAAAAAAAAACGTCGAAGAAACATTAACATTACCCGCAGGTGCAACGACGTACGTACAATTGACGCAACTGGCAAAACGCGCGCGTATTCCATATTTCAGAGGTGTTTTTTGCGTAACGCGTTACCAACAAGTGGTGCGCGTCTAAACGAGAGTGGTATCGTAAATTTGGACGATACAACGGGCCTCGGTACTCACTGGGTGGCCTACGCAAAGAGGAGTAACCACATCGCGTATTTCGATAGTTTCGGCAATCTTCGACCGCCTAGAGAACTAGTACGATACTTTGGGGACGATGTGACAACGATTGAGTATAATCGAACGTCCTATCAGTAGTAGAGCTAGGGCGGTTCTAACTCAAGTTGGAGTGGGGATAAGGGGAGGGGAGGGGAGGGTAATTAATCGAGGGGAGGGTAATTAATTGTAGGGGAGAGGGTATTTAATTGTAGGGAGAGGGTAATTAATCGAGGAGGAGAGGGTAATTAATAGAGGGGCAGTATTAATCGGGGAAATTAATCGAGGGGATTAATTAATCTATCGCGAAAGAAGGGTTATCAAATAATTTATCGGGGAGGGGTAGGGTTAATCTATCACATAAATTTCAAATTTCTTTTGTTCTTATTGTTCTTTATAACAAACGTCTTTGTCATAAATTTTAAACTTTTTTTTTTCTTTTGTTTATTGTTTCTTTTTAACAAATTACCCTGTCATAAATTTTGAACTTTCTTTGTTTATTGTTTCTTTTTAACAAATTACCCTGTCATAAATTTTGAACTTTCTTTGTTTATTGTTTCTCTATACCAAATGATACTGTCATAAATTTCAAACTTCCTTTTGTTTATTGTTTCTTTTTAACAAATTACCCTGTCATAAATTTTGAACTTTCTTTTCTTTTTTCTTTGTTTATTGTTTCTTTGTAACAAATTATCCTGTCATAAATTTCAAACTTCCTTTTCTTTATTATTTCTCTATAACATATTACCCTATCATAAATTTCAAAACTCTTTTGTTTATTGTTTTTCTAACAAATGAGAAACTTGTCTTAACATGTTTTCGAAAGTCCTTTGTGCTCACCACCACCGCCGCTCAGGTAAAGAGACTTTATTATTTCATATATGTAATGTAATTTTTATTTGATTATTTATAATTTGAGTTAGATTACATATGCATATGTATTCTAATTTAAATTATAAATAATTAAATAATAAAAATTATATTACGTATATTCCACTCCAGTTACGGTTTGCTCTCTATCTCTCTCCCACTACAATAATCGTATAAGCAGCGCCCTTATCTTGGCTGCTAGCGAGCGCCGATATCAGGCTGCTAGATTTTACAAACATAAAAACTTTAAATTTTTAAATAAATAAATAAATAAAATAAAATAACATGCGGATACTGTAGTCTGCGTTTAATATTATACCTGAAAAATTTCTTTGATACAATTGAACCTATAGTAACATAATAAATCTTAGCTTTCTCTTTTTCGAAATTCTT
Source organism: Monomorium pharaonis (assembly GCF_013373865.1). Classification (NCBI taxonomy): domain Eukaryota; kingdom Metazoa; phylum Arthropoda; class Insecta; order Hymenoptera; family Formicidae; genus Monomorium; species Monomorium pharaonis. The sequence goes on from NC_050476.1 coordinate 9,020,787, forward strand.
TTCAAAAGTCACGTGACTTTACAAATAAGTATATATAGGTAAAACTCTTAGAGCATCCCTTAGACGTTTTCAAGTCTGTTTACCCGAAAGTCTGTGTACAGTAGCAAATATTTCAAGTGTGATTCAGTGTATGAATAAGTAGTTTTTTTTTCCTCAAATGGAGAACTTTGAGAGAGTGGAACGCGAACTCCTAGAAGAAGCAAACGAAGTCGCTACATTGAGTAAATTTTTCACGTGGCTGCAATCATGTGAGGAGTGTATCGAACAACTCGAGGAACATAATCGTGCCAAGCGTCCTCGACTCACCATTGGACAGAGACAATCTATGGTGGCGAGAATCGCTCGACTCGCGGGTGAAAAGGTGCGACTAGAAAGACGTTTTATGCACGTTGGTGGTAACTACGCGAGCACTAGTGACGATACTAATAACGCAAGACTTGAGTGGCGCGAAATAGATACTGCGTTCGAGAGCCGTATCTTAACCGGTGCAGTGATTAACGTGCGTCACATTGAGCCTCGTCATTTTCTAGAAGATGCTAAAGACATTGTGCTAGAGCGAGTGCGAGATGCTTTAGAAAGACACGGTAGTGTAAAAGTTAACACCGCGTTCAATGGCGAATTTATAGCAGGGGATAAACGTGCTAATAAGAGTATTACCACGAGAAACAGCGATCTTTTTAGAACATCAGACTTGGATGAGTGGTACAAGCGGTACGTCATCGAGCCTACGTTAGCGTTGCTCGATGAATTTCAAGAACGTGATAGTGGGTGGGCGTTATCACGTATACTAAATTTAACAATTAATATAAATAAGTATAATCCTATGCGTGCGGGATGTCGTTTCACATTACCACGACCTATTATGCTGAAAAGAGCGGTAGTGAACGTGCAATCAAAAGACAATGCATGTTTCGCGTGGTCAGTGGTCGCCGCTCTACATCCTGCAGACAGAAATAGTGATAGAGTGTCGTCATACCCACATTATTCAGCAATTTTAAATTTCGGAGATATTGATTTTCCAGTCGCGCTAAAAGACATTAAAAAATTCGAGCGACTCAATAACAACATTTCCATTAATGTGTACGGCGTCGAAGAGGAAAGATTTGTCCCCCTGCGACTTTCCGATGACAAGAAGGAGCAACATGTAAACTTATTATACATGCAAGAACCGCACAACGATAACATAGGCCATTTCACATGGATAAAAAATCTCTCTCGGCTCGTGGGATCACAATTGAGTAAAAAGGAACACAAAAAATACATTTGTGATCGGTAAGTAATAATTCTTTATAAACATATTTATAAAATTTTTTTAAATAAATAATAGTAAATTAAATTTTTTTCTTTTATTATTCACAGATGTTTACATTACTTTTATTCCGAGGAAAAGTTGAATATCCATAGCAAAGACTGTAATCAGATGAATGACTGCGCAATTCTTTTACCGAGTGAAAAAGACAAGTGGTTGAAATTCCGTAATCCCAAACATAAGGAGCGGCTACCCTTCATCGTATATGCCGATTTGGAGTGTGTGCTGCAGAAGACGCAATCTAACATGGAGCAAGAATCAACAACATACAAATACCAACACCATCAGGTATTTAGCATTGGATATTACGTGCAATGCTCATTTGATGATACGTTATCCGTGTATAGATTTCGTCGCGATCCTGATTGCGTCACGTGGTTTACAAAACAGCTAGAAGAATTATCACATAATGTTAAGACGCGTTTATCCGCCAATGTTCCCATGATTCCATTGTCAAAAAAACAGTGGGAGGCATACCGTAACGCGATACATTGTCATATATGTAATAATTTGTTCGCGCCGGATGATTCACGAGTGCGCGATCATTGCCATTTAACCGGTAAATATCGTGGTCCTGCACATTCAAATTGCAACTTGAATTATAAAAATTCGTTTTTCATTCCAATAGTTTTCCATAATTTATCAGGTTATGATTCACACTTTATAATAAAGGAAATACCGCGTTTGAAGGTGGAGTTAGTTTACTACCAATCACAAAAGAAAAGTACATTTCTTTTACCAAAACCGTTGAAGATACCACCGAAGAAGATTCGCGAAAACATATCCAGTTAAGATTCATTGATTCATATAGATTCCTTAACACTAGTCTCGATAAATTAGCGTCATATCTTAATACTGATAAATTAAAAATTGTACGGTCAGAATTTTTAAATTTATCTAGCGAAGAATTTAGTTTATTAACGCGGAAGGGCGTATTTCCTTATGAATATGTGGATTGCGCGGACAAGTTGCAGGACACGTGTTTACCGCCGCGCAAATCATTTTACAGTAGCCTGATCGGTGATACGGTGTCCGAGAGCGATTACGCACACGCTGAGAATGTCTGGAAGCGATTCTCTATTCAAACGCTAGGTGAATACAGTGACTTATATTTAAAAACAGATGTTTTGTTATTAGCTGACATTTTCGAAAATTTTCGTGACACATGTATTCAAAGTTATGGTCTCGATCCTGCACATTATTATACACTCCCCGGATATACGTGGGACGCTATGCTAAAATATACTAAAATTACATTTGAACTACTCACAGACATTGACATGATATTGTTCATTGAGCGCGGTATACGTGGAGGTTTAAGTCAATGTTCAGGTAGATATGCACAAGCGAATAATAAGTACATGCAGTCGTATGACTCATCTAAACCGTCATCGTACCTGATGTACTTTGACGTCAATAATTTATACGGATGGGCAATGTGCCAACCTTTGCCTTACGCTAAATTTTAATGGGTTGAAGATATCTTAAATTTTAACGTGAACGCAATTGCTCCGGATTCACCAACTGGTTACATTCTCGAGGTTGATCTCGAGTATCCTCAAAATCTTCACGACGCGCACGCCGATCTACCGTTCTGTCCGACGCGCGACAAGCCGCCCGGTACGCGAGAAGAGAAATTGCTTGCAACTGTTTGCGATAAGAAGCGTTACATCATTCATTATCGCAACTTGCAACAGTGCATGCGTCATGGTCTCCGCGTAACACAAATACACCGCGTGTTAAAATTCGCACAATCTCCATGGCTCCGCAAGTATATTGAATTAAACACACAATTCCGAACCCTTGCAAAAAATGATTTCGAAAAAAATTTATATAAACTTATGAATAATGCGGTATTCGGGAAAACTATGGAGAATGTGCGCAATCACGTTGACCTAAAACTGTTAACGAAATGGGACGGACGGTACGGCGCGGAGGCAATGATCGCAAAACCTAATTTTCACAGTAGAAGCGTATTTTCAGAGAACCTAATCGCTATCGAACTGCGTAATCTCGAGGTGAAATTCAACAAGCCGATCTACGTAGGAATGTGTATACTTGACATTTCTAAAATCTGTTTGTATGAATTTCACCACGAGTACATGCTACCACTGTATCGCGACAAATGCAAAGTAATGTATACCGACACCGACAGTCTCATATATCATGTCGAGTGTGAGAATATTTATGAAAATATGAAACGTGATATTACAAGATTCGATACCAGCGATTATCCGATCGGTAATGCGTACGGTATGCCTCTTGAAAATAAAAAAGTGCCGGGTCTGATGAAGGATGAGAACAACGGTGCGATAATGATCGAGTTTGTTGGACTCAGGGCGAAAATGTATGCAATGAGGGTGAATGGGAAGAAAGACACCAAAAAGGCCAAAGGTGTCAAGAGCAGCGTCGTCGCGCGAACTATAACATTCGATGATTATACACACTGTCTCCGTGAAGAAATCGAAATGACACGTCGCCAATCATGTATACGATCAAAGTTACATGAAGTATACACGATATCAGAAAAAAAATCGCCCTGAGCCCGTACGATGACTCGTGCCGGATTCAATTGAGACATTGCCGTGGGGACATTGGCGGATACCTTTGTAATATATTGTATTAAATACGTATTTCATATTTGTATATTTTCTATTATGTATTTTGCATTTTACATGTATTTTTGTAGTTTTACATTTTATACTGTATATATTATACATTTTACACATATTTTATGTATTTTATATTTCTGCGTCTTTGTATTTTATATTTCACATATATTTTTATATATCTAAAACTCGTACGAAAAAAGATTTTTATACCTATTATATATTAAGGATAAGGAAGAAGGAATAATAAAGATACTCTTTGTTATATATCATAAAAATTTATTTGTATATTTTATACATTATACTTTTGTATGTTTATAATAAATAAATGTTTATTATTCTGTATGAATCAAATGATATTGTCTTTGTGTATCCATGAATTGTGTGATCCATCGAATCCCAACCACTTTACGTAGACCTCGTCACCGTTCCTGCGTAATATTTTTTCCACAAGAAATACATCCGGATGAGTCGTGCGATGTAATTCGTACTCGTAGAACGCTCCAGATATAGATTTTCCGCGATAATCCTCGAGTAGATAGGTTACGGGATTAGTATGCTGGACTTTAATGATTTTAAACACCTCAGTCGTCTAATTTGGTGTATAACCCTTTTCAAAGACAGTTTTGTACTTGCTTACGCGTACAGAGTCACCCACTTTAAATTTCGCCGGACCGGCAATCTTTATAGCGTTGTATACTGTAGCCAAGAGTCTTTCAGCTATTGCGGGAGTTACGTCAACGGGTCGCATGCCAATTGTTCGATGCTTTCGGGTATTGTAAGTAGACACGAGACGCGGTAACATATCAATCCATTTGTAATTGCCGTTGAACTGTTTCCACATGTCGTTTTTCAGCGTGCGATTGAATCGCTCAACGACCGACGCTTTCATTACAGAGTACGTAGAATAATGATTGATATCATGTTTTTTCAAGAGTTTCTGTACATCAGCGTTGTAAAACTCCTTCCCCATATCGGTTTGCAAGTTTTTCGGATGTCTACTGCTCTCTCGAATTATCTTGGCGATAGCGTTAGCCGTCTCGCTTCCACCCTTGCTCTTGAGTGGTACAACCCACGCATACTTGCTCAACACATCGATGACAGTGAGTATGTAGTGATAGCCTTTGTTGAAACGCGAATACGGATGCATCTCAACGATATCAGCCTGCCACAAGTCGTCGTATCCTCGAACTATAACACGTCTTCGTGGAAAATTTCTTCTTGCTGGAGCGTGCAGTTCCTCGACGAGTCGCAGTTTTTCCGAACTAACGCGTCTATTGAATTTCAATGATTTCATGTTTCGCAAACTTGATCAAGTAATAACGCGCGCGATGAAATTACACTATGATTTATTTCGTTCTTTTACGTTCTTTTACGTTCTTTCACATTCATTTCACGTTCTTTCACGTTCTTTCACGTTCGTTTCACGTTCTTTCGCGTTCTTTCACGTTCGTTTCGCGTTCTTTTACGTTCTTTCACGTTCGTTTCACGTTCTTTCACGTTCGTTTTACATTCTTTCACGTTGGTTTCACGTTCTTTTACGTTCGTTTCACGTCCTTTTACGTTCGTTTCACGTTCTTTTACGTTCGTTTCACGTTCTTTTACGTTCGTTTCACGTTCTTTCATGTTAATTTATAATAAGGCCAGCCTCGCGAAGTTCCTCAATTATTGACAACATCTCATTATCATGTGCATTGTGACCAGCTTGACGCGAAGTTTCAAGCAAACGTAAGCGATCCACTAGCTCGTTGGGATCATCCCAGTGCACGTAATCAATCGCGTTATCATTTAATGTCGCAACGTTAGGTAATCCTTTTCCAATCGTAAATTTATCATTTAATAACGGTGCAATTATATATTTATACTTATATCCCTTGTTGCTCAATAATCGACCGTGTGAAACGTGATTTCGTTTATGCGCGTTTGTAACCAACAATATGTTTTTGTACTTTCGTTTATCGTTTTCCGTGTAGAGGGAATCATCAGGATATCTCTTAAAGATTAGTTCGTAAAGACCCGGTGTGCCAACGTATCGCATACCGTCGACAATTATGTTATCTTCGCTGTCTACGTCAAACTTTTTACTACCAAGCATCATTCCATCCTTGCCCAGATAAACACCGTAAACGATATCTATAATTTTCTCTTTTTCACCATGACCGCTGAGGAAATCTCCGATGTACTCTTGACCTAGCGGACCAAAGTGCTGCGACAACGCTTTTCGACCCTCTGGTGTTTGCAAACGATTTTGAACGATTGCTGCAAACGAATCGTCTGTCGTTTCAAAAACATCTTCGTTCTCGAGCGACTTGGGTTGTACAACAACCATACGCGGCGTGGACGTTATTGCTGGCGAATCCATCGCTGGTGAATCCATTGCATCATTTAACGTATGCTGATGCTGCTCATCCTGTATCGATGGCAAATCTACCGCGTCGTTTAATGTATACCGCATAAGTTTGTACGATTCGTTTAAGGTGTGATCCATCGAAGTGTTTTTTCGTTTCCTCTTTATCTTACTCTTTGTCGTATCCTTCTGAACAAACGACGTTTCAACATCATCGTCACGAGGCTCCTCTTTTATTGCGTGTGTACTAGAATTGTCAACAATCTTTTGCAGTGGTTCAATGAGAGGTTCAAAGTGTCTCTTGGTCAAGATATCCTCTTCGATCCTACCGGTCTTCAAGGCACGATGTTTTTTTCGGATTGATTCACTCGTTTTCTCAATCTCCTTTGCGATATTTTCACGCTCGCGTATATCTTTCTTTTCAGCCATGTTGACGTTTGTTTAACGTTGACGTATCGATAACGACTAATCGTTCCGTGGTATCGCAAACTCGTTAAATCCTCTTCTATATCGTCCGTTAGCAAGCTCACTATCCTTGTCTATCACTAGAAATCCATAATCACGCTGCCAACAATCGCGACACAATGTACAAAAATCATCATACGTCATATAGGTATTCACATGATCGTTGTATACATGCTTCAGGTTGGTATTATCCTGCTTGAACAGGATTAATAGGTTCGCGTTGTCACGTATAAGATGTTTAGGTATTCTAGCATACGTCTGACAGAGATAAAAACTATCGACGTTTGAGTGTCTACCCATTGAAAAGTATTCTCTTATCGTATCTTGCTTATCGCACGCCACGTCATCAAAGATGAAGATTGAGTTTGAACGCGCCTCGCTCGGAGGAATAACGTCACTGTTATTAGAGAATGTAAAGTAGCCGATTTCATCGATCGGTGTTAACAAATTCTCCAAATATCGATATTTCGGCTGCTGCAACGATTTCGAGTACACGTACACGTTCTCGAAACGTACGCCGTGCGGACTTTCCAACAAGCTTATGATGACATTGGTTTTACCACAATTCGAGGGTCCGCAAATAATTGCACGTATAGTACTCGGCAGCATTTCACCATGCTCACGCTTCTCACCACCGTCACCCATCAGTGACAATTTGTCGTCGTAATTTGTAACGCGTATCGCCAACGGTTGTCGTACGAACCTCATTTTCTACTAAGTAAAAAGGTAGGATCGAACGTCTATTTATATGCACGCAAAACCACGAATCGTTCAGTAGCAAAGATATTCGCGCTGTTATCACATCTCTCTGATATTCCTGTTTTTAACGGTCCCACACCGTTGATAAAGAATTGTAACGAATGCCATCGGGTTGTGGTTTGTTAAATCGCTTGATAAACGCGCTTCCTTTTGAGCTACATATCCCTGGATATCAGTTTTGCGGTTCGGGAACACACTTGAAAAAACGATTAGCCAGAGGCGATCAGGGTGTAAATCCATTGGACGCAGCGTGCCGCGAACACGATATTGCTTATTCTCATAACAACAATCTCGCTAAACGACACGCGGCGGATAAGGTACTCGCCACGAAAGCGTTAAGACGTGTAATCGCAAAAGATTCAGCTCTAAAAGAGAAAGCTGCTGCTGCTGCCGTTTGGGCAGCTATGAAAGCTAAGACAAAGATTGGTATGGGCATGAAGAAGACGACAATGAAGAAAAAGACAACGAAAAAGAAACGAGTACTTCCAACAGCAAAACGAGGCGGCATGTTACCGATTCTACCGTTATTGGGCGCACTAGGATCCATGATCGGTGGAGCGGCTAGCGTGGCAAAAGCAGTGAATGATAATAAAGTCGCGCGAAGTCAGCTCGAAGAGTTACAACGTCACAATCACACGAGGGAAGGTTGCGGGGTGTATCTTGGTCCATACACAGGTGGAAAGGGACTGTACCTCGCTCCATACAAATACGGAAAAAGTGTAACAGCGAAAGGAAAAAAAAAACGTCGAAAAAACGTTAAAAATATCTGCGGGTGCAATGACAAATGTGCAACTGCAGCAACTGGCTATTCGTATGCGTATTCCATACTTTAGAGATGTTTTCATGCGTAACGCATTACCGATAAGCGGTCCACGACGAAATGAGAGCGGTATCGTAAACCTGGATGATGTGACGGGTCCCGGTACTCATTGGGTAGCGTACGCAAAGAGAGACAATCACGTGATATATTTCGATAGTTTTGGTAATCTTCGGCCACCTAAAGAACTTGTACGATATTTTGGAGACGGTGTGACAAAGATAGAGTACAATCGAACGTCCTATCAAACCTACAATCAGAGCATTTGTGGGCAATTGTGTTTACAGTTTCTCCGAACGGTCGATGCGTATGAATTTAAAGCTCGACAGCATGCGAATTAACTCAGTATTCGTTGGACGGTTTTTCAATCATGTCGTTGATACTTACGCTAACTGGGAAAGATAGCGTCCTCACTACAACGTACTTTCCAATTATAGATTTGAGCGATGACAATTACGAGCTCGGTCTAATGAACTTTGAGACTTACAATACGATTCCGAATGTAAATGCTTCGAATAATAAGTTTTACTTTGATGAAGAAGATGTGGAAATTACGATTCCCGAGGGATCGTACGAACTGCAAGCCATAAACAAGTTTTTGAAACACAAAATGCTGAAACGTCTGGAATATGCAACTAATGATAATGAAAAACAAGACGATGGTAGCTTTACACACATATCGCATGATGACATCCCACTTGAAGACAACGATGTCGATAAAGATAGCGGTGAGAAGGATTTCCCGATAGTACTTCGCGCGAATAAGAATACGATGAAGAGCGAGATAATATGCGCCTATAAAATAAATTTTAGCCCAACAATATTGGATCGTTGCTAGGATTTTCTTCAGATCGTATATTAAAGCCGCGAAAATGGTACAAATCAGACTTATCAATTAACATTATCAACGTAAACATTATCCGCATAGAATGTAACGTGACCTCGAGCGCATACAGTAATGACAAGCGTGTGCATACAATATACGAATTTTCTCCGAACGTGGCACCAGGATATAAGATCTCGGAAACACCGAGGCAGATCATTTATCTGCCGATCACCGCACGGAGCATTTCGGATTTGATGATACGTGTCGTCGATCAGCACGGACGATTGCTTAATTTTCGAGGAGAAGAAATCACCGTCAGATTGCACGTACGACGACTACGACGATAACGCTTGTGTAGACGCAGCGTGAGATGCTCGTATTGAACGGGCACGTAAAAGATAACACATCGTTTACAAAACCGACATTTAGTAGTAAATTTCAATCATCAAGAAAAGAAGTTTGCACTGAGAAAAAGAAACTTACCGCGTCAAACGTTGCATTTCTTCAATCTTTGGGATTCGCAGTACGACAATGACGGACATTTTAAACATCGAGAATGAACCGATCTTCGATGATCGCATCATCAAGATCGAGACTCACACGTACAATCCGTTTGCCAATACAACGTTTGATCACAGTGATGAGATAAGAATACCTATACAACATCAGGATTTATACACGTTACCGTCTGAAAGTTTTCTATACATCGAGGGAAAAGTTACGATAAAAAAAACAGTTACGGGATCTAATGTGACTTTGGGGAATAATTGCATCGCGTTTATGTTTGATGAGATTCGATATGAACTTGACGGTGTAGAGATTGATCGTAACAGAAACGTTGGAATAACCAGCACGCTCAAGAATTATATAACCATGTCAACTAACAGAACCAAAATTGCGAATAACGCTGGTTGGGATCCGTGGTATCATGTGAATGGATACTTTAATTTTTGTGTGCCACTTAACATGTTACTGGGATTTTGCGAAGATTACAAACGCGTGGTGATTAACGCTCGTCACGAGTTGATCTTAATACGCGCGCGCAACGATAATAATTGTCTAGTCGGTGATCCCGCGCAGGAACCAGAAATTGAATTATTCAAAGTACAATGGCGAATGCCGCATGTGCTGTTGAATGAGAGAAATAAACTGTCGATGCTGCGTGCTCTGGAAAGCGGGAGATACCTGAGCATGGCTTTTCGCTCATGGGATCTGTAAAGGTCCGTTTGTGATTATCGATTGCTCTCGACAAAACGAATCGATTAAGAGTGCAACTGTAGATGTGCGTATAGAATTTGACTGTAAAGAGAACGTACCCGCGAGCACCACCGCGTACTGTCTCATCATACACGATCGCATAGTTCAGTACAATCCGTTGACCAACGTTGTGCGCAAAATTACCTAAGATGACGACGACGACACCACCACACTTTTCTCCAGAAAAATACATTTGAGACGATATAAGAATGTATAGCGCATTGATGTGGATCAGTCTTCTCAACGATAACAGTCATGTCTGTACCAATGTTTGTGGATCTGCAAGGCTTCATCGCCAGGGGAAGCTTTGTCGTGAAGGAATTTGCCTCTCTCAAAAATGGCGTCGAACTCTCACATTACATTTTTCAACATCCCATGCCGTGGCATCAACTTAGCAACGCTGACAAGCGCTTGGCATCGTGGTTGCTTACGCATCATCATGGAATATCATGGGAGGGTGGAATGATTCCGTACAGAATGGCTAAAAACTTAATTACAGCAGCGCTGATGAGGAATGAAACAACACCCGTCATATACGTTAAGGGATGTGAGAAACGATAATGGTTGTTGGACTTGCTTCTAGACGAGGACGCCAATGTCGAAAATATCGAGGTGCATTACGAAGATATAAAACCTCTAAATAAAATGGATGTTACGCATACTTTACGTTGTCGGAATCATGTGAACAATTGCGCTTTATAGAATGTATTTAAACTGTATAATTGGTGGTCTAATAATAAAAAATAAAAAAAAATATATATATACAATCTTTTACTTTATTTTTCTCATCATATTTTCCTTTCTTTTTTCTCCGTTTAATAAAAACTACATTTAACAAATTAAATTAATTTTATATATTAGGATAATTGGTAGGAGATAGGAATAATTCTTAAATAATTTTTAACATTTATACAAAAACATATTTATTAATTATGTAAAGCATCATATACAATATTATCGGATGCATAAGTCACTAGTTCGCGTTCTATGATACAAGTTTTATCGTAATTTTCATTCAGCATTTTTATAGCATCATACTTATTAGTAACATAATTTTGACGCAAAATAGTAATAAACTTCTTATATTTATTGCTTACACTATAAGTATTTTGATATAATTGATTATATACAGATTCAGCGCAGTGTTCGAGATTAATTAAAAGTTGTACAGTTGATGGTTTCATATATATACAAGTATTACACAGTGTTAATTTTATGATACCTTTATCGTGTACGTTTACAATTTCTATTACTAAATCACAAATATAAAGTCTCGAAGATGGTGTAGTTGCTCGTACAAGTTCTTCAATATCCACACGTCTCTCGATAAATTTTTGCCATGTTATATATGGCAAAATTAGCTGATTTCCCTTATTGTCGCCAAGAATCATCTCCACAAAAGGCTCAGACCCCACGCTGATCCCCATTTCCAAGTACTTGTACCCTGTAGTGGTCAAAGCAAACCTCCTCCCTAGGATACGTGGAGTATGGCGCGGCTGTGATTTTCTGTAGAAAAGAATAAAGCGAGTTATAGAAAAAAATTTTTTTTAAATATAGAAAACAAATATTATGAATTTAAAATTATAAATACTTACGGTTTATCATGAGCTTTGTTTTCCTGGATTGGAATGTAGTAGTTCATCTTGTACGTTTTTTTTTTTTTAAATCTTCCACCGATCGACTCAAGCAGCCAACGTTATCCTTTGTTGTCCGTCCGGTAATAAGCGACTGTAGTGATGATGATTAAACTTTTGTAATGGTTGACTGAGATTGAAGCTCTTCTTCTTATACGGTGCGCCCCTCCAATAATAGTGGTAGTGGTGGTGGAAATGGTGACTATTGTTAAGAAATGTATGTTTTTTTAACTTTATTTTATTTTTAATTTTTTTCTTAGTTTTTTCTTAGTCTTTTTTTATTTTTTTTTTATTTATTTAATTTTTTTTTTTAATGTGTGCAGACCGGACACATATTGCATGGAATTAATATGTATACTGGTTTACGACAATTAGAGCAATATTTGCCGCTAATTGCCGTAAACCTGTCCGTAAGGTGTTGACGGACGGCGAACATTTTGTCTGCGTCCATATACACCACTCTAATCATGCATTCAGCACAAGCCGTGTATGTGCCTGTGCCGTATGTCTGCTCGGTTTTATAATATGAAAAAATAGCACAATGTTTCGTTTCTTCGTTTAACGCTCGTAGTTGTGCAATTAAAACGCGTTTCTTTTTCACGCGTTTCCAGGAACTCATTACTACAGTCGCTGTTGTAATTGCTGTCTTCAGACAGCACGCTCTCGTTATCCTCTTGTTCCTCCTCAAGGTGGAAATCCGGCACATTTTCATTAAAATCATCGATGATGTTAAAAAAATTCTCGTCGTTCATTTGATGTTGTACGATGTCAGCAACGTCGATTTGTTCATCCATATTTACATCCATATTTATATTTTCTTCATTATTTACATTATTTACACAATGTACATTATGTACATCTTCAATTTCGACTTCATCATCATCGTCCGCGATGTCGATGATTTCGATGTAATCATCATCAGCGATGTTGATAACTTCGATGTAATCATCATCAGCGATGTTGATAACTTCGATTTCCATATCACTCATTTTTTGGAAAAACTATATCTTTTACTAATCATACTTGAAAACTAGCTGCACACAGACTTCGGATAAACTTGCTCAGAAATAGATTTGAAAACGTCTAAGGGATGCTCTAAGAGTCTCACCTATATATACTTATGCTATTTGTAAGTCGCATGATCTTTGAAAAGAATTTCGAAAAAGAGAAAGCTAAGATTTATTATGTTACTATAGGTTCAATTGTATCAAAGAAATTTTTCAGATATAATATTAAACGCAGACTACAGTATCCGCATGTTATTTTATTTTATTTATTTATTTATTTAAAAATTTAAATTTTTTATGTTTATAAAATCTAGCAGCCTGATATCGGCGCTCGCTAGCAGCCAAGATAAGGGCGCTGCTTATACGATTAGTGTAGTGGGTAGTGAGGCCCAATTGCGCGCATAAACGGTCGGACACAGTCCCATAGCCAGTGGTGCAAGTTTTGGGCCGCGAGCACCTCGGGTGCTCCGCCGAACACCGCCGAACACCGCCGAGCACCCGAGTCGGTCGGGTTTGTACCTCGAGTCTCGGGCCGGCTCGGTCGCTCTCGCTACGCCTGCCGCTACTCGGTTATTAAAAAGAGAGAGGCGTCCGTCTCTCTTCCTCCAAGGCTGCCACGAAAGCGTGCGTTCAGCGGCCAGCGATTGAGGATTGACGAAAGGCGCCTATGCTTCCCCCGTCCCCTTGCATGTCCTCTCATCTCGAGCATCGCGATCAACAAGCAGATCAATTGATATCAATCATTGATAGCATTGATCATATTATTCATTATTATTAATTATTAAATTTTTTTCCATTAATGTAATTTATTGTTTTATTTAAATTATAATAAATTAATTATAATAAAACCAATTATAAATGTACCTTAAGTAATAATAAAAATTTTTAATAAATTATTAAATTCAACTAAAAATAGAAAAAGCTGACGAGTTATCAAAAGATATTTATATCCAATTTCTTAATTCTATAATAGTTAATAGACATTTCGTTATTCGATCATTTTTAATGTATAGTTTCCCCAGATGTACTATAAATATTAAATAAATACGCCAACATGTCAAATGAAAAATAAGTCAAAATCTTAATTACATTGCAACTTTTTTAAATATTAATACTCAGTAATTATAAATACATACATAAATTCGTGAAATATGTAAAATTAACGTAACGTGATCGTGTCATTCTTAAAATTAATTACAAAGTAAATTAAATAAGAGAAATATAGATAGTAGTCCGCAATTTAACAAAATAAGAAAATAATAAAAATACATATACATATAATAACAAGACTCGTGACAAACTCATCTCCGACAAAGTATTTAGTCACTGTTAAAACTCAACTAACTCATATCCAACCTACATTTCAGGAATAAATGTGAGACAGAAAACTCTTGAATTTATCACGTATTCTATTATTATGTATGTATATATTTTTATTACTTTGTTAAATTGCGAATTATTTTTATACTTCTCTTGTCTAATTTATTTTGGAATTAATTTCAAGAACATGAACACGTTATATTAATTTTATACATTTCACAAATTTGTGTGTATTTATTATTAATTACTGTTGATATTAAAAGAAAATACTGTAGTTTAAATCATAATTTAACAACTAATGTTGCAATTATTCTCACCGATGAGATTTTAACTTATTTTTCTTTCGATGTTGGCGTATTTATGACATTTATTTACTAATTACTAAGTGGCTTCCACGCTACCCATGAGGTGCCACTAATAGCGCGTTAGGTTTTTTTACGTGGACCTTCGCCAGTAGCCCTATTATACCACATTTAATTTCTTGATATTCTTAACACATCTATTATTCATAGATGTGAGGTCTAGCGTTTTAGACCAGTTTTTAATTAATTATTTAACACATCTATTGTTCATAGATGTGAGGTCTAGCATTTTAGACCAGTTTTTAATTAATTATTTAACACATCTATTATTCATAGATGTGAGGTCTAGCATTTTAGACCAGTTTTTAATTAATTATTTAACACATCTATTATTCATAGATGTGAGGTCTAGCATTTTAGACCAGTTTTTAATTAATTATTTAACACATCTATTATTCATAGATGTGAGGTCTAGCATTTTAGACCAGTTTTTAATTAATTATTTAACACATCTATTATTCATAGATGTGAGGTCTAGCATTTTAGACCAGTTTTTAATTAATTATTTAACACATCTATTATTCATAGATGTGAGGTCTAGCATTTTAGACCAGTTTTTAATTAATTATTTAACACATCTATTATTCATAGATGTGAGGTCTAGCGTTTTAGACCAGTTTTTAATTAATTATTTAACACATCTATTATTCATAGATGTGAGGTCTAGCGTTTTAGACCAGTTTTTAATTAATTATTTAACATATCTATTATTTATAGATATGAGGTCTAGTGTTTTAGACCAAATTTTTAAACATCATTATTGTTTATTTGAAGTGGAAGGATGATGAATCTCATCATCAACATTATCATCATCATCACTACCTGCAGCATATAATGTTAAATGAAATTTGGTTCTTTTAGGACATGTAACATATAATTTATTTGTAGACATTAAAGTTAAATGCTTCTCATTAATTTTTATATCGAGAGCATTTTCTTTTCTCGCTTTCAATGCTGATTTCAAGACACAAGTAGCATTGATTGCTGCAGGCGAAAGTTTATTTCGTTTTTTTGTTTTTAAATCAGGTAGAAAGGAAAAGATTCTCTCTGAGTCGGCATTCGAATTAGGCAGTGATCTAACAGTATTGACAAGAGACTTTAAATTTGGAAATTGGTTACGGCGTTGGAAAATTTTTTTCCACATTTCATCAAAATTTAACATTGTCAAATTATCTTTTTCTGCTTCTGTAAAATCTTGTAAAGCAAACCATTCTTTTTTTAATGCATTGTCGTCAAACCCGATAAAAGTTTGAGCAACAAAAGAAACATCATTAAATGAAGTTTCTCTATTACGATCACGTAATGTTGTCTCTACTTCAAAAACTTTCAATTTTTACAAAAATGAGTCGTTTATTGGTAATTTCTTTGAAATGTCTTGAGCAGCAGTAATGTAAAATTGCAAACAGTTTTGTCGAACATTTGCAACTACATCTACGTGTCCTTTTCTAATTAATTCATTAAGATATTTTTCACATTCAGTTCCTAAATATATTTCATTTAATGATTTGTGATAATCTGTTTTAGAAAATTCGAAATTAATATTTACAGATTTAAAAAACTCTGTTTTCATAAAAGGTTTACAAATCATGATTAGGAACTGAAGTGATTTCGGTTGCAATAGATGTATTCTCGTTTCTACTGCTTGAAAAAATGCATTAAACATATTAAAAAAATGTAAAATATGTTTTAGAAATAATAAATATGCTTTTACATCAAGTTTTTGCATAATATTGTTGCGTGCCGCGTGTCGCCCGATACATCCCTGAAGCGCCAGTCAGCTGACGGACCGATCGATATTTTCGATCGGCCGGTTGCCGGAAGAATTTGTTATTTAAATAAATGAATTAAACGGCTGGTTGCCGGGAAATATTTTGTAAACAAATATTGTAGACAGTTTAACGTCGGACTCCTGCCGAGGAGGACGTGTCACGCGCTTTCTCTGTTGCAATAAAGCTTTTTGAGTTCCATAGACGTTTTGATTTTCTTGACGCGAGTGTGTGTGTGAGTGCGGGAGTGTCTTTCGACGTTCCGGCGCAACAATATTTAATAAATATTCGCCAGTCTTTATCTTTTCATTTATAACAGTTTCTTGTAAAAACAGCTCAATAGTATCTCAATATTCCAAAAGTCTGTCAATACACAAATGCCGAGAAAGCCATCGTGTATCGGATAATTTTAGAATTTTGCGTTTGTTTCCTGAAAACATTCACAAAATTCTTGAAAAATAGCAGATCGCTTGGGACTATTGTTAATAAAAGTTGCTATTTTTTTAATAAATTCCTCGCAATAGTCTGGAATCTTATTGCATGCAGCATGTGCAACTAACGCGGCGGAATGACATGGGCAAGACAATGTAAAAACATTTTTACAAATGTTCCCAAGCTTTGTTTTAAAAGATGAATTTTTGCCTGTCATTACGGATGCATTATCACATGATAAGGCAACAATGTTTAAAAATGGAATTTGTAATTTATACATAACATTTCTAAACGCCTCAAATAACTTTTCTGCGTTGCAATTTCTTGCATCAATTTAATTAATTGCGAGCGAACATCTAATGTTTCAGGATCAACATACCGACTATGAAACGTCATCCATTTTTGATTTGTAATATCAGACGTTTCATCAATAAAAATCGTAAGTTTATTATTTTGCAGAATGTCAACAACACGATCGGTTTCAACTGGACATAGTACGTTTGAAATAATTTTGTTACACTTAGTCCGACTCATGCTCATGGCTTCTAATCTTTAGAATTTTTTCCTATCTCTTGGAAAAATGAGAGAATATCTTTTGCCGTTTGATGAGAAATATTTTTTTCGGCAATAAATGCAGCGTATTTAATTTCTGCTGTTTTCTTTCGCTCATCAAACGACCAAAGCGATTCGTCCGTAATATTAATATCTTCGTCTGTTTCCTTTCTTTCTTTATTTCTATCTGCAGCAATTTTTAAGTGCACTGCGGAATCTGCATGACGATAAATGTGTGACAACCTAGCATCCATGTATTTTTCACAAAATTCGCAAAAAAATAATGTTTTATCATGTGATGCTTCACGTAACCATGGTTTAAACAATTCAATATCTAACCATTCTTGTCGAAATTTTTGTTTTGTCTGAGAAATAGTTTCATTTATATCGTCATTTTTTGTTAAAGAAAATGTAGCTTTTTGCAGATTTTCTTTGTGAGGCGTAGAATTTGCATGTCTTGAAATACGTGCATTACAAGACAAATTTTTCTTACATACAGTGCAATGATAAAGCTCGTCATTCAATGGTACTTTGCGTATCCAAAATTTATATTGAGTATCGCTAAACCAAGCTTCTTGAAAGCTTCGCTTATTTTTCTTCTCTAATGGCTCGCCCATTTTTATTGACAACAAGAAAGAAATCAAACGAAGAATCAAAGAAAAGAAAAAATGAAAAGAAGGAGAATAAATAAGAGAAAAATATATAAAAGTTTCTTACTGATTCACAATCGAAACTTTCAGCTTTCTCAATGTAACGTTGTTTGTAAAATGCACTTACGTTCAAAACGTTAACACTCAATCGCATAAAAATAATACATTAACACCGTGAAATCAAGTAATAAATAAATCGTGATATCGTGCTCTCCGCACACAGTCAAACGACAAACGCGGCTCGCACTCACACAATGAAGAATCAGCCGCGTGGGCCCGGCGAGCGGCGCCCGGCGCGCGGCGCAACACGTGCATTCGAGATTTTCAATTGTTTACATAGCTCTGCCGTTTCGCACATTTCGCAAGCAACCGCCATGGCGCACAGTTTGTCCCGTGAGTAATAAATCAATTTATTATTCTCTTTCTTAAATTATCATAATGTTTTCTTTTATATCATATTGTATATTTCTTTTATATTACAGAATCTGAGGAAGCTGCATCTATGCAGCAAATGCTGCAACAGCTATTGCAGCAACAACAACAGCAGCAGCAGCACCAAGAGGAAGTCCAAACAGAAGTTGGACTTCCTTTATGGAGAGCTGCAAAAGCAGAAGGAGCAGCAGCAGCAGCTGGAGCTGGTGCAACCAGAGCAGCCAGAGCAGCCACCAGAGCAGCCAGAGCAGCCACAGCAGCTGTTCCGATGCGAAGTCGTGCACGCATATACGATACCATTAAGACGTGACGCAGGTCTACGGACCCCAAGCGTATGTCACGCAGCGGATCCGGGTGGTGCCCCCCGATCCGTCCAAAAAACATCGATAAATAACTTAAACTATGTGACAGGTGTCACAGGACAATGCAGATCGTAAATTTGCTTGTCCCACCGTATCTACGTCAAAGACTTCCTGGCGGCACGCGAGAAAACATGAAGAAACGTGTTCGCGGAAACACTCTTCTCCCGTCCCCGCTAAGACCATCACCCAAATCGCTTATTGGTCCATACGGTGCCCTTCTTCAAGTCAAAGCACGTCAATTCGCGGTTCATCATCGAATCGCAATGCGTAAAAATTATACCAAGCGGAAGGGGTTGTCGCCAAGGAAGATCTCGTCAGGCTCTCGAGCAGTCTGAGTAGATGCGTTGCCACGCGAACAATAAGTTCTCGGTCTTACATGCGAATGCGAACACTCAGTTCTCGATCTAGTGCGCGAATGCGAACGATTATACGAATTGTGCGCGAATGCGAACGATTATACGAATTGTGCGCGAATGCGAACGATTATACGAATTGTGCGCGAATGCGAACGATTATACGAATTTGAAACGTAATAAACTGTGATCTGGTATAAATACAGTATTGATCTTATTGACCACAAACCCTTTAACCACAAGGACCTTACGCGAAGCCGCGGTGTGCGTGTCAGTGTGCAACGCCACCAGTTTTCCACAGAACATTTTGGTGCCTCCTGTGAGGTCTTCGGAACTCACCACGTCATCAGAAGCGTCAGACAACGAAGCGAAGCGGCCGAGCGGTCAGGGCCGGGCGGTCAGAGTTCAAGGACAAATTCACGCGAAGGGTCTTTCGACGGGAGACGTCGAGCATCGAAGCGGACGGATTCAAGCGACGGGTAACACGCGAGTCAAACCGACTTGAAGTAAGTCGTTCGTTCTTATACTCGACAAAATGGCCGATAGAATCAAGCTTCTCGTACAGAAGAGAAAGTCCTTGAAGTCTCAAATCACCATTCTGGCGAACCTAGTAGATAAAGGTAACCTAGATAACGCTACATTAAAATTGCGAGCCGGTCGTTTAAACGAATTACATCGTGCATTCGAAGATTACAATGACGAACTCGCGGTGCTAGACTCGGACGACACACATCAGGCCGAGTTTGAAGGCATTCAAGAGCGCTTTTATAGTCTTATGGGTAAAATTGAGAATATCATAAACCCACTAACGCGTACGGATAGTGATCCATCGAGCATTAGGACTCAATTAAACGACGACGCGCATGCGACGGCCGCGAAAAGACGACGAGTCAAATTACCGGAATCGACGTTACCAACATTCGACGGCAGCTATGAAAGGTGGCTGTCCTTCAAAAAGGACTTTGATAATTTAATCGGTTCGGAAACAGACTTATCGGACGTCGACAAATTAAACTATCTAAAATCGGCGCTCACCGGGGACGCCGCTAATAAAATCAAGATCTTTGCGGTCGACGGCACGAGCTTCGCTACGGCGTGGGAATTGTTAGAACGCGCGTACGAGGTAAAACGGATCTTGATATCGAAGCATATATCGTCGATGATAAATTTGCATCCGGTGGAAAGAGAAGCGACGAACAGTCTATCTCGACTCGCGGACGATATGCAACAACATGTCGCGACACTGAGCGCCTTAGGGGTCTCCGTCACCCCAGAGATCGTGGTATATCTGTTAGAAAATAAATTACCGAAGGCGACGGCGGATAAGTGGGACGCCACTCTTGGAAGGGACGAGATTCCGGGTCCCGATCAATTATACGAATTCATATATAAGACCGCGGTAAACGCATCCAAACGAGAAAGAGCGAAAACGTTGGAATCACCTAAGACGTCGGGAGAAGGCTCGAGTAAGCGAAAACACGGCGCGAATAAGGCATTTGCGTTGAACACCGCGCGTAAATGCGTTGCATGCAAGGTCGGTCGACATCCGCTCTTCATGTGCGATACGTTCAAGCAATTGCCGGCGCCTAAACGTCTCGAGATTGTAAGGAACGCGAGATTGTGCTATAATTGCATGCGGTCACATCGAGATCAGGCATGCAAATTCTCCAAGTGCACGATTTGTCATAAACCGCACAACACACTATTGCACATTGATGGATACACGTCTACGAAAGGCCCGAGCGCGTCTAAGGCCGAAGACGCCACGACGGCGTGACTAACCGAGGCCGTCGAACCACGCGAGACGACTTTGGCGGCCTTGTCGCGCGATACGACGCCCCAGTTGCTTACGAGTGCTTTGATTTATATCCACGGACCTAACAACGAACGCGTCAAATGCCGGGCTTTATTGGATACGGGCGCGACGGCTAATTTTATATCGGAACGCGTGGTAAGACGCCTACGGTTACAGGTAACCGCGCAATCGACGGTCATAGGCGCGATTAATACGATGAATACCGTGTCGCGAGGAATCGTGCAGGTCATTATAGGGTCCATATACGATAACTTCAGTAAAACGTTGAGATGTTTGACGATACCGTCTATTTCGGATCTGACACCATCCGAGGTCTTCCCGCGAAATACGATTAAAATTCCGGCGAATATTCGGTTGGCCGACCCAGAATTCCATCTGCCGCGTTCGATCGAACTTCTAATCGGTTCTGGGGCAACCTTGTCGTTATTTTCCGTCGGGCAGATCAACTTGTCGCGTAGCGAGTACGATTTATATCTGCAGAAAACGCGCCTTGGATGGATCGTTGCCGGCGGGCAAAGCCCAGTAGAAACGACGCGACGCGAAGAATCTCATTTGACGACGTTAGGGAAACTATTAGAGAAATTCTGGATAACGGAAGAGATAACGGACCACACGGGATTTAACGAGCAGGATAAATGCGAAATACATTATCGGGAAACAACGTCTCGTGACGCCAGCGGGAAATATATAGTACGGTTGCCCTTTGACGGCTCAGGTAACCGTCTCGGTGACTCGCGGCACAACGCGCTCAAACGTTTGTTATCGCTCGAGCGAAAATTGGAGGGAAACGCGAACTTAAAGAACGAGTACACGCGGGTGATAGATGAATATATTAGATCGAATTATCTATCCGTAGTAGAGAGTCCGAACGATGACGGATATTACATGCCACACCACGCGGTGGTTAAGGAAACGAGTAATACAACCAAGATACGATTAGTATTCGATGCTTCCGCGAAAACGAGCAGCGGTTTCTCTCTTAATGATACATTGCGAGTAGGACCCACGTTACAAGATAAGCTATTTGCGCACTTAATACGGTTTCGGACATACGCCTGCGTTCTCGTTGCTGATATTGAAAAAATGTATTTACAAGTACTGTTACACGAGGACGATCGTCGATACCAGCGAATTTTATGGCGTATTAACGATAACGTAAAAACCCTTCAATTCAATACCCTCACGTTCGGCGTATCGTCCTCGCCGTACTTAGCGATCCGTACGATACATCAACTAGCCGACGATGAACGTAAGGCCTATCCGAGAGCCGCCGAAGTTTTAAAGACTCATCTATACGTCGACGACTTGTTAACGGGAGCCGAAACTCTCGACGAAGCACGGGAAATTCGAGATGAGATCATCGCGCTGCTCAATGCAGGGGGTATCAACATACGACAATGGGCATCCAACGATAAACGCGCCGTACACGATCTAATGGATAATGCGTTACACGCTAATTTCGTTTTCGACAAGGACCCGTCGCTTCGAACGCTCGGTATAATATGGTCCGCGGGAGAAGATAGAATTCGATATTCGGTACGCGAGATCAAAATTACTAAAAACTTAACGAAACGGATTATACTGGCCGAAATATCGAAAATATACGATCCGCTAGGCTTACTCGGGCCCGTTATACTGTATGCGAAAAAATTGATGCAAGACGTTTGGCGAAGTCAGTTAAAGTGGGACGAGTCACTACCGCAGAGCATATACACGGCGTGGACAGAATTCGCTCGTCAGCTCGAGCTACTAAATCACGCATCATTCGATCGAAGAGTATTGACCGCGAATCCACAAGACATCCAGATACACGGCTTCTGCGACGCCAGTATGAACGGTTACGGAGCGTGCATTTACATACGCGCGGTCAAAAACGAACGGGTGATTGTCAATCTTCTGTGCGCAAAATCACGCGTCGCGCCCCTTAAAACGATCACTATACCGCGACTTGAACTTAATGGCGCGGTACTGCTGGTGCGTCTCTATCGCGAGGCAGCCCGCGCACTAAACATCAAACCGGCTAAAACGATCTTTTGGTCCGATTCGACAATTGTGCTACAATGGATAAGAACGTCTCCGCATCTGTTAAATACCTTTGTAGCAAATCGCGTGACGGAAATTCAAGACGTTAAGAATCCACACGAATGGCGACACGTACGAACAAGGGATAATCCTGCCGACGCGCTATCGAGAGGACAATTACCGCACGAGTTCTCACGAAATCAGCAATGGTTTGAGGGACCGGAATGGTTAAGACGAAACGAAAACGAATGGCCTAATGACGTCATACAGTCAGTCGAGCTACCTGAATTAAGGAAGACCGCATGTCTGATAACAATGAGCACCGAACCCGACTTATTCGGAAAATACTCGTCGTACGTCAAACTAACGAGAATTATGGCTTACTGTCGACGGTTCCGGCCTAATAATGCATACAACGGGCCTTTGTGTTTAACGGAAATCGACGAAGCCGAAAAACACATCTTAAAGATCATTCAAGCGTCGAGGTTTCCAAACGAAATTAAAGAATTAAAACGGACGAACATTGCAACGCGTGGCAGGATCGTAAATTTAAATCCGTTTCTTGATAATGAAGGTATACTTCGCGTCGGCGGACGTCTACGGATGTCCGATATGACCTACGCGCAAAAACATCCAATACTGATTCCGAGCCGTCACCATGTGACGGATTTAATTATACGCGAGATACACGAAAGATACCATCACGTCGGCATTCAGAACACGCTACATCATATGCGACAAAAATTCTGGGTGACCGACGGGCGGAATCAGGTACGAAAAATCATTCGAACGTGCGTACGATGCACCCGATTTCGAGCCGACGCCGCGGAATACAAGATGGGCGATTTACCATCGACGCGAATACGCAAGTCGGTCCCGTTCACATATACCGGAGTTGATTTCTGTGGTCCGTTTTATATCAAAGAAAGAAAACATCGTAATCGAGTACGCGTTAAAGTATATATATGCGTATTTGTATGCCTGACGGTAAAGGCCGTGCACTTAGAGGTCGTGAGCGACCTAACGACAGACGGATTCATCGCCTCGTTGCGACGGTTCATCGCGAGGCGAGGATGCCCAGAGCATATATACTCGGATAATGGGACCAACTTCACGGGCGCACAAGGTCAGTTAAGAGAAATATACGCGTGTCTAAATTCGGAAATACACAAGAACGCGGTAGATAAGTTCGCGCTTGAACATAAGATCACCTGGCACTTCATTCCGCCGGCGGCTCCGCACTTCGGGGGCCTCTGGGAGTCCATGGTGAAACTTTTCAAACACCATCTGAAACGAGTGGTGGGGGAGTCACTGTTTACGTTCGAGCAATTGAATACCTTCGCTAACGAGGTGGAAGGCATCTTAAATTCACGCCCAATCACGTCTTTATCTTCAGATCCGAATGATCTATTAGTGTTAACCCCAGCTCATTACTTAATCGGTAGACCATTAACCACCCTCCCGGAGGGAGATTTAACGTGTGTTCCAGTGAATAGGCTGACAGCTTGGCAACACGTGAGTAAGATGCGCCAAGACTTCTGGGCGCGATGGCACTTGGAGTACCTGAACGAGCTCCAGGCACGCGCTAAATGGGCCAAGGACGGACCAAGTCTAAACCTTGGAGATGTCGTGCTCATCAAAGACAGAAATCTGCCGTGCACACAATGGAAAATGGGCCGGGTCACGGAGACGCATCCAGGCGAAGACGGAATAACGCGAAGCGTCACCGTTAAAACGACGAACGGTAATGTGAACAGGGCAGTGAAATATCTGTGCCCCCTACCAGTCGACAAGGCATAACACCACATTTCGTAATATATATTAGTCAGAAATGAAGCGCAGAGCCCATGTGACTCAGAGGCCGAGACCTCCTAAGCGTCGTCACGTACCGACCCCGGGCATAACTCCCCAGGCGTTGTCGTGTACTGGGAAATATGTCTGCATTAAACAGCTTCAATGCGTAACTTAAGCGACTCAAGGCCGAGACCTCTAAGCGTCGTCGCACACCGGCTCAAGGAGGTACCATCCTTAGGCGCAGCCGTGTGTTTAAGCTACGCAAAGATCAGTTGATCGCATCCGCTCTCAACGGGGGGAGGATGTTCCGATGCGAAGTCGTGCACGCATATACGATACCATTAAGACGTGACGCAGGTCTACGGACCCCAAGCGTATGTCACGCAGCGGATCCGGGTGGTGCCCCCCGATCCGTCCAAAAAACATCGATAAATAACTTAAACTATGTGACAGGTGTCACAGGACAATGCAGATCGTAAATTTGCTTGTCCCACCGTATCTACGTCAAAGACTTCCTGGCGGCACGCGAGAAAACATGAAGAAACGTGTTCGCGGAAACACTCTTCTCCCGTCCCCGCTAAGACCATCACCCAAATCGCTTATTGGTCCATACGGCGCCCTTCTTCAAGTCAAAGCACGTCAATTCGCGGTTCATCATCGAATCGCAATGCGTAAAAATTATACCAAGCGGAAGGGGTTGTCGCCAAGGAAGATCTCGTCAGGCTCTCGAGCAGTCTGAGTAGATGCGTTGCCACGCGAACAATAAGTTCTCGGTCTTACATGCGAATGCGAACACTCAGTTCTCGATCTAGTGCGCGAATGCGAACGATTATACGAATTGTGCGCGAATGCGAACGATTATACGAATTGTGCGCGAATGCGAACGATTATACGAATTGTGCGCGAATGCGAACGATTATACGAATTTGAAACGTAATAAACTGTGATCTGGTATAAATACAGTATTGATCTTATTGACCACAAACCCTTTAACCACAAGGACCTTACGCGAAGCCGCGGTGTGCGTGTCAGTGTGCAACGCCACCAGTTTTCCACAGAACAGCAGCCAAAACGTAAAGTATTTTACATTATTCGTTATTAATATAAAAAATTATTTTATTCCAATAACGTATTTATTTATTTATTTTTAGAAAAAAGAAGAGGGGGCGGTCGCTCGAGGGCCCGTTTGCGTGCCCAGAGGGGAATTCCACCTCGCCGAGGTGGCGGCCGAGGTGGCGGCCGAGGTGACGGCTGGCGTGGCAGCCGAGGTGGCGGCCGAGGTGACGGCTGGCGTGGCAGCCGAGGTGGCGGTCGAGGCGGTGGCCCCCCATTTGTAATAAATAAATATTACAATTTTTCATAATAAATATAAAATGATATAAAAAATACTTCAAATTTTTTTAATATTCTTTTATATTTCTTTCATTATTCCTGTCCTATATATATATATATATATATATATATATATATATATATATATATATATATAATATGTACTTAATAAATTAAAATCTCATCAAGAACGCTAGACCTCACATCTATGAATAATAGATGTGTTAAGAATATCAAGAAATTAAATGTGGTATAATAGGGCTACTGGCGAAGGTCCACGTAAAAAAACCTAACGCGCTATTAGTGGCACCTCATGGGTAGCGTGGAAGCCACTTAGTAATTAGTAAATAAATGTCATAAATACGCCAACATCGAAAGAAAAATAAGTTAAAATCTCATCGGTGAGAATAATTGCAACATTAGTTGTTAAATTATGATTTAACCTACAGTATTTTCTTTTAATATCAACAGTAATTAATAATAAATACACACAAATTTGTGAAATGTATAAAATTAATATAACGTGTTCATGTTCTTGAAATTAATTCCAAAATAAATTAGACAAGAGAAGTATAAAAATAATTCGCAATTTAACAAAGTAATAAAAATATATACATACATAATAATAGAATACGTGATAAATTCAAGAGTTTTCTGTCTCACATTTATTCCTGAAATGTAGGTTGGATATGAGTTAGTTGAGTTTTAACAGTGACTAAATACTTTGTCGGAGATGAGTTTGTCACGAGTCTTGTTATTATATGTATATGTATTTTTATTATTTTCTTATTTTGTTAAATTGCGGACTACTATCCATATTTCTCTTATTTTATTTACTTTGTAATTAATTTTAAGAATGACACGATCACGTTACGTTAATTTTACATATTTCACGAATTTATGTATGTATTTATAATTACTGAGTATTAATATTTAAAAAAGTTGCAATGTAATTAAGATTTTGACTTATTTTTCATTTGACATGTTGGCGTATTTATTTAATATTTATAGTACATCTGGGGAAACTATACATTAAAAATGATCGAATAACGAAATGTCTATTAACTATTATAGAATTAAGAAATTGGATATAAATATCTTTTGATAACTCGTCAGCTTTTTCTATTTTTAGTTGAATTTAATAATTTATTAAAAATTTTTATTATTACTTAAGGTACATTTATAATTGGTTTTATTATAATTAATTTATTATAATTTAAATAAGACAATAAATTACATTAATGGAAAAAAATTAATAATTAATAATAATGAATAATATGATCAATGCTATCAATGATTGATATCAATTGATCTGCTTGTTGATCGCGATGCTCGAGATGAGAGGACATGCAAGGGGACGGGGGAAGCATAGGCGCCTTTCGTCAATCCTCAATCGCTGGCCGCTGAACGCACGCTTTCGTGGCAGCCTTGGAGGAAGAGAGACGGACGCCTCTCTCTTTTTAATAACCGAGTAGCGGCAGGCGTAGCGAGAGCGACCGAGCCGGCCCGAGACTCGAGGTACAAACCCGACCGACTCGGGTGCTCGGCGGTGTTCGGCGGTGCTCGGCGGAGCACCCGAGGTGCTCGCGGCCCAAAACTTGCACCCATAGCGGGCAAGAGAGAAAGAGAGAGCAAACTGTAACTAGGGTGGAATATACGTAATATAATTTTTATTATTTAATTATTTATAATTTAAATTAGAATACATATGCATATGTAATCTAACTCAAATTATAAATAATCAAATAAAAATTACATTACATATATGAAATAATAATAAAGTCTCTTTACCTGAGCGGCGGTGGTGGTGAGCACAAAGGACTTTCGAAAACATGTTGAGACAAGTTTCTCATTTGTTAGAAAGAAACAATAAATAAAAAAAGTTCGAAATTTATGACAGGGTAATTTGTTATAAAAACAAAAGAAAAAAGAAAGTTTAAAATTTATGATAAGGTAATTTGTTAAAAAGAAACAATAAACAAAAGAAAAAAAAATTCAAAATTTATGACAGGGTAATTTGTTAAAAAGAAACAATAAACAAAAGAAAATTTATGACAGGGTCAATTGTTACACAGAAACAATAAACAAAAGAAAAAAAGAAAGTTTAAAGTTTATGACAGGGTAATTTGTTAAAAAGAAACAATAAACAAAAGAAAATTTATGACAGGGTCAATTGTTAAAAAGAAACAATAAACAAAAGAAAAAAGAAATTTATGACAGAGTCAATTGTTATAAAGAACAATAAGAACAAAAGAAATTTGAAATTTATTTGACAGGTAATTACCTTCCCCCCCTCCCCCCCTCCCCTCCCCCCATTCTATTGTTTGGGTTAGAACCGGCCTAGCCCTACTACTGATATAGTTTTATGTTTGTCAATTTGCAATGATCGAATCGACTCGCGTCCTCGAGCATGACGTTCTTCCGACCGGCTTGCAGAGCGAACATGATATATCGTGGCTTTTCGAGTTGAGTAGCAGTCTTAATGGCCCACGAATGTTGGGTTGTGCGTTGCAACAGCGGAAACTCGTACAGATCCCATGAACGAAAAGCCATGCTCAGATATCGTCCACTTTCGAGAGCACGCAACATCGACAGTTTATTTATCTCGTTCAGCAGTACGTGTGGCATTCGCCACTGTACTTTGAATAATTCAATTTCAGGCTCTCTCGCCGGTTCACCAACTAAACAATTGTTGTCGTTGCGCGCGCGTATCAAGATCAACTCATGACGAGCGTTAATCACCACGCGTCTGTAATCTTCGCAAAATCCCAGTAGCATGTTGAGTGGCACACAAAAATTAAAATATCCGTTTGGGGGATTCCATGGATCCCAGCCGGCGTTCCTTGCAATTACGCTTCTGTCGGATGACATAGTTACATAGTTCTTGAGGGAGTTGGTTATTCCAACGTT
This sequence comes from Monomorium pharaonis, assembly GCF_013373865.1. NCBI lineage: Eukaryota > Metazoa > Arthropoda > Insecta > Hymenoptera > Formicidae > Monomorium > Monomorium pharaonis. The sequence continues at coordinate 9,049,920 of NC_050476.1, forward strand.
TCTGTTGCGATCAATCTCCACACCGCGGCACCGTCGAGCTCGTATCGAATCTCATCGAACATGAACGCAATGCAATTATTTCCCAATGTCACATCAGATCCCTCAGCTGGTTTTTTTATCGTAAGTTTTCCCTCAATGTATAGAAAACTTTCAGATGGTAACGTGTATAAATCTTGCTGTTGTAAAGGTATTCTTATCTCATCGCTGTGTTTGAACGTTGTGTTGGCGAACGGATTATATGTGTGAGTCTCGATCTTGACGATGCGATTATCAAAGATAGGCTCGTCTTCAACGTTTAAAATGCTAGTCATTGTCGCACCACAAATCCTAGAGATTTTAAAAATTCAACGTTTGACACGGTAAGCCTCTTTTTCTTGGAACAGTCTGATGACTGAATATTACCCAAAGATATAGCAGGGATATCGGATGACTTTTGTAACGTTAATGCTTTCGTCGTAAAGATGTTTGCGTTTATTCTTCTCGCCCGTTCCGATGCGTTCAGTACGAGCATTTCACGTTCACGTTATCGTTGCAGCCGTCGTTGCACGTGTAATCTGACGCTGATTTCTTCTCCTCGAAAATCAACCAATCGTCCGTTCTGATCAACAACGTTACGTATCGTTAGATCCGTAACGCTTCGCACAATGATCGACAGGTAAATGATCTGCGACGGTCTTTCCGAGATCTTATATCCAGGCGACACATTCGGTGAAAACTCGTGTATCGTGTGCACGCTTTTGTCGTTGCTGTACGCACTCGCGGTCACGTTGCACTCTACGCGAATAATGTTTACGTTCATTATGTTGTATGACACGTCCGACTCGTGCCATATTCGCGGTTCCAATATACGTTTCGACGTGAATCCCAACAGCGAGCCGATGTTGTTGGGTTTACCAAAGTTTATTTTATAGGTACATTTAATCTCACATCTCATCGTATTATAGTTCGCACGAATCGTTATCGGGTATTCTCTGTCTTCATCTCCACCATTATTGCCTTTAATCGCGATGTCACCGTGCGGACGTATTTGCGAAATTTCGCGTTTCAAAAATTCGTTTATGGCATGCAGCTCGTACGATCCCTCGGGAATCGTAATCTCCACGTTGTCTTTGCCAAAGTAAAATTTATTGTTTGAAGCATTCACGTTCGGTATCGTGTTATATGTTTCAAAGATCGCTAGACCTAGCTCGTAGTAGTCGTCACTCAAATCTATGGCCGGAGAGTACCTAGCCGCGAGGATGGAGTGAGTCCCAGATGCGCACAGTAATAAACAGACACAGCAAGCTGAGTGAAACGGACACAGTAACAAACGGACACAGTAATAAACGGACACAGTGCGAAACGGACACAGTAACAAACGGACACAGTAACAAACGGACACAGACCAAATGCGCACAGAGCGAAACGGACACAGTGCGAAACGGACACAGACCAAATGCGCACAGAGCGAAACGGACACAGTGCGAAACGGACACAGACCAAATGCGCACACTGCACATGCGCACAGACCAAATGCATACACGGAAAGTCGCAAACCCATGTGATGCAGTGAATGCTTTGCACGCACACACACACACGGGGGGTGCAAGGGGGGCCTTCGGCCCCCCTTCCGCACCCACCCCGTCTAAGTCACTAACCTATGTGGACTTTACTCTGCTTGCAATGTACATGGATTGCATTTGGTCCGTGCGCACGTGCAGTGTGCGCATGTGCAGTGTGCGCATTTGGTCCGTGTGCATTTGGTCCGTGCGCATTTGGTCTGTGCCCGTTTCGCACTGTGTCCGTTTCGCTCTGTGCGCATTTGGTCTGCGTCCGTTTGTTACTATGTCCGTTTCGCTCTGTGCGCATTTGGTCTGTGTCCGTTTGTTACTGTGTCCGTTTATTACTGTGTCCGTTTGGTCTGTGTCCGTTTCGCACTGTGTCCGTTTCGCTCTGTGCGCATTTGGTCTGCGTCCGTTTGTTACTATGTCCGTTTCGCTCTGTGCGCATTTGGTCTGTGTCCGTTTGTTACTGTGTCCGTTTATTACTGTGTCCGTTTGGTCTGTGTCCGTTTGTTACTGTGTCCGTTTCACTCAGCCTGCTGTGTCCGTTTATTACTGTGCGCATCTGGGACGCTCCCCGAGGATACTGCTTTTGCCGCTCAGCGTAAGCGTCAGCGACATGTTTGAACGAATACTGAATTTAAACAGCGCAATGTCAATCTTTAAATCGAGTATAAAAATAGCAGGCAAAGTTGTCCACAGATACTCTGATCATAGGTTTGGTAAGACGTTTGGTTATACTCGATCGTTGTTACATTGTTCCCAAAGTATCGCACCAGTTCTCTAGACAGTCTAAGATTGCCGAAACTGTCGAAATACACAACGCGATTTTTCCTCTTTGCGTACGCTACCCAATGAGTACCAGGACTCGTTACATCGCCTAGGTTTACGATACCGCTCTCATTTAGACGCACACCGCTCGTTGGTAACGCGTTACGCATGAACACTCCTCTGAAATATGGAATACGCATAGCCAGTTGCAATAATTGTATGTTCGTCGTCGCACCCGTGGGTATTTTTAACGTTTCTTTGATGTTTTTTTTTGTTTCACACCTTTTCCATACTTGTACGGGGCGAAGTAAAGTCCTCGCCCACCTTGGTATGGGGCGAGATACACTCCGCGACCTTCCATCGCGTGATTGTGACGCTGCAGCTCCTCAAGCTGACGTCGCGAGGCTTTCTTGTCGTTCACCGCCTTTGCCACGCTGGCCGCTCCGCCTATCAATGATCCGAGTGCGCCTAGTATTGGTAAAATCGGTAATGCACCGCCTCGTTTTGCTGCTGGAAGTATACGTTTTTTTTTCTTTGTTGTCGTCTTCTTCTTCTTCACACCCATACCGATCTTTGTTTTGGCTTTCATGGCTGCCCAGATGGCAGCAGCGGCAGCTCTTTCTCCGAGAGCCGAATCTTTCGCGATTACGCGTTTTCGTGCTTTGTTGGCGAGTATCTCGTCCGCTGCGTGTCTGGCAGCAAGCTCGTTGCTCTGAGAATATGCAATGTCGTGTTCGCGGCACGCCGCGTCCAACGGATTTATACCTCGATCGCCTCTAGCTAATCGCTTTTCCAAGTGTGTTCCCGGCCCGCAAAACTGATAGCCTGGGATATGTAACTCGAAAGGAAGCGCGTTTATAGCGCGATTCAACAGATGACCGCAGCCGCTTTTTACCGATTTGTTCGTCGCGAAAGCTGACATTCGCTACAATTCTTGATCAACGGTGCTGGGCCGTTGATGTGCGTTTGCTGCTACGTTGATTGTAATGCTCGTTACAGTGACGATAGCTTCGAACCTCTTGATCCGCTTTTAAATGTTCCGGAAGCTTATCCCACACGTGATCGATATAGTTGCCGTACTTGCGTAACAGAACAATCTTTGACACGAATTGTAACTGCTTGGCGCTTAGGTCGAGAATATTGGAGAGATGTGATAGTATGAGATACATGTTAGATACTGAGTGATGCGCGGCTTCGCACACCTATAAATAGGGTGTACGATCATTCTCTGTAACCATATTTTAAGAACATGAGATTCGTGCGACAACCGTTGACGATTTGTGTTACAAATTACGATGACAGCAGACGATGATTACGAAGTTACGGCTAATGAAAGATGATGGGGAGAGGTGTAAACATGGCACGATGTTGCCGAATACTATACGCGCCATCATTTGCGGCCCCTCGAATTGCGGTAAAATCAACGTACTCATAAGCTTGTTGGAAAGTCCGCACGTTTCGAGAACGTGTACGTGTACTCGAAATCGTTGCAACAACCGAAATATCAATATTTGGAGAATTTGTTGACGTCGATTGACGAAATCGGTTACTTTACATTCTCCAATAACAGTGACGTAATTTCACCAAGCGAGGCGCGTCCGAACTCAATCTTTGTCTTCGACGACGTTGCATGTGACAAGCAAGATACCATAAGAGAATACTTTTCAATGGGTCGACACTCGAACGTTGACTGCTTTTATCTCTGTCAATCGTACGCGAGAATACCAAAACATCTTATACGCGACAACGCGAACCTGCTGATTTTGTTTAAGCAGGATGGTACCAATCTGAAGCATGTGACAACGATCATGTGAACACCGACATGTCATACGATGATTTCAGTGAATTATGTCACGATTGTTGGCAGCGTGATTATGGATTTCTAGTAATAGACAAGGACAGTGCGTTTACTAACGGACGATACAGAAGAGGATTTAACGAATTTGCGGTGCCACGGAGCGGTTAGTCGTTATCGATACGTTAACGTTGGACGAATGTCGACATGGCTGAGAACAAAAATATGCACGAGCGTGAGAAAATCGCTAGAGAGATTGAAAAAACGAGCGAATCGATCCGAAAGAAATATCGCGCTTTGAAAACCGGTAGGATCGAGGAGAATATTGCGACCAAAAGACATTTTGAACCATTGATTGAACCGCTGCAAAAGATTATTGACAATTCCGGCGTGCGCGCGATAAAAGACGAGCCGCGAGACAATGCCGTAGACGTCGAGACATCGTTTGCTCAGAAGAATGCGATACAGAGTAAGATAAAGAGAAAACAAAAAAACACTTCGGTACACTGCAAAACACATCCACTCTAAATTCCGCGAAACTATAATGGAAAAAAATGACTTTTTCCACTTTAGATAAGTGTGAAATTAAAACGGAATTATATATGCAGGACATTATCTTTAATGTCCTTCATAAATAAAACGGACTAATGTCCGCCCTAACGGCTGCCCTCCCCTCAGTTGCAATAAACATCTCTATTGCTAACCGTTGGTGCCAACACAGGCACTGATCGACGAGGCAACCACCGCGGCAAATGCACGGCATGCGACCGCGACGAATTTGAGTTGTCTCCCGCGGATGACAACGCAAACGTGTGCTTCTTTTCTCACACGCTCATGTAAAGGCGAATAATGCCCGCAAGAGGAGCACACACCCGCGTCACCATCCTCGGGAAGCAACCCAAATTCGCAATCACATGCCGCATACCCACCGCGACGGCCACCGCGCCGATCGACACCCACAACTAGCACCAACAATTAGCAACAAAAACACTCATCACAACTGCGAAGAGAACGGCCGTCAAAGCAGACAAGCTAACAGACTGTTGTAACAGTGAACGACAAAGCTATCGCTACCGCTCGCGCCATATTGCGTTGCCAGCATAGTTTTGTTTATTTCGTCCGCTTTAATATACATGACGGACCACATCCTTTATAATGTCCGGACTACATCCTTTATAATGTCCGGTTTAACGTCTATTCTATAATAATTATTTTCAGTCCTATTTATATAAAAGACATTGTCATACATAGATAAAATGTCACATTAAGAATTGCGCCAGTCACGCTTAAGTAAAATGGACACGTAAGAAATCCGTTCTAATATTGTATATTCCGTTATAAAATATACATGTCCTTTATATATAAAGAGGATATGCTTTGCAGTGTAGATCCTTCGTTAAGTGAATCATACAAATCGATGCGACATACGTTTAACGACGCAATAGATTTACCATCGATGCAACAGCATACGTTAAAGGATGCAATGGATTCGCCAGCGGTTTGTAGAATTTCACCTGAAGTTTTTTGAGTTCGATAGCAATTAAATTTTCGGCAAAAATACTTCGACTGTAAAAATTGGGTTTCGCAATCATTGCCTCCGCACCATACTGACCCTTCCATTTCGTCAATAATTTAACGTCTACATGATTACGCACATTCTCCATGATTTTTCCGAATACTGCATTATTCATCAATTTATACAAGTTTTTTTCAAAATCATTTTTTGCACGGATTCGGAATTGCGTGTTTAACTCTATGTATTTGCAGAGCCATGGAGATTGTGCGAATTTTAACACGCGGTGTATCTCTGCGATACGAAGACCGTGACGCGTGCACTGCTGCAGGTTTCGGTAGTGGATGACGTAACGTTTCTTTTCATATAAGGTTGCTAGAAGTTTATTTTCACGTTTGCCGGGTGGTTTATCGCGCGTCGGGCAGAAGGGTAGGTCAGTGTGTGCATCGTGAAGGTCTCGAGGATACTCGAGATCGACTTCAAGAATATATCCTGTGGGTGAATCCGAAGCGATCGCGTTTACGTTGAAATTCGAAACGTCCTCGATCCATTGAAATTCGGTGTATGGTAACGGTTGACACATTGCCCAGCCGTACAAGTTATTAACGTCAAAATACATAAGGTATGACGATGGTTTCAATGGATCATACGTTTGCATGTACTTATTATTAGCCTGCGCGTATTTGCCGGAACATTGACTTAAGCCATCGCGTATACCGCGCTCAATGAACATTACTATGTCTATGTCAGTAAGCAATTCAAAAGTGATATTAGTATTTTAACATCGCATTCCATGTGTATCCGGGGAGAGTGTAATAATGCGCCGGATCGAGACCGTAACTTTCGATACATTTATCGCGGAAATTTTCAAAAACGTCGGCTAATAATAAAACATCTGTTTTTAAATACAAATCGCTGTAAACCCATAGTTTGGATGGAGAACCGATGCCAGACATTAACGGCGTGCGCGTAATCGCTTTCAGATACTGTGTTATCGGTCAGGGAACTGAAAAATGATTCGCGCGATGGTAAACATGTGCCCTGCAGCTTATCCACGCAATCCACGTACTCGTACGGAAATATACCCTTTCGTGTCAGTAAATCGAAATCTTCGTCGGACAAGTGTGAAAATTTTGAACGTACAATTTTTAATTTTTTTTTATCTAGAAATGATACCAATTTTTCAAGATTAGTGTTTAAAAATTTGTAGAAGTCTATAAACCGTAGCTTTATATGATTTTGCGGATCTAATTTATCTGCGGTACTTATAACATGCTTTGTGAATGAAATGTACTTTTCTTTTGTGACGGATAACAAGTCAATTTTTCCTTTAAATATTGTCGCTATTTCCTTAATAATAAAATGCGAATCGTATCCGGATAAATTATGGAAGACTACCGATATGTACGATACATTTTGATAATTTAAGTTGCAAGAAGAATGCGCGGGACCGCGGTAACGACCGGTCAGATAGCAATGATCACGCACCCGTGTATCATCCAGCGCAAATGGTTTTTCACAGATATGACACTGTGTCGCGCTACGGTATGCCTCCAATTGCTCTTTCGATAACGTTTCCATGGGAACATTAGCGGATAAAATACATTTAACTCGATGAGCCAATTCTTCGAGTTGTTTGGCGAACCATGTGACACAATCTTTATCGCGACAAAACCGGTATACGGATAACGCGTCGTCATACGAGCATCGCACGTAGTATCCGATGCTGAATACCTCATGCTGTTGATAGGCATACGTCATCGGCTCCGTATCAGGCTGTGTCTTCCGCAGTACGCATTCTAGGTCAGCGTAGACGATGAAGGGTACTCGCTCCTTGTAGTTTACGTTGCGGAAAGTTAGCCACTTGTCCTTTTCCGTCGGCAATATGATGGTGCAATCATTCATCTTTTGACAGTCTACAGTGTGTGATTGCAGCCTCTCACAAGATGAAAAATAGTGCAAGCACCTGTAAAGATATAGAAATTTTAATTTTTTTTTTTTTTTTAAGAGATAGGAACACAAGAGTATTTATTTTTTATATAATATACATACCGATCACAAATGTATTTTTTCCATTATGCTTGCTCACTTGCGAGCTCACTAGGCGAGATAGATTCCTGATGCATGCAAAGTGTCCCACGCTGTCTTCGCGCGAATCTTCCACGTATAGAAGATTAACATGCTTCTCTCTCTTGTTGTCCGTGAGTCGTAGTGTATAAATCTCCACCTGTGCGACGGAGGCGATAATTCTCATCCCGTAAACATTGACCGACACATCGTTGAGTCTCTCAAATTTCTTAATATCCTTTAATGTAACGGGAAACTTGATGTCATCGAACTTTAAAACCGTTGTATAATGCGGATACGATGACTCCCGATACGAATATTCTTTAGCAGGGTGCAAAGCGGCGACCACCGACCACGCAAAACACGCATTGTCCATCGATTTTACATTTATTACCGCTTTTTTCAAAATTATTTCTTGCGGCAATGTCACGTAACACCCTGCGTGTAAAGGATTGTTCAATATACGTAAAAGCGCCCACCCGCTATCGCGTTCCTGAAACTCTTCGAGCGACGCTAACGTAGGCTCGATGACGTGTCGCTCGTACCACTCGTTCAAGTCCAATGTTCGGAATAATTCAGAATTTTTTGTGGTAATGCTTTTGCTAGCGCGCTTTTCACCCGTTACGAATTTACCGTTAAACGCGGTATTTACTTTTATACTGTCATGTGTTTCTAAAACGTTCCGCACTCGCTCGATCACTATATCACCTGCGTCTTCGAGAAACTGTCGCGGTTCGATGTAATTTGCGTTAATTATCGCACCAGTTAGAATGCGGTTTTTAAACGCGGTATCTATCTCGCGCCATACGAGTCTTTCCTCGTTATCATTCGCGTAATTACCGCCGACGTGCTCGAAATGTCTTCGTAATCGCGTCTTTTCACCTTCGAGTCGCGCGATCCTCGCCACCAACGATTGTCTCTGTCCGACGGTGACTCGAGGACGCTTGACGCGACTACGTTCCTCAAGCCGCTGTATAAATTCATCGCATTGTTGCAACCATGCAAAATATTCAACTAGAGTAGCGACTCTGCCAGCTTGCTCCAGGAGCTCACGTTTCTCTTGATCAAATTGTTCCATGTTTTTTTCAACACCTTTTTAACACTTTTTAGCAATCAATTACTTCCACGTTATTCAGAGAATTACTTCGATTCTTTGCGTCAAAGGTCTCACACCGACTGTAGCCCTATGCACTTTCTAAGCAGTTATATTTCGTCTATATCTCTTGACCTGAACGTGAGGATATAGTTTTTACATGAATTTCAGTATACCTCGGTCAAGGGGGAGCGTCCCGTTTGCCCACGTCAATATTGGCCACGGTCCCGATTGGCCACGTCAATATTGGCCACGTCAATATTGACCACGTCAATATTGGCCACGTCATTATTGACCACGATCCCGATTGACCACGGGGTGGATTGGCCACGTCATTATTGGCCACGCGTCATTATTGACCACGTCAATATTGGCCACGTCAATATTGGCCACGCGTGATATTGCCCACGTCAATAATGGCCACGTCAATATTGGCCACGCGTCATTATTGCCCACGTCATTATTGCCCACGCGTCATTATTGCCCACGTCATTATTGCCCACGCGTCATTATTGCCCACGTCATTATTGCCCACGCGTCATTATTGGCCACGTCATTATTGGCCACGCGTCATTATTGGCCACGTCATTATTGGCCACACGTCATTATTGACCACGTCAATATTGCCCACGTCAATAATGGCCACGTCAATATTGGCCACGCGTCAATATTGACCACGTCATTATTGCCCACGCGTCATTATTGACCACGCGTCACTATTGCCCACGTCATTACTGTATATGGGTTTGCGACTTGGACGGGGTGGGTGCGGGAGGGGGGGCCGAAGGCCCCCCTTGCACCCTTCCGTGTGTGTGTGTGTGTGTGTGTGTGCAAAGCATTTCTCTGCACCACATGGGTTTGCAACTTTCCACGCTAAGCAAAAAAATTGAATAATATTGACGTAGGCAATAATGACGCGTGGGCAATAATGACGCGTGGTCAATAGTGACGTGGGCAATAATGACGCGTGGGCAATAATGACGTGGTCAATATTGACGCATGGCCAATATTGACGTGGCCATTATTGACGTGGGCAATATTGACGTGGTCAATAATGACGCGTGGCCAATAATGACGTGGCCAATAATGACGCGTGGCCAATAATGACGTGGCCAATAATGACGCGTGGGCAATAATGACGTGGGCAATAATGACGCGTGGGCAATAATGACGTGGGCAATAATGACGCGTAGGCAATAATGACGTGGGCAATAATGACGCGTGGCCAATATTGACGTGGCCATTATTAACGTGAGTAATATCACGCGTGGCCAATATTGACGTGGCCAATATTGACGTGGTCAATAATGACGTGGCCAATAATGACGTGGCCAATCCACCCCGTGGTCAATCGGGATTGTGGTCAATAATGACGTGGCCAATATTGACGTGGTCAATATTGACGTGGTCAATATTGACGTGGCCAATCGGGACCGTGGCCAATATTGACGTGGCCAAACGGGTGCCACTCGGTCAAGGATGATACGTAAAAGCAGTTTACGTTCGAGCCAGGTCTGATGAAAAAAACTGATAACAGTGTTGTACACATTTTTGTACTATGCACCTTAGGTAGACGTTTCTAAAAGTCGTAATTCAACGCTATACCTTTTCTTACCTAAGCGCAGCCAAAATATTGGCGCGAAGAAATTGTTTATATTTATAAACATTAATAATTATAATAATAATAAACATCTTAATAAAATATGTAAGATGGTAAAACATACATATATATGTAACACACACATGCTTGATGCATACCGGATACTATCGCAATGAATAGAGTGAAAGCGCACGAGAGAGAAAAAAGGTTACAGATATCAGTCTTCTACCCATAATTTATGGATTTTAAAAAAATAACAAATATAATCTATTGTTATCTCACAAGAATAGTTTTTCCCCATAAAACCGGAATTTTTTTAAAAGGTCTGGATGATATCATCCTGACCCTTACCCCTCCCCGCCTGACGTCATACCCCCGCAGCGCCTACAAATACTCCCCGCGCCCCGCACTCCGCTCGGAACCCCATGGCTCAGAACTCTCTTCTCTATACTACTTACAAGGGAACCTCGCGAACCCGAAAATTCTGATTTTAATGAAACTTGGCATAAATGTAGAAGGGGTAAATACATGAATTTAGAAATTAAACGTTGGTGCTTATAAACGGTTTAAAAGGTTGAAACCACCCTTCAAAAATGTTGAGTTTTTGTCTTTTCTCGATATATCTCGTAAACTAAACAAAGTATTAAACAATGTTTCATACAAAAGTTTTACAGTATAAATACCTCTATTTAACTATACTATTTATTTTTTCAAAAAAATTTTTTTTCAAAAACAAATTTTTTTTCTTTAAAAACAATTTTTTTTTTTGAAAAAAATAAATAACATAGTTAAATAGAGGTATTTATGCCGTAAAACTTTTGTATGAAACATTTTTTTATATTTTGTTTAGTTTACGAGATATATCGAGAAAATGCAAAAATGTCTTAACTTTGAAGTGTAGTTTCATCCCTTCAAACCGTTTTTGAACCAAAATAAAACATTTCTAAATTAATATATTTACTCCCTCTACATTTATGCCAAGTTTCATTAAAATTAAAAAATTTTTTGTTTGGGCTTATAAACGGTTTGAAGGAGTGAAATTACTTTAATGGTTGAGATATTTTTACCTTTTCTCGATATATCTCGTAAACTAAACAAAATATAAAAAAATGTTTTATACAAAAGTTTTACAGCATAAATACCTCTATTTAACTACGCTGTTTATTTTTCGAAAAAAAAAATTTTTTTTTAATTAAGATAAATTTTTAATAAAATTGCCTTTTATGTATATAGCATTTATAAAGTAATTATACTATCTTATACTACGTTTTATTTATATCATCTATGTGTATATTATATATGTTATATATTATCTACGTTATAATACTATACATTTATATTGCTCCAGTTTACACCGAGCACTTGGTACGCGTATCAAGTAGTGAATTTAAGCTGATCAGCCAATGATTAAACACATTTACTAGTTATTTACTATTTGATACGCGTACCAAGTGCTCGGTGTAAACTAAGTCCATATCTGCATCCTTGTATGTATTAGTTTTTATCTAACAGTTGCGCAATATTAGTAGTCACGTTGCTTTCACACAGTGTTCATTCTCTCTACGTCACATATTTCACATTCAAGTTTTATATTCGTCATGTCACGGTATGTATCATATATGAAATCACGTATTACTAAAAGTTTGGTATCTTTATTAATGGTGTTACGCGTCATTTTCACATACCTCTATTCAACTATCATATTTATTTTTTCCAAAAAAATTTTTTTTTTTTCAAAAAAAAAATGTTTTTGAAAAAAAATTTTTTTTTTTAAATAAATAACATAGTTAAATAGAGATATTTATACTGTAAAACTTTTGTATGAAACATTTTTTAATATTTTGTTTAGTTTACAAGATATACCCAGAAAAGGCAAAAACTCAAAATTTTTGAAGGGTGGTTTCAACCCTTTAAACCGTTTATAAGCACCAACTTTTAATTTCTAAATTCATGTATTAACCCCCTCTACATTTATGCCAAGTTTCATTAAAATCAGAATTTTCGGGTTTGCGAGGTTCCCTTGTTAGTACAACTATCAAGTGCAAAAGCTTTCGGTAAAGCGCTTAACGGCATGTGAAAATAATTTAAGCTATCAAGAAATGTAGTGTGACCTATTGTCATTACAACGATGTTTGTACCATTTAATATTATTGATGGCATCTCATTCATACTACCTCGCGTAGCAAAATATCGTAAAATAAATTGAGCATCAAAAGCTTTTGCATTATGAGCAATACAGATTGTGCGTTTGAAAGAACGTAACGGTTTTGTTGCTAAGTCAACAAATTGCTTTACAGGATCTTGATTAAATACATATTCGCGCACACCGCAATATTGACATATTTTTGACATATCACTGTTATCGTTTAAACAATAACTACACGATTGTTGAACAACGCATAAGCTAGGTACATGTACAAACGTTTTATCATCCCCTTTAAGGGGATGCTAAACTGTTCGTCAAACTTGATTGAGGTCGATAATGTAGAGTCATTTAGGCACGTCATTAACAAAATTTTGTATGTATTTCTTTTATAGATTTAGAAATCCTTTTCCAGAATTAAAGTTTATGTATTCCGCACACTGTTACCGTTTATACTTTAATTGTGGAGAAGGATTTTGGAACAAATTGTACAATTTTGTCGATAAAACAGATAGGATCCCCTTAAACACGGAAAACTTTTTTTCTAAAGTTCCTAGGCTTATTCTAAAAGCACAGTATTGTTCTTTGCTAAAATTCCAAGTGTGCCTCATGCTTATTTTATACGTACAAGTCTAAAATTTTTATACGCAGCAAATGTTTTCACGAGTCGACTACAGAAGTCGATAACAAAACTATAATTTTCTAACTTTCTTTCGTTTTTCGTATGAAATTGATCGCAGCGCACCGCGTTACTATCTGTACTTAAATTTTGGAGAAGGATTTTCAATTCCATGCAATCAATAAAAAGATTTCGATGTCCAAAAAATTAATGATAAAACAGAGCAATTTAGTATACCCTTAACACGCATATTTTGTTGTGTTTCAAAGTCGTAAAATAAAAAAACGATTTTTGACTGATTATTTTTAGTTTGTTTTATAGGTTGAATATAGCATAAATGATTAATAGGATAAAAATCTTTACATATTTTGTAATACGTAATATTACAATCGTGCTTTTGCTTTTTATCTGTTGAAATAAATCTTGAACATATATTACATATTTTTAATGTATCACACACACTTTTTTTATCTTTTCTTTTTTTATTGTCTAACGTTATGGGTTTTAAATGCCGTTGAAAACAATTATTATTGTAAAAAGATCTTTTACAAGAATTACATTTAATATGAGGGCTTACAGCCGTTATGCACGGTGGTTGCCCCATACAGCGATTGCATTTTTGTAAACATTTATGATCATTTATTCTAGTATATGCTATATTACAAGCTATACAAAAACCGCGACTACCTACGGCAGCCCGTAAGTTTAAAATAGGTTCAAAATGGTGTATTCTACGATAATATAAAAGACGTAATGTGTGTGTGATACTATTAAATATATTCATTACATATCTCGTACCGTCATATAAAGTTTCTCCACCGTAACCTAGTGTTTCAACTTCATATAAGACGATAGCGATGCCAAATTCCGCTAAATATTTTTGAAATTGTTCTAATTCTTCTATTGTACATCCATTATTAGGTATATTTACTTTTGTATTTCTTACAAGTTCGAGAGTCTTCTCTTTTTGTAATCTGCCGCGAGATAAACGTATAGACATCCAATGTTTGTGTAATTCGCCTGAACGAATTTCACCTCGTTCCACGTACGCTCGTGCTGCTACTAACGACCGTGGTAAGCAAAGATTGTCGGAATTTGTTATTGATAATATTGATCGTTTTGCCACATTATCCAGGGTTAGTTTTCTGCGTGAACCACCGTTTACGCGACGTATTATACAAGTTGTTAATGTGCAGTTATCATTAATATGGAAATCTGAGGCACTTTGAGCAACTCGACTCACTAATTCCCACAAATCTATATTTCTAAAATCTCGTACATAACGTAAGACAGCCATACAGGCCCATGGGCAAGAGTATCAGCAGTAAATGTCACGCCTATATAATCGTCAGGATTGCTTGAATTTGTAAGATATACATGTACTTCTGCAAATACTTTATCTAACCATCTTAAAGGATTGAAACCTTCTGGCGGTTGTCGTACAACGAATGTTATCTCATGTCCATGAGTGTCAAATTGTTGAAAATAGCGTCGATTTTCTCGTAAAATATTAAATGATGTCGGTTCACTCGCTTCATCAGAATCTTGAACGTGTTGCATATTCTCTCTTTCTCCAAGATGTTCTATCTCCACCTCTCCCTCCTCCTCTTTTTTCTCTTCTTCTTCTTCTTCTTCTGCAGCCGTATCACATGTCGCATGGCCACACCCTGTTTGTATTGTTAATATATCTGTAATAAAAATATTAATAAAACATTTTTTTCTCTTTTAACTTTTCTGTAAATTTATTTATTTATTTTATTACTAACTTAATTTTCAAGGAGTTTAAACGAATTTATGATCTCGTCCGACACATGTTTCACCGGTAGAGATCCTGCATCATATATATATATACAGGGTGTCTGGTATTTTTTTATGGGATTTTTATGAGCAGGTAGAGCGCATGAAACTGAACAGAAAGATCCTTACCGTTTTTCCCTTTTTGCAATAGTTAACAAGTTAGTGACTTGTAAAATTTTCTGTATTAGCCCGGCCTACCGGCAAATGCAAGCGCGCTGAGCGCCCGACCGCGGCGGCTGCCCCTCCCCAGCGCTTGAACCTTGAGATTGCTAGGCGCGCGGGGGGAATTGTTACAACAAGCGACAATGGCTACGCACAAGCGACGCATAACGCTAAATTCTCCCTTCGAGTTATGATAGTTTCTTACCTTTTTTAATGAAAATAAAATTTTTTAACGACAAAAAGTATGTGTACGTGTACATACATGTGTACAAAAAATATTAGTTCTAATGTTTAAAGAAGTGATTACTAAATGTATTTTTTTAATAAATAACGATTATTTTTAATAAAAAATATTTTTTTGATGATAGTCTTAAACGTCATAAACTGTCATTATAAATTTTAAAAGAAGCTGTTACCATATGCTCGAAACAAAATTTATGCTTCTTCAAAAAACATTAGAAAAATTTATCTATTAAAATGGAAATGACAAGCAAATAAAATATTTGTTTCAACTTTATATTCTTAATTAAAAATTAAATAACTAGGATATTTATATTTTTAATAAAATTAATCCTTGTGATAGATTTTTATAATACACGGAAGAAACTTTATGGTAAAAATTACTATGGTAAGTAGTAAACGCGGGCCAAGAAGAAATTATGAAAATTTTTATTATGTTTTTTATCAAATTACGACAATATTTACACTACTTAATATATGATATAATTCTCTGAAATTTCTTTTTACAGTTCGTGGTTACTATCATAAATAATAAAATCATACATAATTTTACTACAAAATTTTCTCCGTGTAAATTTACGAATATATGAATTTATTAAATGTTTGAAAACTTATAAACAATATTTATTTAATTTAAGAAAATTTTAGTGTGAAATGTTTGTGTGTGTGTGTGTGTGTGTGTGTGTGTGTGTGTGTGTGTGTGTGTGTGGAGGGGGGGATACATACATACACGAGCTAAAGAATAATCACTTTGTGACAGGAAAATGATTATTCCTTAATTCAAGAATTGGTTTGTAATTTGTGTGTAATTTGTGTGTGTGTGTGTGTGTGTATGTGTGTGTACATACGCAAAAATGTTAAACATTATTTGTTTTATGTAAAGTGTGGTGTTTATTATCAACAGAATACTCTTTTCAGTCATTAAAGATAAAATAATTATTTAAAAAAATACAATTAAAAGTAAATAATTGATTTTTTTTAAACTAGAATCATATTTTTTACGTGTACGTGTATAGTAATCAGCGTAAATAGTAATAGTGATATAAAATCGCGGAACTAAGGCATAATCATTTTCCTGTCACGAAGTGATTATTCTTTAGCTCGCGTATGTATGTACAAGGATTAATTTTATTAAAAATATAAATATCCTAGTTATTCAATTTTTAATTAAGAATATAAAGTTGAAACAAACATTTTATTTGGTTGTCATTTCCATTTTAATCGATAAAATTTTCTAATGTTTTTTGAAGAAGCATAAATTTTGTTTCGAGCATATGATAACAGCTTCTTTTAAAATTTATAATGACCGTTTACGACGTTTAAGACTATCATCAAAAAAATATTTTTTATTAAAAATAATTGTTATTTATTAAAAAAATAAATTTAGTAATCACTTCTTTAAGCATTAAAACTGATATTTTTTGTACACATGTATGTACACGTACACACATACTTTTTGTCGTTAGAACATTTTATTTTCATTAAAAAACGTAAGGAACTATCATAACTCAAATGGAGAATTTAGCGTTACGCGTCGCTTGTGCGTAGCCATTGTCGCTTGTTGTAACAACTCCCCCCGTGCGCCTAGCAATCTCAAGGTTCAAGCGCTGGGGAGGGGCGGCCGCCGCGGCCGGGCGCTCAGTACGCTTGCATTTGCCGGTAGGCCGGGCTAATACAGAAAATTTTACAAGTCACTAACTTGTTAACTATTGCGAAAATGGAAAAACGGTAAGGACTTTTCTGTTCAGTTTCGTGCGCTCTACCTGCTCATAAACATCCCATAAAAAAATACCAGACACCCTGTATATATATATATATATATACACTCACTCGAAAAAAAAGCGGTACACCTAAAATTTGTCAAAAAATCACTAAACTTCCAATGACGATAACTACGCGAGTAATAAAGATAGAAAGGTTTCTAAAAAAAGAAATTAAAGCTTCAAATGTCTACTTTAAGAATTGATTTAGTAAAATTTTGCGTAATAATTTTTTTCAAAATGGCGTATGACAAAGCGAGAGCATGCGAAATTGAAAAATATTGGTCTGAGTTTGCGACGATCCATGGCGTGAGGCAAGTATCGCAACTTAATGGGATAAAAAGCATGCGATAGTACAGAGTTTTCCCTTCAAAATGCTTTTTTACTCGTCTCGATGCGATGATTTTTCGCTGAGATATGCGCATTTAAAGTAAAAAACTGCCTTTTTATTCAAATGGGCATATCTCAGCGAAAAATCATCGTATCAAGATGAGTAAAAAAACATTTTGAAGGGAAAACTTTGTACTATCGCATGCTTTTTATTCCATTAAGTTGCGATACTTGCCTCATGCCATGGATCGTCGCAAAATTGGACCAATATTTTTCAATTTTGAGTGTTTTTGCTTTGTCATACGCCATTTTGAAAAAACGTATCACACATAACTGTGATATAAAATTTTTTTAAGTGGCAATCCGAATCTTGAAAATGCTTTTTGAAAAACTTTGCTAGCTGTATTAGGTGCTGAGATATTCAATTTTGAATTTTTAACAATGCCCAATTTTAACTATTGCAAGAACAAAAATTCCGGGTTTCGCTAACAACTATGGTTAGTCTTTATTTTAAAACTCGAAACCGTCCTCGGATTGTCAGCGTTCGACGTATATGTGCATGTGTGTTGTGTACCTGACTTCCCACGAAATTTTACTACTCCAGACTCACATTAACACAAGCAAATCTGAGTAGTTACGCGAACGAAGCTTCCCCATTAGAGAATTTTGATATTCGATTTTACTACGTAGAAAAAATCATTAAGCTGTATCAGTTTTAGGAATTGCGGAATATCTAATAAAAATAGACGACTTTCATCTGACTATTTCTTATTAAAAGGTTTTACCGTCGGCATTAGCATTACCCAATGTGCACCACCGGGAGAGAGAGAGAGAGAGAGAGAGAGAGAGAGAGAGAGAGAGAGAGAGAGAGAGAGAGAGAGAGAGAGAGAGAGAGAGAGGGCGACAGATGAATCGACGAACATTACGCAAGCTGAAATTCAAACTCTTATAAAGGGTATGCCTCGTCGCATGGAGGAAGTTATTCGTGCAAGAGATGGTCATACACACTATTAATGCAATATTATCTCTCGCCCTCTCTCTCTCTCTCTCTCTCTCTCTCTCACGCATAGACTTACGCTTACACACCCTCGCGCTCACACACACGCACACACACGCACACACACGCGCGCACACACCCAAGGAAGGTTTGGAGTCACAAAATACCGTGGAACTGACGAGCCACGGGGTCCTTATCCTTGAGGTAAACACCTCTCCGCCACACACGCACACACACACAAAACGGCACTTTTCAGAGCCCCATAATGTGCAAATTCCGATCGCGCAACCTCCCGGTGGTGCACATTGGGTAATGCTAATGCCGACGGTAAAACCTTTTAATAAGAAATAGTCAGATGAAAGTCGTCTATTTTTATTAGATATTCCGCAATTCCTAAAACTGATACAGCTTAATGATTTTTTCTACGTAGTAAAATCGAATATCAAAATTCTCTAATGGGGAAGCTTCGTTCGCGTAACTACTCAGATTTGCTTGTGTTAATGTGAGTCTGGAGTAGTAAAATTTCGTGGGAAGTCAGGTACACAACACACATGCACATATACGTCGAACGCTGACAATCCGAGGACGGTTTCGAGTTTTAAAATAAAGACTAACCATAGTTGTTAGCGAAACCCGGAATTTTTGTTCTTGCAATAGTTAAAATTGGGCATTGTTAAAAATTCAAAATTGAATATCTCAGCACCTAATACAGCTAGCAAAGTTTTTCAAAAAGCATTTTCAAGATTCGGATTGCCACTTAAAAAAATTTTATATCACAGTTATGTGTGATACGTTTTTTCAAAATGGCGTATGACAAAGCAAAAACACTCAAAATTGAAAAATATTGGTCCAATTTTGCGACGATCCATGGCATGAGGCAAGTATCGCAACTTAATGGAATAAAAAGCATGCGATAGTACAAAGTTTTCCCTTCAAAATGTTTTTTTACTCATCTTGATACGATGATTTTTCGCTGAGATATGCCCATTTGAATAAAAAGGCAGTTTTTTACTTTAAATGCGCATATCTCAGCGAAAAATCATCGCATCGAGACGAGTAAAAAAGCATTTTGAAGGGAAAACTCTGTACTATCGCATGCTTTTTATCCCATTAAGTTGCGATACTTGCCTCACGCCATGGATCGTCGCAAACTCAGACCAATATTTTTCAATTTCGCATGCTCTCGCTTTGTCATACGCCATTTTGAAAAAAATTATTGCGCAAAATTTTACTAAATCAATTCTTAAAGTAGACATTTGAAGCTTTAATTTCTTTTTTTAGAAATCTTTCTATCTTTATTACTTGCGTAGTTATCGTCATTGGAAGTTTAGTGATTTTTTGACAAATTTTAGGTGTACCGCTTTTTTTTCGAATGAGTGTATATATATATATATATTTTTTTTTTTTTAATAATATATTATTATTATAAAAATATCAATATCTTAACGTCATAATCATTATCGTTATTTATTGCTGATAGTTCAATCTCGTTTGATACATTATTTACCAATGAAGATCCTGTATCATGTATAAATGTAATAATTAATTTTTAAATACATTCTACAATAAAATATTATTCTTTCTTAATTAATATATCTTACCGTTATTTTTTTCGTTGTTTATTGTAGTAGTCTCAACTACGTTTGGCGCATTAAACGCATCATTATTATCGTTGTTTATTGATGTAGGTTCAATTTCGACCGACACGTGATTTACAGATGGGGTTCCAGCTTCATATGTATGTACTGTGACGTGACAGCCGCAGGCTGCTGTCCGTCACAAGGCCCTGAGGCCCCTTACGCAATAACATCAAGGGCCCTGCGTCCTCCCGCTCGGGAGCGGACGCAAAAGCGTATTCTCTGTACTTTTGTGTGTGTGGCGTCCCACGTGCTGTCCCTATAATTACGTGTTAAGATTTTTGCGAGCGTTATATCGCGGGTGCGGCGGAGATCGGTGGCTGTGAAGATCTCCTTGTAGTTGTCGGACGTCTCGTCTCCACGGAAAATCTTCCCGGGGATTGCAGAGGAACGGACAACGAGGGAGTCAAGGAAGACCCTTTCTAAGCGGGGATCCGCAGGTAATGCCGCCCTTATCTTGCCTACCGTTGTGCCATGTAAGAATTCCGATACTGCCGCTGAATCACGCTTTCAGGATCCAGCGACGGCGCGCGAGGCCGACATCCCGACGGGGCGACTGCAGACCCGATACCGCGGGAAATGCCGAAGGAATCACGACAACTCAAGATCCGCCGACGCCCCGTCGAGGAGGAAATGACGCCCGATGGCGGAGGATACGCCGGGCGAAAAGAAAAGAGTCGGCCGCGCAAGGAAGCGCCAGGATTCCCGTGCCCGGGGCCCATAAACATCGACCGCCGTGCGTGGATCGATCAGCCGGCGACAGATCATGGGCACCGCGCTCTGCGCGAAAATCGATTTTCGCGAAATCAGCCAATAAGGGCCGGGAACGCCGGAGGCAAGGTGGGGCGCGCCGCCGAGCGGTCCCCGCGAGATCCAGGATTTCTCACTCGTGCTGCGGACGTAGCGATTAAACTGTGTGTGTGTGTCCCGAGTTCCCGAGCCGAGTGTAAGGAAGGGCGCAGGGACGAGAGTCATCCCGACCCGGAGGAGGCCAGCCAAGGAGAGGCGAAGTGGTGAGACGAGCGTCACTCACACTGTAAAGCCACCGATTTCGCGGGTTGGGCGAGCCGCGAGGAAGCCGCGTATTTATCGCCATATCTTTCGGCGTGGTTACTGGAATCACGAGCTCGCGGATTCAACGGAGCCTCGTCGTCTCGCCCGATCGCGCCCGTCCGCGTGATTTCGCTGCGTGCCGTGTGTCTCATAATCGTTTCGCGTTGCGTGTGCGTCCCGATCCGCAGCCGAGTCAATTGTTGTTGCGTCCGGTCGTCGTGTCGCGGGTTATTCCCGCGCTGTATCTTGTCGCGTCGTAGAAGACTTTGTTCGTCAATGTTGTATAATTTGGTCGATCGCACTGTGACTGCGAGCCCTTCGGGGAGTATATTCGGATAATTATCGACGCGTTCGTTGTATCCCGCCGTACTGGCGAATCATTAGTAATCATCGCGCTTATCTTCGCGAGAATCGTTCGAGCACGGGAGAACACGAGTCCGTCGCATGTCGCGCGGGCTCGGAGTTGCGATCCGTCCCGTTCGCCCTTGGCGAGGTCACCCTGACGGAAGTCGGCGTCCTCCAACGACGCCGAGTCCAGCGTAAGACAAGTCGGAGAGTTCCCGCGTACGCATCATAGCCCGCTCGTTCAACATACCGTTCTCGCAAAATTTGATATCCAGCGGACACCCGCTGATAACGCGCGCGAGCCACCACCGCTCCGCAGAGTCGTCCATTTCTGTATTTATTACGATCAAATACAATTGTTATTTTTATTTGTTACATCTGTGTCGTACAAGTAATTCTCTCGCCTTCCCGATTCCATCCGCCCGCACCGAACCTCCCCCTCTGCCATTTGAGGGCTGAGCAGCTGGATCTCGGAGCCGCTAACGTCCCGGTCGCCTAACGTGCGCCCGTCTCTCCCGAAAGTCGAGTATCCTCACATTTGTTTGCGAGTAGGTGAATACAGAGTGGTACGCTTAACGTACCTGGCGCCCAACTTAGAGTAACGTCGGAAAACCTCGCGAGGATAGTCGCCCCGACACCCGGGCGGCTCAGGGCCGCGACCAGGGACGGAGGCGAAGTTGGCCGTCGCTCGTGAGCGGCGGTTACAGTACATAGCTATTATTTTTATGATTTTCATTGTCTTGCTTTATTTCTAATGAAGTTGATGGTGTAAAACGAAGAAATTCTTGCCACATCCAACTACACCCTTCAAACAGGTTAGAACTGTCGTAAACTCTCTCTGCATCGGTGTGTTCTACATTTTTTTCTTCATGTACTGGTTCATTAGTAGTATCATTATTTTCAATTTGTTGAACAAATTCCAATAAAATAGCGTCATCTTCATCTGTCATTAATTCTTGTATGGCTATTTTAAAAAGTATAGAAAATTATAAATATTATATTTCTATCAGATTCTGTTTTTATTTTTTTATTTTTTTTACTTACCACGACGTTCGTTGTATCTGGTCACTATATTGTGAACATATTCAGTATTTTGTAAACCGCGTTGCACAATTTCGTTGTAAACAATATTAAGAATATCACTATCATCAGTAAATAAACCTCTATTATAACACTTTATAATGATACGTAAACCGAAGCGACTTATTACCCAGCAAACACACATTCATAACACTACTATAACAATTATATATTTAAAAATACTAGAATATAATAGGTTATATAACATGGTTGCAACATGTTACGTTCTTGTTAGTAATAATTTCCCACTCAAGGGTATAACCGATATTATATAATCATTATATTTTTCCGTATATAATCGTTATACTGTCGTTATATAAATTATATTATTGTTTTATTGTAATTATATGTGTTATCTAAATGTTATATTTTTGTTACATTACTACAGTATAAATATTATAAAATTAAGTGTATTTAATATTATATAAATGTTACATATCTATTATAGTAATATTATGTATTTTTTAATATTATTTAATTACATTAAGGTATATAAATGTATATAACAAATTTTGAATTTTTTAGAATCAGTTAAATTTATTTATTCATTTATAACGTTTATAAACTTTCATAAACTAAATATTATATTTTAGAATATTATAAAAAATTATAAACTATATAAGATATATAATATAATCATTGTTTCTTTTTCTTAATTATTTTCTTGATCTACTGGTGCTGGAAGCTGTTGTAAATTAGACCTCTTCTCTTCCCGAGCAGCTCGCTGTTTAGCGAAACGAAACCATTCAGCTGCTGTTGCCTCAAATTCTGCTTCAGTTAAAGTAGAATAAGTGGAGCAAACAGAATCTGAAAAAAAAAATTAATTGTGTGATATTTAATAGAAGACATCGGACATAAGAATAGTTTTGTTAAAAAACTGATTATTCATTTTTTGCAAGAAAGTCAAGATATTTAAATCATTGCTTATAAACTCGATCCTTTCTGTTTAATGATTTTTGCAAATACGAAAACAATCATACAAATATGTGTAAATTTAAATATAATACGGATACAAATTATATATTCAAATTTAAATATATTTGTAAAATGTTTATCATTATTTTCCAGGCTTTAAACAAAGGTTTGATCGTTGAAGACTCCAATTTAACTTTTTTAACTCTGAATTTTACACTTTGGCAGAAAAGCATAAAGCATAAAGACAAAAGTCAATTATTGGTAGTAAAATAAACAACCACTGAAGTGCAACCAAGTGCATTTTCTCATTAGATTCCACTTTTCTGGTAAAATGATAATTCACTAAGAAAAGAAAACAAACGGTGACAAATTTCCCTTGTTTTCTTTTCATTAAAAAATTGTTTCTATATATATATATATATATATAATATAATTTTATATCATAAAGTTAGAAAAATGGGAGATTAATACAAGATTACTCATACAAGATTCACATAAAATATAAAAAATAATTTATATCTTCTATCAAAATTTGAAAGATTTACACACAAATATAAAACTCTTACTTTTTATCATTTTCATGAAGTGTAGATCACATACTCTGAAATTTGCTCTCACTCCCTTCCACGAGCAGTCCAAGGCACATTTATTAGTAAACACTCTTTCTAGAGTTCGATGAATTGTCAAGCGTGGTGTATTTCCTCCAATTTTCATTATTATTTTTTTCTATAAAACATTAAATATATTATATTAATATAAAATACATTTTTTTTTAAATATAATTACAGTAAAATATTAAATATAGAAAATAAAAATAAAGAGAACTATAAAAGAAAACTGTTAAATTTAATATTAAAATTTTCCGATTGTTTTTGAAAATTAAAATTTAAAACAATAAAGAAAGTTATAAATGCACAGAATGTTATAAATGCTAAATAACAAAGTATACAGTATAATATAAATATACTTACAAACTGTGATGTTGCTACTTCGTTTGGTTTTATAAAATTTTCAAACATTTTAATGTTATCTATATTCGATAATGGTAATAACTCCGTTATTACGTCAGCGTTATCATTATCAACAGCCTCTACTGGTCCTCTTAGTACCTCAAGATTTGTTAATCTGTGAGATATGTTTCGCAATTCACTTTTCACAGAAACCTCTGTTCTCAATATTTTATCCAATTTATCTGCAATTAAAATAAAAATATAAACGTAAACTATAATACATTATATTCACGCACTTATAGACAATAAATATTTGGTATGGAAACGATTAATCAATTACCTTCAATACGTTGTAACATTTGGCATATATCATTTCCATGAGCAATATCAATAATTGGCACATTTTCTAAATTCAAGTCTAAAACGGGATTCATAGTAACTGTATCAGGTTGTTTCGAAATTATTTCCACAGGTTGGTCATCATCTGTAAAATTTAAATTTAAAAAATTTTATTTATTAGCTTATTAAGTTTAATAAAATTTTAATTAATTTAAAATAATAAAGTAAAGTAAAATAATAAAGAAATAAAACAAAACATTATATCTATTAGATAAGACTCTTAAGTTCTATTTTAAATTCCAAATTACGACCATTAAATTATCGTAATTACAACGAATATAGAGATATTCAGAATCTTTTTAAAATACACTCAAATATTACTCTAACATGACATTATAAATGTACCGAGAATGCTCTGAGAATATATCCTGGTAACACAATCTAATATTTCAGATGTCCCGAAGAAGTGTGCAAAAAACAGTCCAAAATTGCAACAGAGGTGCATAATATCTATTATTGAATGAGTACTGACAGCAGACTGCTGCAATAGTACAGTAAGTATTCATTCAATAACAGATATTATGCACTTCTGTCGCAAGTTTAGATTTTTTCCGCACTTCTTCGGGATGTATCTGAACTATCAGATCGTGTTATCAGGGTACAGAAAATATTTTTATAATATTCTCTATCTTCTCTAATATTCTCTGAATATTTTCAAAATCTACATGTTAAGATATATGCATTAAAAAATTACTTGTTTTTAATAATGCAGCGCTATCCTCAATCCTCATCTCATTGTCAGATACACTTTCAGAATTCTTTGCAGTAGCCAATATTTTTGGCGGATTTATGATATTCGAATAAACTGGCATAGACGTAAGAAAAGTAGACTTATTAATAGCTGTAAATACAAAATATAACACATGTAATTAAACCAGATAGCCAAATCTGCGCAGACAAATTCTGAGCAGAGGCTGTAGTAAATTTATAATCAGAAAAGCAATAAAATTTCACACAAAAGCTACTTTATCATATGGTGTTGTCAAACTGTTGTCAGAAATGTGGCAGAGTCTAGCTGCACAGATAATGTGAACAGATTCGCAGCAGAAATCCTGCGCGTAAAGTCTGTGCGCATATTGGTAGCACATTTACTCAGCTTGCAGACTGCACAATTTCTGCTGCCAATCTGCTTACATTGCCTGTCAACAAGCTCTGTCGACAGAATGTGAAATTTTGATCAAATTTGCTGCCAATTTGCATGCATGCTGCTAACATTTTGCTTGCTTGAAAGGGTCTGGAATATTGAATATATAAGTATAAAAATAATTTTAAATGTAAATTTACTTCGTTTTGCATGCTTTATAATTTTCTTTTTGGAAATTAGTTTTTGACTGTTTTCTTTGTTTTGGCTTGCCTCTTCCTCATCGTCATCGGTCTCTTGCTCTTCCTCCGAATTACTTTCCAAATAATTGTTTCTAAATTTTCGCTGACCTCTTCCAAGTAACTGACCATCCTCTTCTGTTGTTGTGTAATTAGCGTTTGCAGCTGCTTTCCTTGCAGTTGCAAGTGATGCTATAAAAAATAATACAGTTAGTCGGTAGTGAGGCAAATTAGTCGCGACAGGTGAGTCTACAAATGAAATTCTTATTAAAAGTCATTGATAAAATTTGGAATAACTAAACGAGCGAGTGATTCGTTTAATTATAGCTCAAAGTAAATATACGGCTATTTTAAAGAACAGGTCGCTCGCTTACACTATGCAAATTTTTGCACAGTATGTGTTTACCGTAGTTTCTCAATAAGGCTGCGAGAAACTTGTATATATACTATGAGAAGTTCTTGATTCTTTGAATGTGTTTATCGTATAGAAAATTGTTAGAGAAAACTAAAAGTTGTATTGTGTGCAAGTTATAAATTATGAATACATGCGTATATAAAAGAAAGAAATACAAAAAATGTGTGTGTGTGTGTGTGTGTGTGTGTGTGTGTAACAAGAAATAAAAGTATAAGAGATGTTGTTAAACTCATTGTCAGTTTACTTACAGCAATATTTGATAATTTTGATATCAAATGAATTCCATTGTTGTGTGTTGGGTTCGGTGCGGTGTTCGATCAACGAACTTACATTTTTTGTCACTGGCCACCAACAAGTAGCTTTATTTTTTGTATTAGGCTTAGGCTTGATCCAATTCGATGGAATCTCCGAAAAACTCTCATCACATATGAATTGGACAACTGCCCACATCTTTCTTGTGTCTGTCATATTTTTATCTGAAATTATGTGCAAACTTTATATTCATATACTAATTATTTATATACAAAGTCAGAAATTTGCTATAGTATATTAAATGTTTGAATGAACGAATGAATTATTAACTCATTCGAGTATTGAATACGCATGACATAAATATTTGAAGAGAAAATAAGTTATTATAAATGATATCAGAAAATCTAAAATTAATTACAATTTTCGAGTAAAATATAAAGAAATCAATCGTCATCGTGAGATGTTTCATAAAACTAAAGTTATGTTTCATAAAACATTAATACGCAGCATGGTTGCTCACGAATGTGAAGTATGATCAATTACGAAAAAATTGCAGACATTTTGGACGCTTTTGAAAGAAAAATTCTGCCAAAAATTTATGGCCCGATACAGAAAAAGGATATATGAAGAATAAAATATAATCACGAGTTATATCGCACAGAACACCTAAACTACAAATATATAAGCATTACGCTTCCGTGGGTCGGGCAATGTTTTCAGATCACAAGACTACTCAATAATTTTGTAATCGGCAATAATTTTGTATGGGAATCGTCCAAGGGAAAGATTGAAGATGAAATGGGAGGACACGGAGAATGCGGATGCAAAAATGTAGATATCTAGAAGGCCAAATTTCAGGAGGCCACTACTATTCGACTTTAAACAGTAGTGTCATTGAAGAAGAAGAAAAGAAGAATCATAATTGTAGAGAATTAAATAAGTCGTCCTTTGCCCAGAGTTGAAAATTTAATTTTTAAGGCTCCTGCTAACTCAAAACTACTATCTCAAAATATAATATCAGAAACGAGAGAATATACAATAAAAATTCTTGCAAAATATATTAAAATGGAAATATGTTTCAATAAAACAACATTTGGATTTAATAGAATCGACTGATGTAAAAGATTGTAAAATATACTGAAAATTTTTCTTTTGTTTTAATGATTAATAAATAACCATATATTTGGAAACGAAAGATAACCAAAAACAAAATAAGCTACGTTCATAGCTATGATATCTGTCAAATTAACAATATATAGAAATAAATAAGATTAAATTTCTCTTCAAAACAAAAAGATAATTTTCGGTATAATTTACAAGTTGATTCTATCGCATTGCAATTGTTATTTTATTAAAACATTTTTCCATTTATAATATATTTCGCAAAAATTTTTATTGTATATTTTCTCGTTTCTGACGTCACATTCTGAGATAGTAGTGAGTCAGTGAGTCAGAAGGAACCTTAAGAGAAGAAATGCATAAGGTTCAAATATCATTACAGAATAAAGAGTAAAAAAAAATACATGATTTGATGAAATTAAATATTACAAGATGAAATTAATACAAGATAAAAATAATTTTATTTATGTGAGTGCAAAAGTGGAATTATTACGTACGTGTCGTGCAAATTAAAATGTTTCAGTTTTAAACATTTTCTTTTTATTTTTGTAGCCAGCAATTTTTCTACAATGACAGGACTTGTTTTTGAAAATGTACATATGCCCAGTAGTTCTTTAGAATTACAAGGAGTGGTAAAAAATGGTTCCGTTACTAAAATGCGTTTTACACGTACATATGGAATATTTTTACTATCTTGAATTATTTCTGAAACTAAAACTAAAGAATTATCTTCCAACAAACAACAATTTTCATTTTCTGTTGTAAAAACGCTAAAGCCATTAAATTCTAAATAAGATATATTATTGTCCAATATGTGAGCTGTTTTCGAATAATGAATAATTGGATAAGATTTTAAATAATGTTGTTCGGGCGGAAGTCGATTTGATTCGAAAAAACGATTTGAATATTCTTCCAATGGTTTACCACAATTTTTAATTCGCTTTTTAATTTTTTGCATGTAACTTTCAAATTTAAAACAACTGAAAGTATCGAGACTTCCAAACGTTTTTACATCATTTGCAAGGTGTTCTAAATTATGTATGTTATGCGAAAGATATTCGAACCCAAATGCATTTCCATAGTTAGAAATAAACCAAATTAGCAAAGAATGTGCAAAATCGTTTAAAGATAGGCATCGTTCTGGATCGGCTAAAATACGAATAGCTATTGCAAACGATAAAAAAAGATTATAATAATCATCCGATAAAAATGATTTTAATAAAACTGGACCTATGTAAAGCAAAAAAAGTCGAATTTCCGTGGCTTTCCATCTGTCGATAAATAACAATCCTCTTGGCAGCCTTGCAAATTCTTTAATTACAAATTTCCTTATGTCAATTAGGTATTGATCAATAATACGAATTGCATCACTTGACAATCTTACATTTTTTGGACCCCTAACGAAAAATTGTAATAAACGCCTTGAGCCTAAACAAACAAGGTGCATGTAATCGAGAGGTATTTGTGAAACCATATCTATATCAAGACTTTCTAAAATTGAATCACCTGTATGGTGATCAGATTGATTACGAGTACGGAATGATTCATTTGTTCTTAACATACAATTAATTTCGGGATATACCACTCGATTGCATATGAAATCACCTTCTTGTACGCATTTTGAACATGAAAAGTACCCTGCATGGCCTTTCGTACAAGTAATTAACGATTTAGCAGGTGCATCACACAATATTGCATTTATTCTGATTTTACAATGATAATCTTGATTATCTGACGAAATACCATCTCGAAGAACAATACGCGCTTCATCAACAAAAGGGCGAAGAAAATCATTCACATTATTTGGTTTGGTTATTCCGTGAAACATACCAATCACAAAAGGCTCTGTATGAAGATTGTCAAGTTCAATTGCACCAAGAATAGGCCAAAATTGACTGCCTGAGCTCTTACTCAAAGGAAGACCATCGATATTAATATTTAGTTTTATTTCATGAGGCATTATTCGACAATATTTGAGTATAGAACGTTTTATACCTAAAGACAATCCGAAATGTATGTAATTGCCGCCACTAACAGAAGATATTTGTTTGGAAATATTACGTGGCGTTTTCATTAACGTTCTACAATTGCGGGGTAAATCATTGCGCACATGTTTTCGCAGAATGAGAAGAAGTTTATCAACAGTGCTTTGTGGAATACAACAATCCGAAACTAAATTTCGCAAATCTTCTTCTAAAGTACAAGAATCTTTTTTATCTTCCACTAAATCTTCGTTTTCAAAATCGATCGACTCGGTTAAGGCATCAGATAGTGCAGAATTATTACATATTGATGTGTCTGAGATGTCATTAGAAAAACTATCATTAAAACTACTATCTGAAAAGTCAAAATTACTACTGACAGAGAAATTAGCACAAGCCTCATTTGAAGAAATCACAAACTCTGAATTTGCCTCTGTACGCATTTTTATATCAAAATCAGTTTTTAAAGGCTTCTCATGTATATCTGCAGTTTTCTCCTTATCTAATTTTAAAATATTTAATGAAATTATTTGGTTTTTACGCCTTTTTGATAAACAATGGTAATTCTTGGACATGTTGCTAATAAAAATAAAAAAAAATAAAATATAAATATAAAAGGATAAAATTAGATAATTATATGAAACAATTATTAATAAAAAGACACAAATATGAATGAGAAATCATTTTCAGATTTCCAAAGTCAAATTTTAGAATAAAGCAATAACAATAACTAATTAAGAAAGAAAATTCGCATCTAATACCGAAATTATGAAAATATATATGTAGAAATCGACGTAATATTCAACGGAATTTAAAAGAGCAAAGCTAAAAGATTTTGTATGCACATGAATTAAAATTATCCCAGTTATTTAACGAAGTGTCACCAAACTGTATGGTAATTATTCGAGCCAAATGAAATTGAATAAAAAAACAAGGATTCGAATAGCTGCAATCAATGTACTTATAAATACCAATAAATAAAAAATAAGACGATAACAATTAATTACAAAGATATATAATAATATATCTAAATAATATATATACACAAAAATAAATATTACTCTTGCAGATTAACCAACACTATATACATAAATATAACATTATACTTGCCGGGAGTGGTTTTTGTATGCGGTCCGGAAAAGTAAATTTTTCTTTGGGGTATTATATGGTTTCCTTCGTAGGAACGGACAGTATTGAAGTCAAATAGGAGAATTAATATTTTCAATCCCACAGTAATCAAGCTATCTGAAAAATCAAAACTGTTACTGAGAAGGAAATTAGCATAAGATATCTAACAGTGAGATGACGAAAATATATATGTAGAAATCGACGTAATATTCAACGGAATTTAAAAGAGCAAAGCTAAAAGATTTTATATGCACATGAATTAAAATTATCCCAGTTATTTAATGAAGTGTCACCAAACTATATGATAATTATTCGAGCCAAATAAAATTGAATAAAAAAACAAAGATTCGAATAGCTGCAATCAATGTACTTATAAATACCAATAAATAAAAAATAAGACTGGATAACAATTAATTACAAAGAGTTAAATAATATATACACGAGAAATGAATATTACTCTTGTAGGTTAACCAATACTATATACATAAATATAACATATTATACTTGCCGGGAGTGGTTTTTGTATGCGGTCCGGAAAAGTAAATTTTTCTTTGGAGTATTATATAGTTTCCTTCGTAGGAACGGACAGTATTGAAGTCAAATAGGAGAATTAATATTTTCAATCCCACAGTAATCAAGCTATCTGAAAAATCAAAACTGTTACTGAGAAGGAAATTAGCATAAGATATCTAACAGTGAGATGACGAAAATATATATGTAGAAATCGACGTAATATTCAACGGAATTTAAAAGAGCAAAGCTAAAAGATTTTATATGCACATGAATTAAAATTATCCCAGTTATTTAATGAAGTGTCACCAAACTATATGATAATTATTCGAGCCAAATAAAATTGAATAAAAAAACAAAGATTCGAATAGCTGCAATCAATGTACTTATAAATACCAATAAATAAAAAATAAGACTGGATAACAATTAATTACAAAGAGTTAAATAATATATATACACGAGAAATGAATATTACTCTTGTAGGTTAACCAATACTATATACATAAATATAACATATTATACTTGCCGGGAGTGGTTTTTGTATGCGGTCCGGAAAAGTAAATTTTTCTTTGGAGTATTATATAGTTTCCTTCGTAGGAACGAACAGTATTGAAGTCAAATAGGAGAATTAATTCCAATCCCACAGTAATCAAGCTATCTAAAAAATCAAAACTGTTACTGAGAAGGAAATTAGCATAAGATATCTAACAGTGAGACTTTCGACGCTCTGTGGACATCCTACGGAAATATTACAATGCAAAGTCCGAAATGTAAATTTTTCATGTAAGATAATGCATACTTGCCGAGTGTTCTTTTGTGGTCCGGAGAAGTAAGTTCTTCTTTGGAGTACTATATGATTCCTTTCTTACTTTTGGGAACGACAAACCAATATTGAAGTCAAATAGAAGAACTAATATTATGCCCAATCTCACAATTATTGAATACTAATCACTGAGTAATTTCGTTAAAATGGCAATCGATCGAAAGAAGACAAAATAATGCCACCACAAACGCAACCACGATGCGACGACGCTATCAAAAAACAATTGATATACGCTTTGCGCAGCAACTTAGTGGCGCGCGTGCACTGAATCAAATGCTACTTGCTCGCGCAACCTTATGGCCGGTATTCATAGTCGGGTCTTATATTTATTAAGATCATCTTAAGTACTGTCTTAAGATGCTATCAGTCAATCACAGAGCCGTATTGGCATCTTATGACATTACTTGAGACGATCTTGAAATAAGATTTGATTATAAATATTGGCCTATGTCATAGCGTGTCCTCACAGAAAATAAACATAGTAGTTACATAACTGTTATAATTATATAGCATGATGAACTTGATAACATGTATATAATAACAACATAAAAAGAACCAATAAAAATTCGAATTTAACGATAAGAATTGCCGATATCGGTCAAACGCGGATCTTGATGCATAATAATAATAATTCTTGTGTGAATCTTATTTACGTTCTTTAGCCCATGCGAATTGCGTGCAAATTTGTCGGATTTGAAACACAGCCTTTACACGAAACGTAATATCACAATTAAATTTATTAGCAATTTAATAATTTGATGCTTAGAAGCATATATCTATACAAACTTCTTTCCTCCAAAAAAACTGAAAATTTTTATCGCGAAAAATAAAACCCCAGCCAGGAAAGGAACCTGGATCTCTCAACATTCTGGGTAAGCGTCCTCATCATTCGGCCAACGAGGCATGTGATATATTCTTTGCAATAATTCACAAGGGAACCTCAGTATAAATATCCTCTATTTAACTATGCTATTTATTTAAAAATAATTTTTTTTAAAAACAAATTTTTTTTCTTCGAAAAAAAAATTTGGGGAAAAATAAATAGAATATTTAAATAGAGGTATTCATGCCGTAAAACTTTTGTATGAAACATTTTATATTTTGTTTAGTTTACGAGATATTTCGAGAAAAGGCAAAAACTCTAAATTTTTGAAGGGTGGTTTCAACCCTTTAAACCATTTATAAGCACCAATTTATAATTTTTAAATTCGTGTATTTACCCCCTCTACATTTATGCCAAGTTTCATTAAAATCAAAATTTTCGGGTTCGCGAGGTTCCCTTGTCAGTGTAATAAATATATCGGTGGCCGTAAACTTAAAATTGCCGAAAACAAAGAAAAAACGAATTTCAAATACAAATAAAAATTGAGAGCGCAGTATATAGACAGCTGTTATAAGCTAAATATTTATCTATAGTAGTAATACAATTATAAATTTTATACATTAAAATTGTATTTTTTATATATTTTATAAAAGGTACAATTTTAATGTATATAACTTTAATATAGAAATGTTATATAACTGTTACAAATTGAACTTACGTAACATTAACATTTATCAGTTATATAATTGTTTCTTAACAGGATTATAACATACATTATATACCAACTATAGGCGAATGGTATATAATAATTATATTGTAAAGATGTAACAATTGTTATTATAACCTTAATCTTTTATGTTATATAACTGTTACAATATGTGTTTGCTGGGTAAAAATTTAAATTTTTTCAATAAAGCTTTTCGTGAAAAATTTCGCAAACGGGCGCACCATGTACTATTACAAACACGTCGTAAATACGGCGTATAGGGTATCAAAATACGTTGTACTTTGGATATGATTTCGTAGAGATTCATTTTAGCCTCTTTCAAAGCTCGCACAATACTAAATGTTGCAAAAAAAATCTCGCTGTTCGGAGTTATAAGATTCTACCTCTATCATCATTTGGTTTAACATTTCTACTTTTTTTTTTTTTTTTTTTATGACAATGCAACACATGTATTTCATGTCTGGTTGTATCAAGTTCAATATATAAAATATTAAAATATTAAAATATTAAAATAAATTGTAGATTTTAATAGTAATTAATAGTAGTATTAAATAACATTAATAAATATCCTGCTAATTATTTTTATTATAATATTATATAAAAAATAACTCTTTGTTTCGATCTTGGTGTACGTGCCGAGCGGCTTATAGTCATCTCACGATGACGTGATAATGCAACGGTGTTTTAGAGTTTCATATTACCGAACACGTGCAAAGGCACTATCTTTTATTTGTGATGAGATCACTCCCCGTAGAAATCTTGGTACTTTGGGGAATCGTCGTCTTTGGGAAATCACTACTAAGATTTATGAATACCTCCCGTCATTTCACCTATTGTCATTGTTGCATAGCAGCTCTATAAACACAGTTTACTTTCAATCAAGCAATCTTCATTAGACATTCGTAATATAACGTCATACATTCTGAGAGACTCTCTCTGAGTAAATTATATATACATAGTGTACGTGTTGGCAGTGTTGGCTAAGATACTTTTAAAATGTATCTCGATACAGATACAGACCCAGAGAACATTATGACGTCTTAAAGACGTCTAAAAGACGTCTTATATTTCTATAAGACGTCTTATAAAACTATCAGAAAGACGTCTTTTAGACGTCTTTAAGACGTCTTATGACCCGATTTAAGACGTTTTTAAGACGTCTCAAAGACGTCTAATTTTTTTTATTTATGACGTTTTTGAGACGTCTTATATAAAAATTATTTTAGACATCCCTGGCGAAAAAATTTCTACAAAATTCTAAAAAACTACAAAAATTTACAAAAGTGTTCCAATTCTGGCATTTTTTTGTAGTTTTTACAGAAAAATGCTAAATTTGAAACACACTTTTGTAAATTTTTGTAGTTTTTTAGAATTTTGTAGAAAATTTTTCCGCCAAGGATTCCAAAAGCTAGGTTTATTATTTTTTATTTTTTATTATTTTAAACAAAATACTTTATATTTATATTTCCTTATTTTTATTTTATTATTAAGATAAGTTTTTTTTATAAATACAAAATTTTATATTATATATTTCAATTTTATTTCATGTTTTTGTGATTGGAAATTACAGAATTTTACAGAGATACTGGATTCAGTCACATATTTTACAGCAACTTAAGCGCAACACTATTATCGTCCGGTTTATTAATTGTCAAAAACTGTTGTCAGAAAGGTTAATTATTTCCAATAACAGCCTACACACGCGATACGTACGAGAGTTAAAAAGTTGTGTTGTATTAACGTATCCACACTCGGCTGCGTTACACAGCAAACTAGGACAAAACGTCCCAACACACACGCGATACGTGCAAGAGTTCAAAAATTGATACGGGATAAGCACGTCGATCGACTTGATCGCATCACACGGCAGATTTGGTTATGTGCGTCATTCGACGTCTTAAAAACGTCTTTCTCAGACGTCGTAAAGACGTCTAAATGGCGTCTCAAAGAATGTCTTAAAAAAGACGTATTTTAGACGTCTTAAGAGAGACGTCTAAAATAAGATGATTTTAAGACGTCATAAAGACGTCTTTTGGTAAAGTCTCAAAGACGTCTCTTTTAAGACGTCTTAAAGATGTCTTTTAGACATGCGTGTTGTCTGGGGATACTTATAAAAAAATGTATCTAGATACAGATACAGATACACAAATCAAAATGTATATAGATACAGATACTCAGATACTTTAAAAGTATCTCAGATACGTATCAGATACTCTTAAATTATTCAAATAAAAAAATCTGAAAAATTTAAATGTTTGTGCGCAACACGAAAAGCGCATTATAAAATAAATAATTACATTTTTGTGTTGCGCATAAATACCTGTCGCTGAACTCTTACTGTCTTTTCCGAATTTTTTATTTGTTTGTTGAATTGTTGAATAAACTTGCGTTTCTCGTCTTTTAAATTATATTTTATTGTAATAATAATAATAATATTAATAATGTATGTAATATGCACAAAATCTGATGATTCTATAGACTAGATAGCAAAGTTATTTTATACATAAGTACTATTTGCGCAAATCTAAATGACGCTATCGACAGTAATAGCAAATCAAAAATTACATTAAAAAAACATTTTTTTCCCAATAAAGACAAAAAGTACGTAAAAATGTATTTGAAAATGTATCTGAAAATGTATCTGAAAAGCAGTTCAGATACTGTGTTTTGTATCTAGATACAGATACAAATACTCTAATTCAAATGTATCTCAGATACAGGTTCAGATATACAAAATGTATCTCTATACATGTATCTAGATACATGTATAGAGATACTACCCAACACTGCGTGTTGGGCCCTGTATTGTACCAAGTTTATTTGCTTACTTACTTATTTACGATAACCATGGCAAAAAGAAAAATTATCAACAGCAACGACAATGGTACGTCTCATGAAATAAGTGAATCACCCAAAATTTTCGAGAAACAACTTCTTCTGCCTACGATATACAAGTTAAATCTTTCTTTTGGCAAGAAAGTAGTTATTGGATTCGAAGAGCAGAAAGATGGTGATTTATATCCTGTAATCCGTCTAATTGGAAAAGATTTTATGGGCCTATCGTTTAAAGCAGATGCTTGGTATAATTTTCAGAAGGAATTTAATACCATATCTGAATATTTTGTTTCAGAAGATGCAGTAGCAAACGAAATGCGTGATTAACAATTTGTAAAACAAGATTTTTCACTACTTTTTACAATTTCATACGGTCAGCGGTGTATAATCATCGATAGATTGCAAAATTGTAACGAAGAGGAAGAGGAGGATGAATCGAAGAAGAAAAAAAGGAAATATAGCCCCCGAGCCATAATTATGCAAAAAACCATTTTTGACAATCTTAGAGAAATATGTGTGTGCATCAATGAACGTCTGAGAAGACTTGAAGCAATCGTCTAATGCGTTAACTATTGCCAACATCTTCTAATCAAACAGCTACATATAGAAATCCGTAAAAATGATTTAAAAATGGATTTATGTACCGTGATACAGTTTATTAAAAACGTGCGCAATATTCTTGAAAAGCAGACTTATGATGAACTAAATGCAAAATATTTGTTATTTACTGAGCAAGAATTTCATATTATTTTCCTTGAATTAACAACGATATATCGAGCTTCTATAGCGCAAAAAATCATTAAGTAAATATAATGTGTAATATTTTGAATTCAAGTTTATTAATTACCTTAATAATAATAAATGTATTAATTTACAGAGTTACAACTGATACAGCGTTACAGGAAAAAAACAAGGACTAAAAAGTTGTAAATTGAATTAAAATATTTTAAAAAGCTTACCCCTGATAAAATTAAAAAAACACTACTGACCACTATGGAGCGAAGAGTACAGACTTAATCGTTATGTGTTCTTTAGTCGCTCTGTATTGCTTTTTAACTACGTACCATTATATTTTCTTTAAAATATACAAGTTTTTACTTCGTATTATTATGGATTGTAAAACTATCGTGCACATGCAATAAAAAATATATATATATGTATTTGTTAAAACGTGTTTATGTAATCAATAAATAAATATTTAAGATTACTTCGTATTTCGTATTACTACTGCAACAGGAAATATATGTATGTCGTAAAATGTAACATGTAATCAATAAATATTTGTAATCAAAAATTATTTTAAAAATATTTTGTTTCTTAAAAAAACCTTTCTTTAAGCTTTATGTTAAGGATGTGCTTTTGTTATTAGAATAAAAAAAATAAATAAATAAGTATTTATCAAAATTTGTACCAATAAAGTATATTTGAAAAATTTTATGGTGGGAGTGGGGGAAGCGAGTAAATGCAAGAGGAGAAAAAGGAAGGAAAAAGAGAGAGAGAGAGAGAGATTTCATAAATGTAACATTTGTACCACTATAGGTAGCCGCCTGTCACACTGGAGCCGTCGTAGAAAGGTGGAGGACGGCGCCAGTGACGTCACAGGCGTCTCCCCATAGTGATACATACCTACTAACGTTTCACTTTTCACGTTTCCGCCCTAGGGAAAAAATTACATGATACTCAGTGCTGAGTTAACACGTTTGTTTCTTTTCCTCTAGAACTGGCCAATCACAGTTATTCCCTTCTTCAGAAGAAGGGCTGTGATTGGTCTTATGACGTCATTAATCGCTCCCGGAGCGATTAATAGGATGCTAAAGCCGTATGTTTTACCGACATTCTGTTTTTATAAAAGGTTTACAAATCATGATTAGAAACTGAAGTGATTTTGGTTGCAATAGATGTATTCTCGTTTCTATTGCTTGGAAGAATGCATTAAACATATTAAAAAAATTTAAAATATGTTTTAAAAATAACAAATATGCTTTTACATCAAGTTTTTGCATAATATTTAATAAATATTCGCCAGTCTTTATCTTTTCATTTATAACAGTTTCTTGTAAAAAAAGCTTAATAGTATCCCAATATTCCAAAAGTCTGTCAATACACAAATGCCGAGAAAGCCATCGTGTATCGGATGATTTTAAAATTTTGCGGTTTGTTTCCTGAAAACGTTCACAAAATTCTTGAAAAATAGCAGATCACTTGGGACTATTGTTAATAAAAGTTGCTATTTTTTAAATAAATTCCTCGCAATAGTCTGGAATCTTATTGCATGCAGCATGTGCAATTAACGCGGCGGAATGACATGGGCAAGACAATGTTAAAAGATTTTTACAAATGTTCCCAAGCTTTGTTTTAAAAGATGATTTTTTGCCTGTCATTACGGATGCATTATCACATGATAAGGCAACAGTGTTTAAAAATGAAATTTGTAATTTATACATAACATTCCTAAATGCCTCAAATAATTCTTCCGCGTTGCTATTTCTTGCATCAATATCGATTAATTTAATCACTTGCAAGCGAACATCTAATGTTTCAGGATCAACATACCGACTATGAAACGTCATCCATTTTTGATTTGTAATATCAGACGTTTCATCAATAAAAATGGTAAATTTATTATTTTGCAGAATGTCAACAACACGATTGGTTTCAACTGGACATAATACGTTTGAAATGATTTTGTTACATTTAGTTCGACTCATGCTCATGGCTTCTAATACTTTAGAATCTTTTCCTATCTCTTGGAAAAATGAGAGAATATCTTTTGCCGTTTGATGAGAAATATTTTTTTCGGCAATAAATGCAGCATATTTAATTTCTGCTGCTTTCTTTCGCTCATCAAACGACAAAAGCGATTCGTCCGTAATATTAATATCTTCGTCTGTTTCTTTTCTTTCTTTATTTCTATCTGCAGCAATTTTTAAGTGCATTGCGGAATCTGCATGACGATAAATGTGTGACAATCTAGCATCCATGTATTTTTTACAAAATTCGCAAAAAAATAATGTTTTATCATGTGATGCTTCACGTAACCATGGTTTAAACAATTCAATATCTAACCATTCTTGTCGAAATTTTTGTTTTGTCTGAGAAGCTTCATTTATATCGTCAATTTTTGTTAAAGAAAATGTAGCTTTTTGCAGATTTTTTTTGTGACACGTAGAATTTGCATGTCTTGAAATACGTGTATTACAAGAAAAATTTTTCTTACATACAGTGCAATGATAAAGATCGTCATTCAACGGTACTTTACGTATCCAAAATTTATATTGAGTGTCGCTAAGCCAAGCTTCCTGAAAACTTCGCTTATCTTTCTTTTCTAAGGGCTCGCACATTTTTATAGACAACAAGAAAGAAACCAAACGAAGAATCAAATAGAAAAAATTAAAAGAAGAATAAATAAGGGAAAAATATATAAAAGTTTCTTACTGATTTCCCAATCAAAACTTTCAGCTTTCTCAATATAACGTTGTTTGTAAAATGCACTTACGTTCAAAACGTTAACACTCAATCGCTTAAAAATAATACATTAACACAGTAAAATCAAGTAACAATAAACAAATCGTGATATCGTGCTCTCCGCACACAGTCAAACGACAAATGCGGCTCGCACTCACACAATGAAGAATCAGCCGCGTGGCGCCCGGCGAGCGGCGCGCGGCGCAACACGTGCACGCGATTTTCAATTGTTTACCTAGCTCTGCCGTTTCGCACATTTCGCAAGCAACCGCCATGGACCACAGTTTGTCCCGTAAGTAATAAATTAATTTACTCTTTTTTCTGCATTATCATAAAAATTT
This sequence comes from Monomorium pharaonis, assembly GCF_013373865.1. Classification (NCBI taxonomy): domain Eukaryota; kingdom Metazoa; phylum Arthropoda; class Insecta; order Hymenoptera; family Formicidae; genus Monomorium; species Monomorium pharaonis. The sequence continues at coordinate 9,090,467 of NC_050476.1, forward strand.
CTTTTATATTATATTTTTTTTATTAACAGAATCGGAATCAGCTTCGATGGAGCATTTGCTGCAGTTGTTGCAGCAGCAGCAACAAGTGGAAGTGCAACGACAGTTGCACTTCCTCTATGAGGAGCTGCAAAAAAAACAGCCGCCGCAGGAGCAGACGCCGCAAGAGCAGCCGCTACAAGAGCAGCCGCTGCAGGAGCAGCAGCAGCAGCAGCAGCAGCAGGAGCAGCCGCAGCAGGAGCAGCCGCAGGAGCAACCGCAACAGCAGCAAATATGTAAGTATTTTACATTATTACGTATTAATATTAAAAATTATTTTATTTTAATAATGTATTTATTTATTTTTAGACAGAAAAAGAATAGGGGGCGGTCGCTCAAGGGCCCGTTGGCGAGCGCAGAGGGGGATACCACCTCGCCGACGTGGCGCCCGTGGCGGCCGAGGTGGCGGCCGGGGTGGCGGCCGAGGTGGCGGCCGAGGTAGCGGCCGAGGTGGCAGCCGAGGTGGCGGCCCCACCTATATATATCATTACAAAAATTATAATATATATTAAAATATAAAAAATATATTAGATTTAAAAAATACGAATTTTTAAAATATATTTTTATATTCCCTCCTTTCTTCTTTTCCTTTTTATGTATGTTTATATATATATATATATATATATATATACGTGTGTGTGTGTGTGTGTGTGTGTGTGTGTGTGTGTGTGTGTGTGTGTGTGTGTGTGTGTGTACAATTAAATAAATAATTAATTAAAAACTGGTTTAGAACGCTAGACCTCACATCTATAAATAGATGTGTTGAAAATATGAAAAATTAAATGTGGTATAATAGGGCTACTGGCGAAGGTCCACGTAAAAAAACCTAACGCGCTATTAGTGGCACCTCATGGGTAGCGTGGAAGCCACTTAGCAATTAACAAATAAATGTGATAAATACGCCAACATCGAAAGAAAAAAAAGTTAAAATCTTATCGGTGAGAATAAAGCAACATTAGTTAAATTCTGATTCAAACTATATAGTTTTTTTTTTTTAATATCAACAGTAATTAATAATAAATACACACACAAATTTGTGAAATGTATAAAATTAATATAACGTGTTTATGTTCTCGAAATTAATTTTAAAATAAATTAAACAAGAGAAGTATAAAAATAATTCGCAATTTAACAAAGTAAGTAATAATATATACATACATAATAATAGAATACGTGACAAATTCAATAGTTTTCTCTGTCTCACATTTATTCCTGAAATGTCGGTTGGATATGACTTAATTGAGTTTTAACAGTGACTAAATACTTTGTCGGAGATGAGTTTGTCACGAGTCTTGTTATTATATATGTATTTTTATTATTTTCTTATTTTGTTAAATTACGGACTACTATCATATTTCTCTTATTTAATTTACTTTGTAATTAATTTTAAGAATGACACGATCACGTTACATTAATTTTACATATTTCACGAATTTATGTATGTATTTATAATTGTTGATTAACTGAGCATTAATATTTAAAAAAGTTGCAATGTAATTAAGAGTTAATGTTATCGTTACCACCAACAAGATAATTAATTTATGTTTCATTTGACATCTGGGGAAACTATACATTAAAAATGATTGAATAACGAAATGTCTATTAACTATTATAGAATAAAGAATTTGGATATAAAGATCTTTTGCTAACTCGTCAGCTCTTTCTATTTTTAGTTGTATTTAATAATTTATTAAAAATGTTTATTATTACGTAAGGTACATTTATAATTGGTTTTATTATAATTAATTTATTATAATTTAAATAAGACAATAAATTACATTAATAGAAAAAAATTTAATAATTAATAATAATGAATAATATGATCAATGCTATCAATGATTGATATCAATTGATTTGCTTGTTGATCGCGATGCTTTAGATGAGCGGGGGACATGCGAGGGGACGGGGGGAGCACAGGCGCCTTTCGTCAAGCGTCAATCGCTGGCCGCTGAACGCACGCTTTCATGGCAGCGTTGGAGAAAGAGAGACGGACGTCTCTCTCTTTTTAATAACCGAGTAGCGGCAGGCGTAGCGAGAGCGACCGAGCCGGCCCGAGTCTCGAGGTACGAACGCGACCGACTCGGGTGCTCGGCGGTCACTTAATATGCACTGATGTCACTTAATATGCACTAGAGAAATTACTTGATCGAATTTTCTATAGTCGTATATAAATCTGCATGAGCGTGCATATTTTGACTACATTGCTATTCAGTCCATTTGAATTGTCTGGGTATTCGGGTTCAATGATTAAAAATATACAATTTTATAATTACAATGTATTTTTATAAAAAATTTACTTTAGAAGATAAATAATTATTAAAGTTTAGTGAAAAATGTTTTAAATAAAATTTATTACATATAAATATTTGTATTTATTTTGTTTTCCTTAAAAAACAAATCTAAAACTTTTTATTTTAATTTTTTATTACTTTTTAAATCGCGGAATAAGAGATGCTTTGTGAGGTTCCTTACGGACCCTATTTTTTTGTCAAAACGGCAAGCGACGACACTGCGCAACTGACTCGCGATTGTTTTTCGCTGGGCGCTTTGTTGTCGCTGCATGATCGTACTCATCGCACTCATCGCACGTGAACACGAAAATTTCTGAGCTCCTTGTAAATCTTCCTGATATTCTTGGTATCTAACTTTTCATTATTTTATTTCCATTTCTGTTCTTCTAATTATTTCTTTCTTTACTTTTTTTTTTGCTTTCTTCATACTTTTGTATCCTTCTCTATCCTTTTTCTGTTTTTATTTCTTTTTTCAAACTCTTTTGCCAGCATCTTTTTACTTCTCCATCATTCTTTCCTTTTTCTTTCTTATTTTTTCTTACTGTATTTTTTAATATTTCTTTTTATTTAAAATGGAAACATGCGATAACTTGAAAAAAACATCCAAGCGAAAGTTTGCGGAAGCTTGGCTCAACGACGATCACTGTAAACATTGGATACGACCAGTTATATCTGATGATACTTTATTTTATTGCAGTATATGTAATAAAAATTTTTCTTGTTCGCATGTTTCCAGGCACGTGGATTCTGCGTGTCATAGAAATAATATTAAGGAAAATATTTTGTGCAATAATAGTAATGTGCAAGATAAAAAAGCACATAATAGAATATTTAGACGACAATGGCTGGATATAACAGATTTAAAGTTATGGTTACGCGACGTACCAGATGACGCCAGCTCATTTTCTTGTATTATGTGTGATAGACCGTTTAAGATTAATAACGGTCTAGCACAAATATATCGACACGCAGAATCCACAATGCACAAAAATAAATGTGACGTAGAAGCGAACAAATCGAACGTAGATTTAAATACGCAAACTGATGACTCTTTTTTGACGTTTGATGAGCGAAAAAAATCAGCGGAAATACAATTTACCGCATTAATTAATGAATGCAATATTCTTCATCAAACAGCAAAACAGATTCTCAGTCTTTTTCAAGGCATAGGAAAAGATCCTTATGTCTTGAAAAGCATGACTATGGGTCGAACGAAATGCAAAAATATAGTATCGAATGTTTTGTGTCCAGTGGAGACGGAGCGTGTAGTCAAAAACATTCAAAACACAAAATTTTCTATTTTTATTGACGAAACCTCTGATATCACAAATAACAAATGGATGACATTTTTAGTACGGTACGTTGATTCCGAAACTTTAGACATTCGATCACAATTAGTCAAGTTAATAGATATTGATGCAAGAGATTGTAGTGCAGAGAGTTTATTTAATGCGTTTCAATCTGAAATGTACAATCTCGAAATTCCATTCTTAAATATTATTGCCCTGTCTTGCGACAATGCGTCCGTCATGACAGGAAAGCATAAATCTTTTAAAAAAAAACTTGAAGATAAATGTAAAAATTTATTAACATTTGCATGTCCTTGCCATTCCGCCGCATTGGCTGCACGCGATGCTTGCGATAAAATGCCTGATATCTGTGAAGACTTTCTAAAAAAAATTGCGACTTACATTAATAGTAGTCCAAAACGTTCGGCTATTTTTGACGAATTTTGCGAAAGCTTTCAAGATTCGAAAAAAAAGATGTTGAAGTTATACGATACTCGATGGTTATCACATTATTCGTTTGTCGACAGACTTCTCGAATCGACACAATAAAACATTTTCTTATTGATATGGTCACGAACGAACGTACAAATTCGGCACAACATTTACTGTCTGTAATGACAAACGTACACTGGAAAAAAAGTTTTGTTGTTTTATGAGAAATTCTGGTTGATTCAACCTGTCCGTTTGTTCGAAAATGGACGATACAAATTTTGTAGTTGAAATTACCAGAGGATTCTGGTTAATTCCATACTGTTTAAATCTATCAGAATTTCTTGTTAATCTTACTACATCGTTTTGTTAGGTTTACAAAAATCTACCAATATTTCTTGTTAATCTTACTACATCGTTTTGTTAGGGTTACAAAACTCTACAAAAATTTCTTGTTAATCTTATTATATTGTTTTATTAGGTTAACACAATTTTTTGGTTAAAAAACGAGTTCGGATAGAGTTTTTAAAATAATAACAATATATCTTGGTTTAAAGTACACTGCATATATTTTATATATATTTTACTAACCTCTAAAAATCTCTATATAGCTGTCGAAATTCCATTCGCGCAGAAGAGAAGACGTTTTTTCGTCCGCCATGCCGTTGAATAGAATAATGTAAATACACGATTGTAAGATACACGAAACAAATATAAAGCATGTAGCTACCTTATGGGTACCGCGTGATATTAGTATCGCATCGATACCGCGTTGGTTTGCGCGAGATTGGCATGCACCGACTTGCACTGCAAGAACGAAGGCGCCAGCATTATCGCTATTTTTGTAAATATAACAAGAAGTTTTGTATTATTTTGTAGATTCAACAAGAAGTTTTGTAGATCCAACAAGAAAACACTTAATCAAATCCTTATAGTACAGTTAACCAAACGGTGTAGTTATAAGCTGTAAAATCTTGTTATGATAACCAGAAATTCTGTTTTGTTTAATAAGAATACGCTCAACCAGAACCGTTTTATTATTATAATAAAACCATTTTTCTCAGTGTAGATACAAAAGCATATTTCCTGTTTCTAAAGTACGTTTTAAATTTCTTTAATTCATTTAATGCTTTCTTTCAAGCTATTGAAACGAGGATTCACTTATTATATTCTAAATCTGTTAATTTTCTTGTGCAAATGTGTCAAAACTTTTTAAAACCAGAGTTATTAAAAAATGTGCTTTTAAATGTTTCATTTCGTGATAAGGAAAATCAAAAATCTATTTGCGACATCAATTTAGGATCAGAATGCGAAGAATATTTAGATGAATTAACAAAACAAGGACATGCAGATTTTATTACAGTTATACGAGAAAATTGTTTGGAATTTTATGTAACTGCTGCCGAAGGAATAAGAAAGAGATTACCTATAGATAACGTTTTGTTATATAAATTACAAATTTTTAAAGCAGAAATTGCTTTATTTGATGCTAAAAGAGAGACATCTTTTAATGATGTTTCTTTTGTCGCGAGAACCTTAAGCGGTTTTGATGAAGACGGTTTAAAGCAAGATTGGTTTGCATTATACTCTGACTTAACAATTAAACAAAAACAAACTCTTGCAACATTAAAATTTGACAATATGTGGAAAAATATTTTAAAACAATCAGATAACATTAATAAATATCCAAATTTAAAATCACTTGTAAATGCCGTAAGATCTCTTCCTAATTCGAATGCGGATCCAGAGAGAACGTTTTCTGTGTTAACAGATTTGAAAAATAAAAATGGAAACAGCCTTTCATCGACCTCTGTTAATGCCATTTGCGTATTTAAATCGGCGTTGAAGACAAGAAGAGAAACAGCTTTAAATATGACAATAAATGAACAACATTTGAATCGTATGTCTACAGACACTTTATACACATCCGCAGCTAAAAAGACAAAAAGTTATATAACGTTATATGCTGCGGATAGTGATGATGTGGCTGCTGCCACTGCTGGTCCCTTCTTGTCTACAACGCAATAATAATATTTTAAAAATTATACATAATTTTTTGAATATTATTATATATAGATACATGTTTAATGTTATATAAATAATAATGTATCAAAAGTAATATTATCTCTCTCTCTCTCTCTCTCTCTCTCTCTCTCTCTCTCTCTCTCTCTCTCTCTCTCTCTCTCTCTCTCTCTCTCTCTCTCTCTCTCTCTCTCTCTCTCTCTCTCTCTCTCTCTCTCTCTCTCTCTCTCTCTCTCTCTCTCTCTCCCTTTTTTACTTTGATCATTATTATTCATATAATATGTTATATTGTATGCATAACGTATGGGTATTCAAAGTTTCAGGATTTTTTTTAGAACACAAGTAGTTGTACTATGAGAGTTCTGACCCAAGTTGGAGTGGGGATAAGGGGAAGGGAGGGGAGGGTAATTAATCGAGGGGAGGGTAATTAATTGAGGGGGAGAGGGGATTTAATCGAGGAGGAGAGAGTAATTAATTGAGGGGAGAGGGTATTTAATTGTAGGGGAGAGGATAAATAATAGAGGGGAGGGTAATTAATTGAGGGGAGAGGGTATTTAATTGTAGGGAAGAGAGTATTTAATTGTAGGGGAGAGGGTAATTAATTGAGGGGAGAGGGTATTTAATTGTAGGGGAGAGGATAAATAATAGAGGGGAGGGTATTTAATTGTAGGGAGAGGGTAATTAATCGAGGAGGAGAGGGTAATTAATAGAGGGGGAGTATTAATCGGGGAAATTAATCGAGGGGATTAATTAATCTATGGCGAAAGAAGGGTTATCAAATAATTTATCAGGGAGGGGTGGGGTTAACCTGTCACATAAATTTCAAATTTCTTTTGTTCTTATTGTTCTGTATAACAATTGACCTGTCACATAAATTTCAATTTTCTTTTTTCTTTTTAACAAATGTCTCTATCATAAATTTCAAACTTTCTTTTTTCTTTTGTTTATTGTTTCTCTGTAACAAATTATCCTATCATAAATTTTGAACTTTCTTTGTTTATTGTTTCTTTTTATCAAATTACCCTGTCATAAATTTTAAACTTTTTTTTTTTTCTTTTTTATTGTTTCTCTGTAACAAATTACCCTGTCATTAATTTTGAACTTTCTTTTCTTTTTTCTTTGTTTATTGTTTCTCTGTAACAAATTACCCTGTCATAAATTTCAAACTTCCTTTTCTTTATTATTTCTCTATAACATATTACCCTATCATAAATTTCAAAACTCTTTTGTTTATTGTTTTTCTAACAAATGAGAAACTTGTCTCAACATGTTTTCGAAAGTCCTTTGTGCTCACCACCACCGCCGCTCAGGTAAAGAGACTTTATTATTATTTCATATATGTAATGGAATTTTTATTTGATTATTTATAATTTGAGTTAGATTACATATGCATATGTATTCTAATTTAAATTATAAATAATTAAATAATAAAAATTATATTATGTATATTCCACCCCAGTTACGGTTTGCTCTTTATCTCTCTCCCACTACACTAATCGTATAAGCAGCGCCCTTATCTTGGCTGCTAGCGAGCGCCGATATCAGGCTGCTAGATTTTACAAACATAAAAACTTTAAATTTTTAAATAAATAAATAAATAAAATAAAATAACATGCGGATACTGTAGTCTGCGTTTAATATTATACCTGAAAAATTTCTTTGATACAATTGAACCTATAGTAACATAATAAATCTTAGCTTTCTCTTTTTCGAAATTCTTTTCAAAAGTCATGTGACTTACAAATAGCATAAGTATATATAGGTGAGACTCTTAGAGCATCCCTTAGACGTTTTCAAGTCTATTTCTGAGCAAGTTTATCCGAAGTCTGTGTGCAGCTAGTTTTCAAGTGTGATTAGTAAAAGATATAGTTTTTCCGAAAAATGAGTGATATGGAAATCGAAGTTATCGACATCGCTGATGATGATTACATCGAAGTTATCGACATCGCTGATGATGATTACATCGAAATCATCGACATCGCGGACGATGATGATGAAGTCGAAATTGGAGATGTACATAATGTACATTGTGTAAATAATGTAAATATAGATGTAAATAATGAAGAAAATATAAATATGGATGTAAATATGGATGAACAAATCGACGTTGCTGACATCGTACAACATCATATAAACGACGAGAATTTTTTTAACATCATCGATGATTTTGATGAAAATGTGCCGGATTTCCACCTTGAGGAGGAACAAGAGGATAACGAGAGCGTGCTGTCTGAAGATAGCAATTACAATAGTGACTGTAGTGATGATTTTGAAGAATCTGTGGAAAGGCCTATCAGTATTAGGCAAGTCCAAGCCATAAACGAAGAAACGAAACATTGTGCTATTTTTTCATACTATAAAACCGAGCAGACATACGGCACAGGCACATACACGGCTTGTGCTGAATGCATGGTGGAATTGATGGTCGCAGACGTGGACCATTTTTTCGCCGTCCGTCAACACCTTACGGACAGGTTTACGGCAATTAGCAGCAAATATTGCTCTAATTGTCGTAAACCAGTATACATATTAATTCCATGCAATATGTGTCCGGTCTGCACACATTAAAAAAAAAAATAATTAAATAAATAAAAAAAAACTATGAAAAAACTAAGAAAAAAATTAAAAATAAAATAAAGTTAAAAAAACATACATTTCTTGACAATAGTCACCATTTCCACCACCACTACCACTATTATTGGAGGGGCGCACCGTATAAGAAGAACATCGCCATACATCAGTCGCTCATTACGAATATCCTCACTACAGTCGCTCATTACCAAACGGACAACAAAGGATAACGTTGGCTGCTGGAGTCAATTGGAAAAACGTACTTCCCGAAGATGAACTACTACGTTCCAATCCAGGAAAACGAAGCTCATGATAAACCGTAAGTATTTGTCATTTTAAATTCATAATATTTGTTTTCTATATTTAAAAAAAATTTTTTTCTATAACTCGCTTTATTCTTTTTACAGAAAATCACAGCCGCGCCATACACCTCGCATCCTGAGAAGGAGATTTCCCCTTACGGCTACATCCTACAAGTACTTGGAAATGGGAATCAGCGTAGGGTCTGAGCCTTTTGTGGAGATGATTCTTGGCGACAACAAGGGAAATCAGCTAATTTTGCCATATATAACATGGCAAAAATTTATCGAGAGACGTGTGGATATTGAAGAACTCGTACGAGCAACTATACCATCTTCGAGACTTTTTATTTGTGATTTAGTAATAGAAATTGTAAACGTACACGATAAAGGTATCGTAAAATTAACACTGTATAATACCTGTATATATATGAAACCATTAACAATATTATTTTTACTTAATTTCGAACACTGCGTTGAATCTATGTATAATCAATTATATCAAAATACTTATAGTGTAAGTAATAAATATAAGAAGTTTATTACTATTTTGCGTCAAAATTATGTTACTAATAAGTATGATGCTATAAAAATGCTGAATGAAAATTATGATAAAACTTGTATCATAGAATGCGAACTAGTGACTTATGCATCCGATAATATTGTATATGATGCTTTACATAATTAATAAATATGTTTTTGTATAAATGTTAAAAATTATTTAAGAATTATTCCTATATCCTACCAATTATCCTAATATATAAAATTAATTTAATTTGTTAAATGTAGTTTTTATTAAACGGAGAAAAAAGAAAGGGAAATATGATGGGAAAAATAAAGTAAAGTAAAAGATTGTATATATTTTATTTTTTTTATTTTTTATTATTAGACCACCAATTATACAGTTTAAATACATTCTGTAAAGCGCAATTGTTCACATGATTCCGACAACGTAAAGTATGCGTAACATCCATTTTATTTAGAGGTTTTATATCTTCGTAATGCACCTCGATATTTTCGACATTAGCGTCCTCGTCCAGAAGCAAGTCCAACAACCATTCTCGTTTCTCACATCCCTTAACGTATATGACGGGTGTTGTTTCATTCCTCATCAGCGCTGCTGTAATCAAGTTTTTAGCCATTCTGTATGGAATCATTCCACCCTCCCATGATATTCCATGATGATGCGTAAGCAACCATGATGCCAAGCGCTTGTCAGCGTTGCTAAGTTGATGCCACGGAATGGGATGTTGAAAAATGTAATGTGAGAGTTCGACGCCATTTTTGAGAGAGGCAAATTCCTTCACGACAAAGCTTCCCCTGACGATGAAGCCTTGTAGATCCACAAACGTTGGTACAGACATGACTGTTATCGTTGAGAAGACTGATCCACATCAATGCACTATACATTCTTATATCATCTCAAATGTATTTTTCTGGAGAAAAGTGTGGTGGTGTCGTCGTCGTCATCTTAGGTAATTTTGCGCACAATGTTGGTCAACGGATTGTACTGAACTATGCGATCGTGTATGATGAGACAGTACGCGGTGGTGCTCGCGGGTACGTTCTCTTTACAGTCAAATTCTATACGCACATCTACAGTTGCACTCTTAATCGATTCGTTTTGTCGAGAGCAATCGATAATCACAAACGGACCTTTTTGTCGAAAATTCGCGACAGATAGATTCGGCTCAAGATTATCATACCCATAATAGTCTTTACAGAAACGTGTATACATATCATACAGAATTGCCCATCTGTTTTTATCGAAATCCAGATTCATATCGTCATACGGATAACATTCCGAGTTCAGATACAGTTTTACATTTGTCAGTTTACAATCATTGAATCGACTCGCGTCCTCAAGCATAACGTTCTTCCGACCAGCCTGCAGAGCGAAGACGACGTAACGCGGCTTCTCGAGCTGAGTAGCGGTCTTGATAGCCCATGTATGTTTGGTTGTGCGTTGCAATAATGGAAACTCATACAGATCCCATGAGCGAAAAGCCATGCTGAGGTATCGCCCGCTTTCCAGAGCACGCAACATCGACAGTTTATTTCTCTCATTCAACAGCACATGCGGCATTCGCCATTGTACTTTGAATAATTCAATTTCTGGTTCCTGCGCTGGATCACCGACTAGACAATTATTATCGTTGCGCGCGCGTATCAAGATCAACTCGTGACGAGCGTTAATCACCACGCGTTTGTAATCTTCGCAAAATCCCAGTAGCATGTTAAGTGGCACACAAAAATTAAAGTATCCATTCACATGATACCACGGATCCCAACCAGCGTTATTTGCAATTTTGGTTCTGTTAGTTGACATTGTTATATAATTCTTGAGCGTGCTGGTTATTCCAACGTTTCTGTTACGATCAATCTCTACACCATCAAGTTCATATCGAATCTCGTCAAACATAAACGCGATGCAATTATTCCCCAAAGTCACACTAGATCCCGTAACTGTTTTTTTTATCGTAACTTTTCCCTCGATGTATAGAAAACTTTCAGACGGTAACGTGTATAAATCCTGATGTTGTATAGGTATTCTTATCTCATCACTGTGATCAAACGTTGTATTGGCAAACGGATTATACGTGTGAGTCTCGATCTTGATGATGCGATCATCGAAGATCGGTTCATTCTCAATGTTTAAAATGTCCGTCATTGTCGTACTGCGAATCCCAAAGATTGAAGAAATGCAACGTTTGACGCGGTAAGTTTCTTTTTCTCAGTGCAAACTTCTTTTCTTGATGATTGAAATTTACTATTAAATGTCGGTTTTGTAAACGATGTGTTATCTTTTACGTGCCCGTTCAATATGAGCATCTCACGCTGCGTCTACACAAGCGTTATCGTCGTAGTCGTCGTACGTGCAATCTGACAGTGATTTCTTCTCCTCGAAAATTAAGCAATCGTCCGTGCTGATCGACGACACGTATCATCAAATCCGAAATGCTCCGTGCGGTGATCGGCAGATAAATGATCTGCCTCGGTGTTTCCGAGATCTTATATCCTGGTGCCACGTTCGGAGAAAATTCGTATATTGTATGCACACGCTTGTCATTACTGTATGCGCTCGAGGTCACGTTACATTCTATGCGGATAATGTTTACGTTGATAATGTTAATTGATAAGTCTGATTTGTACCATTTTCGCGGCTTTAATATACGATCTGAAGAAAATCCTAGCAACGATCCAATATTGTTGGGCTTGCTAAAATTTATTTTATAGGCGCATATTATCTCGCTCTTCATCGTATTGTTATTCGCGCGAAGTACTATTGGGAAATCCTTATCACCGCTATCTTTATCGACATCGTTGTCTTCAAGTGGGATGTCATCATGTGATATGTGTGTAACGCTACCATCGTCTTGTTTTTCATTATCATTAGTTGCATATTCCAGACGTTTCAGCATTTTGTGTTTCAAAAACTCGTTTATGGCTTGCAGTTCGTACGATCCCTCGGGAATCGTAATTTCCACATCTTCTTCATCAAAGTAAAACTTATTATTCGAAGCATTTACATTCGGAATCGTATTGTAAGTCTCAAAGTTCATTAGACCGAGCTCGTAATTGTCATCGCTCAAATCTATAATTGGAAAGTATGTTGTAGTGAGGACGCTGTCCTTCCCAGTTAGCGTAAGTATCAACGACATGATTGAAAAACCGTCCAACGAATACTGAGTTAATTCGCATGCTGTCGAGCTTTAAATTCATACGCATCAACCGTTCGGAGAAACTGTAAACACAATTGCCCACAAATGCTCTGATTGTAGGTTTGATAGGACGTTCGATTGTACTTTATCTTTGTCACACCGTCTCCGAAATATCGTACAAGTTCTTTAGGTGGCCGAAGATTACCAAAACTATCGAAATATATCACGTGATTGTCTCTCTTTGCGTACGCTACCCAATGAGTACCGGGACCCGTCACATCATCCAAGTTTACGATACCGCTCTCATTTCGTCGTGGACCGCTTATCGGTAATGCGTTACGCATGAAAACATCTCTAAAGTATGGAATACGCATACGAATAGCCAGTTGCTGCAGTTGCACATTTGTCATTGCACCCGCAGGCATTTTTAACGTTTTTTTGACGTTTTTTTTTTTCCTTTCGCTGTTACACCTTTTCCGTATTTGTATGGAGCGAGGTACAGTCCCTTTCCACCTGTGTATGGACCAAGATACACCCCGCGACCTTCCCTCGTGTGATTGTGACGTTGTAACTCCTCGAGCTGACTTCGCGCGACTTTACTATCATTCACAGCTTTTGCCACGCTAGCCGCTCCACCGATCATGGATCCGAGTGCGCCCAATAACGGTAGAATCGGTAACATACCGCCTCGTTTTGCTGTTGGAAGTACTCGTTTCTTTTTCGTTGTCTTTTTCTTCATTGTTGTCTTCTTCATGCCCATACCAATCTTTGTCTTAGCTTTCATAGCTACCCAAACGGCAGCAGCAGCAGCTTTCTCTTTTAGAGCTGAATCTTTTGCGATTACACGTCCTAACGCTTTCGTGGCGAGTACCTTATCCGCCGCGTGTCGTTTAGCGAGATTGTTGTTATGAGAATAAGCAATATCGTGTTCGCGGCACGCTGCGTCCAATGGATTTACACCCTGATCGCCTCTGGCTAATCGTTTTTTCAAGTGTGTTCCTGGACCGCAAAACTGATATCCAGGGATATGTAGCTCGAAAGGAAGCGCGTTTATCAAGCGATTTAACAAACCACAACCCGATGGCATTCGCTACAATTCTTTATCAACGGTGTGGGACCGTTGAAATCAGGAATATCAGAGAGATGTGATAACAGCGCGAATATCTTTGCTACTGAACGATTCGCGGTTTTGCGTGCATATAAATAGACGTTCGATCCTACCTTTTTACTTAGTAGAAAATGAGGTTCGTACGACAACCGTTGGCGATACGCGTTACAAATTACGACGACAAATTATCACTGATGGGTGACGGTGGTGAGAAGCGTAAGCATGGTGAAATGCTGCCGAGTACTATACGTGCAATTATTTGCGGACCCTCGAATTGTGGTAAAACCAATGTCATCATAAGCTTGTTGGAAAGTCCGCACGGCGTACGTTTTGAGAACGTGTACGTGTACTCGAAATCGTTGCAGCAGCCGAAATATCGATATTTGGAGAATTTGTTAACACCGATCGATGAAATCGGCTACTTTACATTCTCTAATAACAGTGACGTTATTCCTCCGAGCGAGGCGCGTTCAAACTCAATCTTCATCTTTGATGACGTGGCGTGCGATAAGCAAGATACGATAAGAGAATACTTTTCAATGGGTAGACACTCAAACGTCGATAGTTTTTATCTCTGTCAGACGTATGCTAGAATACCTAAACATCTTATACGTGACAACGCGAACCTATTAATCCTGTTCAAGCAGGATAATACCAACCTGAAGCATGTATACAACGATCATGTGAATACCGATATGACGTATGATGATTTTTGTACATTGTGTCGCGATTGTTGGCAGCGTGATTATGGATTTCTAGTGATAGACAAGGATAGTGAGCTTGCTAATGGACGATATAGAAGAGGATTTAACGAGTTTGCGATACCACGGAACGATTAGTCGTTATCGATACGTCAACGTTAAACAAACGTCAACATGGCTGAAAAGAAAGATATACGCGAGCGTGAAAATATCGCAAAGGAGATTGAGAAAACGAGTGAATCAATCCGAAAAAAACATCGCGCCTTGAAGACCGGTAGGATCGAAGAGGATATCGTGACTAAGAGACACTTTGAACCTCTCATTGAACCGCTGCAAAAGATTGTTGACAATTCTAGTACACACGCATTAAAAGAGGAGCCTCGTGACGATGATGTTGAAACGTCGTTTGTTCAGAAGGATACGACAAAGAGTAAGATAAAGAGGAAACGAAAAAACACTTCGATGGATCACACCTTAAACGAATCGTACAAACTTATGCGGTATACATTAAACGACGCGGCAGATTTGCCATCGATACAGGATGAGCAGCATACGTTAAATGATGCAATGGATTCGCCAGCAATAGCGTCCACGCCTCGTATGGTAGTTGTACAACCCAAGTCGCTCGAGAACGAAGATGTTTTCGAAACGACAGACGATTCGTTTGCAGCAATCGTTCGAAATCGTTTGCAAACACCAGAGGGTCGAAAAACGTTGTCGCAACACTTTGGTCCGCTAGGTCAAGAGTACATCGGAGATTTCCTCAGCGGTCATGGTGAAAAAGAGAAAATTATAGATATCGTTTACGGTGTTTATCTGGGCAAGGATGGAATGATGCTTGGTAGTAAAAAGTTTGACGTGGACAGCGAAGATAACATAATTGTCGACGGTATGCGATACGTTGGCACACCGGGTCTTTACGAACTAATCTTTAAGAGATATCCTGATGATTCCCTCTACACGGAAAACGATAAACGAAAGTACAAAAACATATTGTTGGTTACGAACGCGCATAAACGAAATCACGTTTCACACGGTCGATTATTGAGCAACAAGGGATATAAGTATAAATATATAATTGCACCGTTATTAAATGATAAATTTACGATTGGAAAAGGATTACCTAACGTTGTGACATTAAATGATAACGTGATTGATTACGTGCACTGGGATGATCCCAACGAGCTAGTGGATCGCTTACGTTTGCTTGAAGCTTCGCGTCAAGCTGGTCACAATGCACATGATAATGAGATGTTGTCAATAATTGAGGAACTTCGCGAGGCTGGCCTTATTATAAATTAACATGAAAGAATGTGAAACGAACGTAAAAGAACGTGAAACGAACGTGAAACGAACGTGAAACGAACGTGAAACCAACGTAAAAGAACGTGAAACGAACGTAAAAGAACGTGAAACGAACGTAAAAGAACGTGAAACGAACGTGAAACGAACGTGAAAGAACGTGAAAGAACGTAAAAGAACGTAAAAGAACGAAATAAATCATAGTGTAATTTCATCGCGCGCGTTATTACTTGATCAAGTTTGCGAAACATGAAATCATTGAAATTCAATAGACGCGTTAGTTCGGAAAGACTGCGACTCGTCGAGGAACTGCACGCTCCAGCAAGAAGAAATTTTCCACGAAGACGTGTTATAGTTCGAGGATACGACGACTTGTGGCAGGCTGATATCGTTGAGATGCATCCGTATTCGCGTTTCAACAAAGGCTATCACTACATACTCACTGTCATCGATGTGTTGAGCAAGTATGCGTGGGTTGTACCACTCAAGAGCAAGGGTGGAAGCGAGACGGCTAACGCTATCGCCAAGATAATTCGAGAGAGCAGTAGACATCCGAAAAACTTGCAAACCGATATGGGGAAGGAGTTTTACAACGCTGATGTACAGAAACTCTTGAAAAAACATGATATCAATCATTATTCTACGTACTCTGTAATGAAAGCGTCGGTCGTTGAGCGATTCAATCGCACGCTGAAAAACGACATGTGGAAACAGTTTACGTTCAACGGCAATTACAAATGGATTGATATGTTACCGCGTCTCGTGTCTACTTACAATACCCGAAAGCATCGAACAATTGGCATGCGACCCGTTGACGTAACACCCGCAATAGCTGAAAGACTCTTGGCTACAGTATACAACGCTATAAAGATGCCGGTCCGGCAAAATTTAAAGTGGGTGACTCTGTACGCGTAAGCAAGTACAAAACTGTCTTTGAAAAGGGTTATACACCAAATTGGACGACTGAGGTGTTTAAAATCATTAAAGTCCAGCATACCAATCCCGTAACCTATCTACTCGAGGATTATCGCGGAAAATCTATATCTGGAGCGTTCTACGAGTACGAATTACATCGCACGACTCATCCGGATGTATTTCTTGTGGAAAAAATATTACGCAGGAAGGGTGACGAGGTCTACGTAAAGTGGTTGGGATTCGATGGATCACACAATTCATGGATACACAAAGACAATATTATTTGATTCATACAGAATAATAAACATTTATTTATTATAAACATACAAAAGTATAATGTATAAAATATACAAATAAATTTTTATAATATATAACAAAGAGTATCTTTATTTTCCCTCCATCATCCTTAATACATAATACATATAAAAATTAATTAATTAATCTTATTTCGTACAAGTTTTAGATACATAAAATAATATATGCATACAATATGAAACGCAGAAATATGAAATACAAAAATATGTTAAAATGTATAATATATATACAGTACAAAAAATTAAAACTATAAAATACATATAAAATATATACAATTATAAAATACGTATTTAATACAATATATTACAAAGGTATCCGCCAATGCCCCCACGGTAAAGTCTCGGTCGAATTCGGTACGATATATCGTTTGTTATCGTATGGGCTCAGGGCAATTTTCTTTTCGGATACTGTATATACTTCGTGCAAGTTGGATCTTATGCACGACTGGCGACGTGTTAGTTCAATCTCTTCGCGAAGACAGCGCGTGTAATCGTCGAACGTTATAGTTCGCGCGACGACGCTGCTTTTGATACCTTTAGCCTTTTTGGTGTCTTTCTTCCCATCCACCCTCAATGCATACATTTTTGCCCTGAGTCCAACAAACTCGATCATTATCGCACCGTTGTTCTCATCCTTCATCAGACCGGGCACTTTTTTATTTTCAAGAGGCATACCGTACGCATTACCGATCGGATAATCGCTGGTATCGAATCTTGTAATATCACGTTTCATATTTTCATAAATATTCTCACACTCGACATGATATATGAGACTGTCGGTGTCGGTATACATTACTTTGCATTTGTCGCGATACAGTGGTAGCATGTACTCGTGGTGAAATTCATACAAACAGATTTTAGAAATGTCAAGTATACACATTCCTACGTAGATCGGCTTGTTGAATTTCACCTCGAGATTACGCAGTTCGATAGCGATTAGGTTCTCTGAAAATACGCTTCTACTGTGAAAATTAGGTTTTGCGATCATTGCCTCCGCGCCGTACCGTCCGTTCCATTTCGTTAACAGTTTTACGTCAACGTGATTGCGCACATTCTCCATAGTTTTCCCGAATACCGCATTATTCATAAGTTTATATAAATTTTTTTCAAAATCATTTTTTGCAAGGGTTCGGAATTGTGTGTTTAATTCAATATACTTGCGGAGCCATGGAGATTGTGTGAATTTTAACACGCGGTGTATTTGTGTTACGCGGAGACCATGACGCATGCACTGTTGCAAGTTGCGATAATGAATGATGTAACGCTTCTTATCGCAAACAGTTGCAAGCAATTTCTCTTCTCGCGTACCGGGCGGCTTGTCGCGCGTCGGACAGAACGGTAGATCGGCGTGCGCGTCGTGAAGATTTTGAGGATACTCGAGATCAACCTCGAGAATGTAACCAGTGGGTGAATCCGGAGCGATTGCGTTCACGTTAAAATTTAAGATATCTTCAACCCATTGAAATTTAGCGTAAGGCAAAGGTTGGCACATTGCCCATCCGTATAAATTATTGACGTCAAAGTACATCAGGTACGATGACGGTTTAGATGAGTCATACGACTGCATGTACTTATTATTCGCTTGTGCATATCTACCTGAACATTGACTTAAACCTCCACGTATACCGCGCTCAATGAACAATATCATGTCAATGTCTGTGAGTAGTTCAAATGTAATTTTAGTATATTTTAGCATAGCGTCCCACGTATATCCGGGGAGTGTATAATAATATGCAGGATCGAGACCATAACTTTGAATACATGTGTCACGAAAATTTTCAAAAATGTCTGCTAATAACAAAACATCTGTTTTTAAATATAAGTCACTGTATTCACCTAGCGTTTGAATGGAGAATCGCTTCCAGACATTCTCAGCGTGCGCGTAATCGCCCTCGGATACTGTATCACCGGTCAGACTACTGAAAAATGATTCGCGCGGCGGTAAACACGTGTCCTGCAACTTGTCCGCGCAATCCACATATTCATAAGGAAATACGCCCTTCCGCGTTAATAAACTAAATTCTTCGTTAGATAAATTTAAAAATTCTGACCGTACAATTTTTAATTTATCAGTATTAAGATATGACGCTAATTTATCGAGACTAGTGTTAAGAAATCTGAATGAATCTATGAATCTTAACTGGATATGTTTTCGTGAATCTTCTTCGGTAGTATCTTTAACGGTTTTAGTAAAAGAAATATACTTTTCTTTTGTAATCGGTAGCAAACTGACGCCACCTTCAAACGCGTTTGCTATTTCCTTTATTATGAAATGTGAATCATAACCTGATAAATTGTGGAAAACTATTGGAATAACATATGAATTCTTATAATTTAAATTGCAAGTTGAATGTGCAGGACCTCGATATTTACCGGTTAAATGGCAATGATCGCGCACTCGCGTATCATCCGGCGCGAACAAATTATTACAAATATGGCAATGTGTCGCGCTACGGTACGCCTCCCACTGTTCTTTCGACAACGCGTTCATGGGAACATTAGCTGATAAACGTATCTTAACCTTATACGCCAGTTCTTCTAGCTGTTTAGTAAACCACGTGACGCAATCAGGATCGCGACGAAATCGATATACAGATAACGTGTCGTCAAATGAGCATCGCACGTAGTATCCGATGCTAAATACCTGATGGTGTTGATATTTATAAGATCCTTGCTCTATGTTCGGTTGTGTCTTCTGCAGCACACACTCCAAATCGGCATATACGATGAAGGGTAGCCGCTCCTTGTTCGTCGGGTTACGGAACTTCAGCCACTTGTCTTTTTCACTTGGTAATAAAATGGCGCAGTCATTCATCTGATTACAGTCTTTGCTATGGATATTCAACTTTTCCTCGGAATGAAAGTAATGTAGGCATCTGTGAATAATAAAAGAAAAAAAAATTTAATTTACTATTATTTTATTAAAAAAAAAAAAATTTACAAATATGTTTATAAAAGAATTATTACTTACCGATCACAAATGTATACTTTTCCATTGTGTTTGCTCACTTGCAAGCTCACGAGCCGAGAGAGATTTTTTATCCATGTGAAATGGCCTATGTTATCGTTGTGCGGTTCTTGCATGTATAGTAAAT